>NW_011889062.1:2711570-2760348 GCF_000151845.1 Pteropus vampyrus | reverse complement strand
TCCTCACCAGCAAGTCTGACCTGGTGGGGGCTTGGCCAGTGAAATGACATCCTCATGGTCAGCCTATACCAGTAGGTTCAAATCAGGAAGTCCTAGTCTCTGGAAAAATAGCCACACCTTATCTAAAGAGGTCAATCTTCTCATTAGGAATACTGCCAGTGCCAGTGATTCATAAGCACACATCCCAGTTAAAACACATACACAAACACACACACACACACCAGCAAGTCTGGCTCTCACACTCCCTCGAATGCACTAACAGACACTGGCAGTCCCTTCCCCTCCCCCTCAGAACACAGGAGGGGAAGTCACTGGCTGGCAACAATCTTCCTGTTGGTCAAAGCAGAGGCCCCTTTGCCTTTGGTGGCCTACTCTTTTTCTGATCTGATGGATCTTGTTTCAAGGGCCTCTCTGTGTTTAGAAAGCATCAGCACTTAGCAGGAGGCATTCCCACCCCTTTTTGGAGGGCGTATCTTCTCCAATCCCTCCCACTCCTGTGTTGCAAAGATCAATTACATTTCTCCAACTCCCCGCTCGCACCCCGCTGCTGTGCTCGTTATGCAGCCGAATAGGGCAGGTTCAGCAGAAATCGTTTTTTATGGACATAATTATAACTAATACTGATTTAGACTTATATTTGCCAGGTATTGTGCTAATATATTTATAGGTTTAAATTCATTCAATTCTCTCAGTTCCCTAGAAGATAGGCACTATTATTAATTAACCTCATTTTACTGATGAGAAAACTGGGGCTTAGAGAAATTAAGCACTTGCCCAAGGTCACTGAAATGGTAAATCAAACACAAGATGTTAACTACTGTATCATACGGCCCTCCCAAACACTTAGCAAACTTGGCCACAGTATCTGGGAAATGGGGCTCCCGGGGCCAAGAATTCTGGCCATCTGGTTAGGTTGTCCAGTCCAGTGTTTGCACAAGCTCCTCTGAGGGGGACGCCCATATGGATGACCTCCAGGTATTGTCTACTCCACCTTAGGAAGAGCAATTTCACAGACTTCCTTGGTAACTTGGCTCATGGTTTAATCATTAACCAAAACTCTTGTTTTAGTAGAATTTTATCAGTGCACTATTGATTGCTCTGTGTGGTGAGGCATAAAAGAGAATTGCCTGTACTATCACCCTTCCTGGACTTGAAGACAATTACAAATTATTCCCTTTAGCCTTCTCTTCCCCAAATCAACACTTATAAATGTTTCCCCAGACTTCCTCTGTCCACAACTTCAACGCCCGCATTTGAATCACTAAAGTTACCATTGTTACAAATCAAACTGAGGCTGGAACCCCAGCATTTCCATCTCACCACCATTTCTACATCATGAAAGCTGGGGAGCAGACAAAGGGATGCTCTCTCTCTCCCTTTGCAAAAGCGTGGCAAGCTGAGGGAGGCTCTGGCGCTTGAGGTTTCTACTAGGGAGGCCTGCATTTTCAGACAAATCTGGCCAATTTTCCTCCAGGGAACCCCAAACAGGGCCCCCAAGACAGCAGTGCAATAAGACCCTGTCCTGAGATAGAGAACTGATGATACTGAAACAGGTCTGTGCAAAGGGCATGCAGGAAAGAAAGGCAGGAAGCATCCACTCAGAATTGGATCCATGGTCTGGCCCAAGCTTGAGCTTCCAGGAGAGGCCAGCTTGGCTCAGTTGGGGAGATTTTTCTTGTTATTTTTTAGGTTGTCCATTCTTGGTTCCTCAGCGGAAGTGGGGTTTTCTGTTGAAGCAAATTAATTTTTTCCCCCAAAGGTCACTGGAAAAGTGTATCTGTAGGGCCAGATCATGAGTCTGAGATGCCAGCAGTTATCAGAGGAAGTTGTTTCTGGAAACCCCAATGCGAATCACTAGCCAGAGAAGAACTGCCCTTTGATCTGAAGCATGAAACATCAGTGAACCCTCTATCACCTGACCAACAGGGCCTCATCTTCCTTTTGGTTTGTGACTGCCTTAGATAGCTGGGTGCCAACAAAAACTCCCCTTTCCCCTTCTGAAAGGCACATTCTTAGGGAGTGTGTGAATGTGGATATGTGTACCTATGGTCATGGTCACGTGGGAACCTTGCAGGCAGCTCTGCACTAGTCTGGTCAGCCTGAGAGGTCCACAGCCTTTTGCAGAAGGGAGACCAGCTCTGAGGTACGCTGTGCCCTGGGATCAGTGTTTGCTTTTTGTATGGTGAAAAGAACACAGGATGCTAAGCTCATGACCAGAAAGGGACAGCAAGGAAAAGGAAGCACGAGCAGCCCAAAGCTCTTTCAAGCACTGGCCAAGGGAGGAGGGATATTCTGGGACCTGACCTCTTCCCCTCTCTCCCATACTATTCCCTGAAACCCGAGTCCTAAACTTCTGGGCAGGTATTAAAGATGGCCCACATTTCCCAAGTCCAAGGTTAGACACAGGAATGAAAATGTCAGAAAGGAGATACCCAAAGAAACAGGTACAGGAGGGAATCTTTTGTGACTCTGGTACTTAATAAACCGCAGATGGAAATTGTATGAGGTGGTGAAAAAGGCTTGATTTTGTATCTGCCATCACAGGAAACATAGAGAAATAAAGTTTCTTGGCACAAAAGCTCCTTGACGACCCAGAGCTGAGACCTCTGCTCTTCTGCTGGACCCACCTTGTGTGCAGTTTCGGCAAACTGCTGGGCGCTGTTCTTCAGGTCCTCTGTCTTCTCCTCTGCTCGGCCTAACCGCTCCCCACGCTCATTCAAGGCCTGACTTGCTTTCTGTACAGCGCTGGTCACACTATCAGCCGCTGAATGGAGGATGCTGTTTCCTGAAGAAGGACAGCAAGAGCATCAGAAGCTGACCTACAGTGCAGACCCCTGCCGGGGGGGCGGGGAGCGGGGCACCCTATGAGAACAAGGCAAGCCACACTATAGAAGGCCCCAGGGATCTAGGAAACAAAGCCACATTTCTTTTGATCAGGTCTGACTGACTCGCTTCTTCCTAAAAGCGAGGTGACTGCAGGACCTGGGCAAATACTGAAAGCTTCTTTCACACTCCATCGCCAAGACACCACTCATTTCCGTTCTTGGGACATTCTGCTTGGGAGAGGCTCAAAAGGACCAGATCTACCCAGATTTAGGACTTGGCTTGCAAAGGTAAATGGAACTCCTGACACGTTCAGAGTATTAGGTAAGTTTAGTGAGACATATCTGGGTCTTAGGTGCATTTCCTCTTGACCTGGGGTTTAGGTGATTAACCACAGGAAAACCGGGCACACAAAACTTTTCAAGATATAATACTCTGTATTCCTTCAACTCTTCCCTTCAATTTTACCCCTTCGTCCCTAAATGTATGGCTCCATGAAAGAAGCTCTGATTCAACCTCAAAGTCCAGAGTAGATATGTAAGCTCCCAACTTGAATCCTGAGCCGTGGTTTGGTTGTTTGAGTCCTCCTTGCCTCTGATCTCTAGTATGTGAAATACGGGGCCTCAGCAATGCACTTCATCAGTGAACCGGCCCAAGAAGAAACTGAGCACTCCCAGATTCAAGAGTCATGATACCGAGAAGCTTGAAAACCATCACGTTTCAAGGAGTTATGCATCCCTAACATCCTATTTGCCAGGACTGGGAAACAGAATTCAACAGTGAAGAACTGGTAGATGCACAACCCACTGAGAATGAGCAACTTGCAAACTGACAACCAAAGAAAATTTATAGCTGTATTTTGTTAACACTGAGTGGAAGATAGTCAATGGTATTTTAGGTAATAGCTTTATGTCTTTAAATAAGTTTATTACATCATTTAACATTGTACCTGGGATAAACAGATCTAGCCAGACAGCTTTTAATAGAAATGTAATTTCCTCTGGTCTCAGCTGCAAAGGCTTCCTAATTTCTCCTCTGTGGAATGGTCTGTGGTTTGCGGAAAAGGATCTCCGGCAAAGAAAGGGCCTGGCCCAGAGGAAGTACTTCATAAATTGTTTAACATTTTTCTTTAGGGGTGGATTTCAAGGGCTTCCACTATGCACTAAAGGAAGGAGAATGGGGTTAACTAAGTATTACTCAGTTGCATCAAGCACTACAATGAGCCAAGATGAATAGGCACAGATTAACAGGGGACCAGAGGAGGTGAGGCTCTGGAGAAACCTGATTGAATGCAAGCATTAGAATGGAAAGGTCTAGGTCTTCAGATTTAGGAGGAAAAATCTTGGTTGTCCTTTGCCCTTTGCCTTCACATCATACTCATGACTATAACAGCCTATCGCCACTGCCTATCATTTGGATAGCATTTTGCAATTATAAATCACTTTCACAAATATTATCTCATTTGACTGCCATGAAAATTCTACTGAGAAGCCTGAGACTAGTAGAGGTTAAGTGGCTTGCACAAGATCACATCACTAGGGATGTCACATGGCTAGTCCTGGAACCTGGTTTTCCAGTGACTTTTCCTTATTCTGTACCTTCCTCTGTGCAGATTTGGTGTCAGTCCAGGGAAGCAATAACTGTGCTAGAACTGTGAGCAGACTAGCATAGATTGACAGGTTATTTCCCAAGGTAATGTCTGCCTATTCCTGCCCTGAAGGCATTTCTCTTAGTGACGGAAGAGTTACTGCCCTTGCTGCATTGCAAGTCCAGTGCTCTCAAGAAGGAAGAGGGAATGGGATGGAATGGGAAGATGGAGAGGGGAATGGGAAGATGGAGAGGGGACTGGAAAGTGGGGAGGAACAAGTGGAGGGCACAAGAAAAGTGCCCCCCGTTTCTTCTTCCTTCCATGTACCCACAGGGAAAAGATGGGGCAAGGAATCTGCAACATCACAGCTAGGAATAGCTGGCATTAAAATAAAGAGATGTTTCAATTAGCTTTCATAAAATTAAGAGGGTATACAACCAGACTTGTCTTTTCCCACTGGCATTGGCCCTCATGGCTGCGTTTCTGAAATGAACCTGCTATGCATAAGCCATACTGCTTTCTTGTCATGACTTCTTTAACTTTATTCAGGATGTCAGGTAATAGTGTATCCTGTTTTATACAATACTATGTAACCAACAGTCATTATAACTAAAAGAGAACCAGATGTTATAACTAAAAGAGGGAGCTAAATGCTGTCTTCACTATTCAAAGATGACACTGCTGACCACTACCAGTAGAAAACCCACCTTTAGTTATCCTCAGGCATGTGGATGGACTTGAACAAATCTCATTGTCTCAGGTGACATGACCTCTCCTGGTTTTAATTCTACCCATAGTTCAGGCCCAGTGAAGTCCTATCACCTTTATCCAGCTTCAGGACAATCTTCTTCTTTCCTTCCTCTCAACTGTCTGTATCTTTCTTGGGCACTTCATCAACGACAGTCATGGGCAACTCTCCTACCTCATTTCTTCATCTGTAGATGCAATGACTTCCCAGATAGATTATAAATTCTCCCAGGTCACCATTTCACTCTGCTGACCATTCCCTAAATCTTGAATTTTCTCCTCTTGACTTGGGTCTTCTCTTGCTTACTTTCTTCTCTCTGGTATCTTCTTGCTAATTCTGTAATTCCAGGGTTCTGTTCTTAGCCATTGTATCTTATGCACTCTCCAGACTTTCCCTGGGACAATTTTACTCAGCTCATGGCTTCGATGACCAAATTTTTATCTTTAGCTAGGTTGTGCTGTTGAGCTCAAGACTCATATTTTTTTCTTACTGGACAACTCCAACTGAGTGACTCAAATCCTGAAATCAGTCTGTCTAAACCTGATCACATTATCTGTCCTTTCACACCTGCTTTTCCTTTGGAGTCCCTGCTCAGTGACTAACCCCACTATCTGTCCAACTTCTCAATTCAGAGGTCTGGAAGTCCAGTCTAGATTCCTCCCTCCCTTTTACCCCATACAACTAAGGATCACCTGCTATACATCTCTCCACTCTCTACCACCCTCATCATCTCTGCATTGATCCAGTCCCTCTCATCCTCAGAGTTATAGTGACAACCTTTTGTCTATGTCTCTACATCTTTATTGGTCTGTCTTCCACATTTCTACAGTAAACTTTCCAAAAGGAAAAATATTTCCCATCTCCCCACCACTTCAAGATAAAACTGAGACTTGTGCTCTGCTTCTCTCTCTCAGCTTACCTCTTAGAACCCCATCCACTTTCTCTCCTACATAGATCCTCTAACCCCATGCCTCGCCAAATTACCTAAATTTTCACAAATGTGAAATGGGTCATGTTTCCTTTACTTACCTATATGCCTTTGTACTTACTGCTACCTGTCTGGAACTCTGTTTCTCCTGTTACTCCTAAGTGCTTCAATACATATACTTTAGACCCCTTTCCTAGGAAACCTTGTCATATCTGGCCCATCCTACACCTTGCTGCCCCCAACACACATATTATCTTGCATCTATTTCAAATGGTGTATTTATTTTCTTGAATGTAATTGCTGGATATCTACTGTAAGCTCCTTGAGGGCAGAAACTGTGTCTTTCTCATTTCTGTATTTCCAATCCATGGCACACAGTAGACATTTAATAATACGAGTTGACTTAAAAGCAGGAAGGATATATCATCCTTTTTATGTTTTTTTCTTGCTTTAGCAGAGAGTTGGGCATATAATGATCTAACTAGGTCCTGAAATTTTAAATTTGCCAAATGACAAAAGGTTTAGTCTGTGTTGAGTAAAGTTAACTATCTCCTTTAGAGATTGTGTCAGAAATTTAATGAATTAAGTCAATAACAAAATACAAAAAAGGAAATATTTTTGCTATAGCAAAAGTAAAGGGGGAGTTTATAAAAAATAGGTTGTTACTAGCCTTAAACAACTGTAAGTTATAAAAATGATGGAAGTTAAATAGCTTGATAAATCCAATATAAAAATGACAGTTGCCTGAACAGTTACTATTTCTAGGTGTTTGCTAAATTTGCTCCCCACAACCACCTTAAGAGATGAGCGTATCGTCAACTCCATTTTTACAGATGGGAGCAGCAAATGTCGAGAGGTTTAATGTGTGCCAAGGATTATGCAGCAAACGACTACTAACGGAGCTACGTTTCGAAACCAGGAAGTCCAGCTCTAGAGCCTGGTCTCTTATTCATTGTGTTAACTGGCTCTCGTGGGAATTTTCCTATACTGAGATTAATGACATGATCTGTACTAAATGTATGGAAGAAGACATCAGTGCAGTAGCGTAATGAATTTAAGATCATGATACAAAACAAAGCATCCTGCTCTTATAAGTTAAAAAAAAAACTTACTGTAGAAAATTTAGAATATATGTTGCTATAAAAGGTAATAAAATCATGTAATATTCAATTTTTAAGAGATAACCACGATTTATACTCACAGTATATTTTATTGTAGTAATTTTTTCTGTACATGCTTTTCTAAAACATAGTTGAGAATATACTGCATATATTTAGTTTTATATCCTATTGTGGGTACTTTCCCATGTCGTAAAAAATTATTTGAAAATACCATTTATAATGGCTGCATTACACTCCTGTATTCAACTTTTGCCCTTTCAGACATTTAGTATGTTTCCAAAAGTCTTACTTTACTTCTTGCATTTACATATGTGTGTGCATACACACACACACACACACACACACATACACACATACACACACAGACACACAAAATCTTTGCTCTCATCTCTGATAATTCTAGAAATGAAACTGTGGTTCAAAGGACATATACATTTTTGAGGCTCTTGGTGTATGCTGAAAATTGCTTCCCTGAAAGATTTGTTCAACATTCATAACTATTCATTTGAATGCACAGGCACCGTTATGTTGACACAATTGGCAGAATGACTTTGCGGGAGTGACTTAACTTCTCTGATCTTCAATTTCCTCATCTGTAAAATGTGAGTCGTGCCATCCACCTCAAGTAGCTATTACGGAAACGAAGAAAAAGATGTATACAAATTGCCTGTAGGTGCTCAATGGACACGTGTCCTTCCACCTCCCTAAAACTGAATCCGTTCTCTAGGAATTTTGGGAAAAAGTTCCCAAAAGCCAATGTCATTGCACGTCTCCCTCTCTTTTCTCGTATCTCAGGGCTAAGTGTCTTGAGGCTCTCAGGAGACACTTCTTGGCCATCTTGTATATCTGCTGCGTGTAGCTCAGCATGTTGCTTAGAGAGGGTGCTGAACACATACTCATTAAATCAAGGCGTGCTTTGTAAATAGAATGCCTGACTCAAAATTGGGGCCCATCACACTGTGTTGAGTTAAAGCTGGAAATAAAACGGTCTCCCAAGGCAGATAGAACAGTAATTCTCTCTAAATAGACAAGAAGCATATTAATACCCAAATTTATTCATGCAGTCTAAGAAGAGGCTGTCAACCACAGCAAAGAAAGTAAACTGCCTTTTGAATTACAATCTCTGGAGAGTGCAGCAGAGACCATTCTTACTTCATCAATGTTACATTCATACCAGTTCCACTCAGTATCTGCTTTTAAAAATATATATGCTGGTATCTTTTATGTTAATGATTTAGAAGACTGAGAGAGCAACTTAAGATAAAGCCATAACATTATAATCAGTCACTGTTTAAAAACACAATGAAGAGAGATTTAAATGTGTAGAAAAATGAGAGAAAAAGAGTAAAATATATAGACAAGTAACAATAGAAGAGAAAAGAGGAAAAAAGATTTTTAAAAGTACACAAAACATGCCAATAGCTCAAATATCAACATAAATTCTTCTAGTCATTCTAGACTTCAGCTTGTATCTTGGTAATCAAAATTCCTAATTCTACAGCTAGTAAAAAGGCAATTTACATAGAACTTTCAGCAGCTACTTCCCATGCCAGATACGTAGGTAGATATTTGAAATGCAAAATAATTATCCTGTTTGGGAAAAAGATAGTGGAAAAATCATCTAAAAAATAAATGATCGACAAATATATGCCAATATATGCTCATTTCAGAGCACTCTCTTAAAATGAAATCTATTAATAGTTTTACTTGGATTACTTCTATTTCATAATCAATTAACCATTTAGGAATAACTGTACAATAAGTCCCATTTATCCAAACTAACTTAGAGGAAAATCAATTATGAAAATAAAAACTATATATAAAGTAGATTTGGGTTCTAATATAATAAACTCAAAAATTGGCAGGAAGATCTATTATATTAAATCTGTTACTAGGTCAGGAACTTCAGTAACTCCAGTATCACATGCCCAAAGTGTTTGGTAATAATTTATTCTTCGAGTAAATGGTCCCTATTCTATTTTCACCTGTGGTATTACTTTTCTTAGCAAAACCATTTCATGGTTCAATGTAAGGTAAACCTAAGTCTGGTATTAGTGCTATTCAAATTAATTTTACTGATATAAATCTGTGGGATTCAACTAAGATTTTTTCCCCCTTTTTCTACTTCCAATATTCACTGCTCAGAGTCTTTACACTAGAGGACATATTACCAAAAGAAAAGTCTCATGAAGACCTGGTTCCCTGACCATGAGGTCTCTTCTCAGTTCTAAAGCCACTCTGAACCATTTACACACTATCCTTCTTCCTGAGATGAGTGCCCACCTCCATCCCTATCGGTGGTAATTCAGTTGCATGGTAATTGTGATGCTTCTAAGGAGGTTCTGCTTAGTACTGTGACTTGCACAACACATTTTACAAATGAGTAATAATTGAAATAATCATAATAATAGTATTAACTTCCACTTCTACAAACAGAGTGATTAAATGCAAAGCCTATCTGGTAAAACAAGTTGGTTCATAATTCACAGAACTCCATTAATATCTGTGGGTAAATCACCAAGCTCTTTGAACGTTACATTGACTAATCAATACTAATCATACTGTTATGCTTCGATGTTGGATGATGTCTAGGATCTTCTTGTAAGATGGAGATTCTTTCAAAAGGTTGAATTTTATTCATACTTTTGTGGTCCTGACTGATCAGATACATTCTGATCCAAATCCAGGTTACGTCTACAGTAAGCCTTTCTAAAAGAAGAATTGTGACCCCATGCTGGGCACACAGGCAGTGAGCCAGTCACTCACAGAAACAGCTCCTGTTCCCTGACCGTCTACTGTGTACAAGTGCTACAGTAAATTGTCAGATTCCTCAAAGGAATATATTTTTTCCCTGTTAAAGATACAAGTACTCAGGGAGGTAAAGTAGCTTACCCAACATCATCCAAATTTTGATCCCAAAGCTCTTTTTTATTACTTTACAATAAAAATTATATATATTTAAGGTTTACCACATAATTTGACGTGTATATACTACACAGTGAAATGATTACTACATTCAAGTTAATTAACATATCCATCTCCTCATGGTTACCATTTTTTTTCGTTTTGTTTTGTGGTGAGAACACTTGAAATCTACTCTCAGCAAATTCTCAGTGTTCAATACATTATTATTAACCATAGCCAACATGCTTTGCATTAGATCTCTAGACTTATTCATCCTACATAACTTCAACTTTGTACTCTCGGACAAATATCTTCCCATTTCTCTCGCATCCCTGCCCATGGTAGCCAGACATAGAAAGAAAAAAAACAACAACAACCGCCCCCCACAAACCCTAACATGATCTCACTTATATGTAGAGTCTAAAAAAATCAAATATGTAGAAGCTGAGAGCTGACCCCAAAGTTTTTAACGACTATGTCAGTATTTCCCAAAGTGGTGGTGTGGTTTAAAAAAGTCCTACATAAAAACTCAATTCTATTATAAAATGACTTATTGAAATACTGATCTAGCTGGCTCCTTTATTACACAACATAGGAAAACCTTTAATATGCTAATGTAAATTGTCAGTCAAAAGGAGGTAGAGGTGGGAGCAGGAGAGATCTGTTAGAATTTTCCAAACATATTTATTCACGGGGTCCTTGTGCATAGAATCTGCTTTGGGAAATGCTACAATAAACTATACTGACTCCTTAGTTAAAGAAAAAGAAAATAAATCCAGGCTGTCCTCCTAAGTTTAGTAATAGATGGACAAGTCATGTAATTACATTAAAAAAGCCTTGCTTTATAGAGGCAGCAGAACAGATATAGCATGCTGAATGGAAGTTCCAGAATTATCTTTTGTCTCAAGTTGGTGGCTAATTTCAGGGACCATGAAGCTTGTTTGTTGCCTGCAGCTGGATGGCAAAGAAAAATGAACTCAAGCTCAGGAGTACTTTGTAAACCCGTAAACTCAAGCCTACTTGAAAGAGATCTTGGAGTTATCTATTGCTGGCATTGCCAAAGGAAGAGGAAGAGACCATTCTACCTTCTGCTGGGTAAGTTAAGGTAATTTAATGGAACCTCAGCCTGTTTGCAAGTCACAGGGATGTTCCACAGCTAGGGACTCAGGAGGAAACGTGTTGCTCCCCTCCTTGTCCTACAGAAGCCTATGAATTCATACTCTCTTCCCAATTCACTGTCCCAACATTCCTGATGGCAAAGGTCAAACATTTAGGATTTTATTCATGTACTTTAAACACCTGAACTCAGGATATACAGAAAAATTTAGCAGTCCTTTAATATTCATTTAAACTTGGTCTTATGAACATAATCTGAGTTTGGAGCATCAGCCGAATGAATATAAGAAAATTTCTTTTTGTTGTGTTTTGTTCAAAGAATACCAGGCTCTCAGAAGGGTGGCTGAAATGCAACTTGAAAGAGGGAATCCTTGTTCTATGGTTAAAAACTTCAAGTGGCTCTACATTTGGTAGAATGGATTTTGTTCCCTGTGTTTGGTATGTATGTTGACAAAGCAGCTACGATCTGCGGCTCTCTGCTTTTATTACAGTTGGAAGTCAGTGTCTTTTACTTTAATAACTACAATTTCAAGTCCTAATATGTACAATTTGAAAACCCTCTACAATGCTACTGGCCAAAACTAATTCCATTCAACATGTGGAGCTTGCTACTTACTAGCCATGTGAACTTGAACCAATAACTTATCCCTATGTGCTTCAGTCTGTTTCCTCACCTGTAATGGGAGTTGGTACAAAGTTGTTGTGAAGAATAGATAAGGTAATGTACAAATGGGGCACTTAGAACAGTGTCTGGAATATAGCAGTCACTCAACTTTAGTCATTATTAAGGAGAGAAACTTTAGTTTTCTGGCACTACAGAGTCTTTCTGTTAAGCTTTCCATTTTAGCTCATCTTTCTTTCTCTACTCTCATTCACCATGAACATTCTAGAAGGAAGACTCTACTCTCACTGTAACCATTCGTTCTTCTCACTCACTTTGAATTTTCGGTGAAGTGGCTCCCATACCACTTCACCTCTCAGCCTTACCAATGACCTATCAAGTTCATTGCCTATTTTAAGTTTCCTCCACCTGGCCACTGGACCACTCTTTTTTAAAAACTGCTCTTTCCTTTGGCTTCTGTAACACATCTTTCTTGATTCTTACCATCACTTTGATTACTAGCTGTCAGTTTTATTCCTTTCTTGCTTAAGAGTATAAAGTCAGAAAGGTCTAGGTTTGGGTCTGTCTCTGTCAATTACTAGCTATGTGACCTCAGGTAAATTACTTAATCTCTATGAGACTATGTTTTCTTGTTGGCATAGGCATAATGGTGATAAAAAATGGTAACTATTTTTCACAGTTTTTTTTTTTTTTTGGTGAGAAATAAAATCTACTCTTATCATAATTTAGTGGTGCAGTATGAGCTCAATAAACACTGCATTAACAGTATTATCTGATTCATTCTGCATATTTATTGTAGAATAAACATGGGCCAGACACTGTCTATACTTTTCTGCTTCTCAAATTTTACCTGCATGTTAACCCACTGTTTCTCTCCCACCCTCCACTTGATCTCCTCCTCCTGAATTCCCTGTGTTAGTTAATGTCCCTTTTGTTTATTCACTATATTAAGCTCAACTAGTCTTTAACTCTAACCTCTTTGTCATATCCCACAGCCAGGTATTCATGCAACCCATGGCACTTATCTCAGCCAGGGCTCTTCAATCTGCCCTCAGCTCTATTTCCAGTCCCTGCCAGGTCTTAATGGACCACCATAGCAGCCTGGTGGTTTTCCTGCCACTGCTCTCGGTTCTCTACTACATCATCCTCCTTGCATGCTACTGACCTGATCATGCCCCTTTCTGATCTCGACCCTTTGTTGGCTCCCCTATAACATAACACAACGAACTAAAGAAGGTCCTTCCGGATCTAGTGCCAAGCTACTTACTTGCCACCCCCCACAGACTCCAATTACTATCTACCACCTCATTGTTTCTTGATAAATTTTAGAAAACTGTTCAAGTTTTATCAGTTTCTTACTATAGGTGGAGTATAGCATATGATAAACACATTTGGGAAAAAAATTGATGTGAATAAAAAGCTTGACAAGGAACACGGTGTCTACCTCTATCCCTAAGGGTGTCCAAACATCAGCAACAGCACTTAAAAAAATTTTTTTTTTCATAACATTAGCATTCAAATGCAAACCTAGCACTTAGATTTTGATGTCTAACATGGTTTTCTGCTAGAAGAAAGCAAAATTCTTTGGAAAGTAGAAAATTCCATGCCTTGGGGCAAGAAAACTCAGGCCTGAAATACCTTATTATTGCCAGACAACAAGGATACCATCACAGATGGTAGTGATAGTGTTAAAAGGAACAAGAAGCCAATTTAAAGCAGGTCCTAGGGACAAGTTGTGACATTTAGAACATCAATACTAATAAAAGTTATAAGAATAAAGATGATAATTATAATATAACTATAATTATAATATGTAATTATATAAAAACCTTACATTATAATATATAATTATATAATTATAATAATTTCATATAACTTGCGGAAGCCATAACTTAATGATGACTTAATATAAATATAAAAAATGACACTGAGATACAAAACTAGATAGACTATAATTGTTTTATTTTATTGCTTTATTTTATTGATTTTAAGAAGAGTATTTTATTGATTTTTAAGACGTAAGGTGTTTAAAAATATTTTAGTATTTTGTTTCTTCTTAAGTGTTTACCTAGATATAAAAGTAAGATTTGTTTCTCTCTGTGTGAAAAGCAATGGGTAAATACAGAAAACTATCAGTAAACCAGAGTTTCAGAAAGAATAGAAACTGTTCCAGAAAGGACTGATGAGCATCAAACGCAACTATTAAGTAGAATGAGTGGCAATGATGCATTCTGAGGTAGGAAGTGCTTTCTTTTCTTTAGAAACTGACTATCTGTTCAGACTAGATCTCATATGCTAGGGAAGAAACCTCTAGATAACTTAAATTATAAGATATTAATAAGTTATCTGTATGTTTCCAATAATGCTAATATAGCAGATCAATGTATAATAATGACATAGTGGAGGATTATGTAATACTAGCTAAGCAAAGCAAATGATACACTCTTCTGGGAGAAAACTCATCAAGCTGAAAACACTGGACTCATGTAAAAACCATGGGCAAATAGTGCCCTGGACTCATGTAAAAACCATGGGCAAATAGTACTGATACGAAACATAAAGTTCAATTATAAAAAGGAACTCAGTGAGATATCTAGGAACTCAGGTTTGAATCACTTTGGGAGAAGAAATCAGGCCTGTGCCCTCACCAAAAACCAGTTGTTTGACTCAATTACGGTCAAATCCAGAAACTGATAAAACTCAATTTGTCTAGACTCAGAAAACATAAAAGTAAGCATTTTGATTAAATTTGGCAGATCGGTAAAGAAGTAAAGAAATAATGAAGACATAAATGAAAACCCCGGTATTGATAGTTGATACATGTTTAAATATAATATTCTTTTAAGTGCGTAATCGCTACATTTTCATATGTTTTGTCTAAAGTATCTGAAATATTCAATATAATCAGTTTTATTAAATTGTGATTACAACTTAAATTCTTGAAGGGAATTTAATGAACTTAGTTTGATAAACAATGTTTAAAAGTTTAAGGAAAGTTTATTTTTCAAGTTTTTTTTTAGTAGAAATATTTAATAAATTGAGCATAAAACTGAAAAGAAGTGTTTCTTCTTCACGTACAAAATCTCAACAGTTTTCAAGGAATATAATCAATATTCTCAAACATACCATCTCTTTTCTTGCCTCTGAGCCATTATATCCTCTGATTACTCAATCTGTGATGCCCTTTCTTTGACCAAATAGTAATTAATACTCATCAGATGTCACTCCACTTTTTCCAAATTTCTCTGCTGCTTTCTTTGTTTATTCATTAAAATTTTTTTTTTTTGTCATTTTTTTTTTTTGCCACAGGCACAGCAGCAGCAGGCTGGGAACACAGTCACAGGTAAAACAGACATGCTTTCCCCACACAGTGTCCATCCCATGCTAGGCAAGGAACTTACAATCTAGAAACAAGAGGCAGGTTAAAACAATACATGTATAATTATATAAGTGTGTGTGATGTGTGTGTGTGTACATATATATATATGTTATTTAAAAATCCCAGGTAGTTAATGAATGATGTGTTGTGATAGTGAACTCAAGGGGAGGGGGACTGATTTAGCATCAGTGGGATAGATGGGTCTGAAGAGGTAACATGTAAGCTGTGATGTAAAGATACAAGCTGGGGCAAAGTCCATGAGCAAAATCTTTTGAGAAAGGATAAACAAACAAACAAACAAACAACCCATATGTGTCCTAGGAACCAAAAGAAGACTCATATGGCTATAGGAGAAGAAAGTGGCTTGTGATGAGAGTAGAGAGAAAAGCTGGAGTCAGATTTGCAGTGGCTTACAGAACATAGTAACGACATAGCTGTTCAGTGCAATGAGAAGCCACTGCAGTTTTAAAACAAGGCTAACCTGGATGAAGATTATTTTTGAAATTCTCATTCTGGTTATAGTTTGTGAACAGGAGTAAGAGAGAAAACAGAGCCAACAGCTACGAAGCTATTGCAATAATTCCAGTAAGAGATAATGGTGGCCTGTAATAGAAGGATATTAATGGAGATGAGAGAAGTGGAAAGATTTAAAATACTACAGTGGGCTGGATATGGGAGATGAGGGAAAAGGAAGAATAGCAAGTGAATCTCAAGTTTCTGATTTGAGCAAGAAGGTGTATAGCGACGCAATATAGGAAAAACTATCAGAAAAACAGATTCCCTTGGGGGATGGGCAGATATGAGATTCAAGTATTTCATTTTGGATAATGTCATGCTTACGCTGCCTGTGAACCATCCAAGTAAAGTCAATAAGGCAAACAGAGATTCCTGTATGAAGCTCTGAAGAAAAATCTGGGATGGAGATAAAATTTGTAAGTCAACAGCATAGAGAGAAAATGGGAATGGATAAGCTTACCTAGTGAGCGACACTAAAGAGAGAAGGGAGAGGGTTTGCAAACCCTATCTTTAAGAATTTTAATGTTTGGAGTAAGGTGAAGGTAAGGTGCCTATGAAGAACCCTGAGAAGAAACAGCCTGAGAGGCAGGAGAAAAACCAAGATGAATTTGGCGCAGTGGAAGTCAGAACAACTCATCAAATAGGTGGCTACAAGAGCGCAAAGTCAATTCAATGGGGGAAAAAAATAGTGTTTTCAACCAATGGTATTGGGACAACTGGATATTCACACACAAAAAAATAAAGTTGGATCCTACCTCACACTGTATACAAATTTAACTCAAAATGAATCAAAGACCTAAACATAAGAGCTAAACTATAAAACTCTTAGAGGAAACCTTATATTAGGCAATGGTTTCTCAGACATGACACTACGCCAAAATTACAAGCAGCAAAAGAGAAGAGTAGATAAAGTGAACTTCAGCAAAATTAAAAAGAAGGTTTTGCTCCCTCCTCCATGCTTTATGAGCACTTTATTTGTGCCTCTATTACTATATTTAACACATTATAATTATTGATCAAAGTGTTTAGCCAATTAAGGTGTTAATTTCTTAAATTTCCTTGACTTTCTCCTCTTCATTTCTATACTTGGTGCCAAAGAGAGTACTAGATCCATATATCCCATGTATTATGTGGCTGGCAGTACTGTATGAAAAGAAACACATATTTAATACAAACAGGAAATAAGAACATAAAATGTAGAAAATACAGAGAAGGGTCACCAAGGAGAAAGATAAGACTAGTTTATTAACATGAGATGGGAAATTAAATGATGTTGGATTAAGACAATAAAAGGTTAAGTGGTTTGAGGCTCTAGGAATAAAGAACAAAGTCTGAGGTCAAATATCATTTACAATAAAAATAAACAAATTTTCTGTGTTCTTTGACTTAAGAAAATACGCTGCTACATTTAGTATGTGTCCAGCTCAGACTGGTTCTCTGAAATGTTTTACTGCAAACTAATTTGAATTGTGTGCCAAACTTACTGCCATTAGTAATCAAGCTCTTTGGGAATTTAGTAAGACTTCCTCATGTAAAATAAGCAAACACCTGTTGCTTTACATTGGAAAGCAACTTAGGGATCATCTAGTTCTTGGAAGAAAACTGTGGTCAGAGGGGTGAGTGAAAGAATTTGCTCAGGGTCATATCCCGTGTAATAGCAGAGCTGGCCGTAGAAACCATGTTTTCTAACTTGGAGCTCAGAGAGATTTTCTATTCACCTATGGTCTTCAAGATTTAAGAAAAACACACCTGGGAACTGTGAAGGGAAGGTGAGAATCTGACCATTAATTTCCTTAAAACAATCTATGATCATGACTCCTTTGGAAAGCGTTACCCTGACCTTTTGGAGAACTTCGCCCCAGTGAGCATGTACACGTACACCAGTTTGTGATTTCAATATATAACGCTAACTCAGCTTTCATATCATAATCATTAAATCCAAGGGAAAAACCATACACTTCAAGGAAAAGTGTATACATATCACCAGGGATATCTCCCATGGTCCAAAAGACTGCAGAAGTGTGAAGAAAACTTTCAATTACTGAATGCTCTTCTGTCTGACAGTGCAGTCCTTAAACTGGCAATGTAACTGGCACCAAAGAATGCAGGGGAAACCTCTTATCTTGAGCAGGAGGAAAGAGACAGATGAACTTTCACAGACAAAGATAATCTGCTAAATTTAAGGTGAAGTATGCTGAGTATAACAAAAACTGTCTATTATAGTCACCAAGGTCACTTTACTGCTGGACTAGGTCATTATTGCTGTAGTTAAATCCTATTATTTGGGAGATAATAAAGAGCATGAAGCCAGTCTGCAGTCTTAACCTATTTCCTTTTATAACATTGGCATCTGAAAATTTCAAAGGTTTGGTCAATTATGCTTCAGACATTGTCGTCAAGGGCAACAGAATTGAGTATATAGTTCATTGAATTATAGCCTTCTTTTTCTGATCCTGTCCCATGCTGGCACCCAAATGAACCTGAGAGTCACTGAATTTCTTGTTTTAATTTGATGAATGAGAAACTGACAATCTCACCTAATAGTCTGAGCATATGGTGATAAACATGGTGATGATTTTTACCATCTTTCTAGTATGACACTTTGAAACTGGCATAAAATCCCAATGCGTTTCATAACTATTCATTAGTCATTCTATAGTCTTAATGTATTTTTTTTTTTTGATTACTAATGAATTCCTGTGACACATTTTACTTCCTAGGAAGGATGCTCTGAAAACTCCTGCCAACTGGTCATTAAAATCCACTACAATTATCATCAATCAAATAAAATTACTATCAATTACATAGAGGAGTTAATCCACACTGCATCATTTTAAACACAAACATTTCAATACATATTAACGAGATACAAATTGAAGGAAAGAATGCTCCATCAACTGAAGATCTATAATCAAAGTTACAGATGCAACCCATTTCCTTTTGCACTATTATTATTAGGGACTGTGATTTGCTAAGTGCTCGCTATGTGCCAGAAACTGTGCTAAATGCTTTGTATCCATATTTCTATAAACCGTAGTGGCTACCTTTTAAAATAGATATTATTATTCCCCTCTTAAAACTGATGAAACTCAGAAACTCACCTAAGATTATACTGCTAGTCGGTGATATAATCTTAATTCAAATTCAAGTCTGGTTGACTCTAATGTGACTATTCTTTTCTGTATCATGAGAATTTCCAAAGTTTTTTAAGGGTACAAAGTACCAGGAGTAGATTTTCATTTGTCCCATCCTCATGATGTTACTCTTATGCCTAAGATACAAGTATGGCATCCACATGTTGTTTTCCTCTACTTGGTATCTCCTCCCCTTTTCAACAGTTTGGCTACTAAGCCACAGTCCTCCTCCAGGAATCTAGCTCTGACTCCTTGAGGCTGAGTGAGAAATTCTGTCAATGCTTCCAATAGCACCTTTTGCATTTCTTTGATGAAATATTTATTATAAGACACCAAAACTATTGGTTTACGCATATGTATGCTTCATTAAACTAGGAGCTTCTTGATCACGGTGGGTAGCCCTTTTATTTTTCAGCATCTCCAGGCATGACATTTATCATTTAGTAGGTATTCAATATATAGTGAATGCTTGTTGAATATATAGTGAATTGATAAAGAATGAAAGATTTTTGGTTTTATGAAGTTGTGATGAGGTTGCTACTTATGTATAAATTCTTATTTTCATTGGTATTCATCTTACATTGTGCTATTCTGATTGGCACACAGATAGGATCAACTTCTGGACATACCGAAATAAAATTCCAGTTATACAGCATTTTTATAAATTGTTGTGGATTTTTTTATTCTCTCAGAGATATAATCATGCATAAAATGCAGATTTAGGATATTTGATTAATATGGAAAAAGTTACTTTCAATAGAAACAGCACTGTTTCCAAAATTGTTGTAATGGTTCTGGTAGGAAAAAAATGATACACAACGTGAGTGAAAACCCAAACAGATTTTGCTTCTTTCTTTGTTTACTCTATTTGGAATATGAAGAAAGGCATGTTTTTCACACCTCTTCTGTTTAAATACCACACTTTTAAAAAGGATTAAGCATTGAAAACTCAATTTAGAAGGATAAACTTTTAGTATATTTATCCTCAGACAACCTACGAGTTAAAATAGTAACAGAATCACATCTAAAAGATAAAGATTTCCATCAATTTAAAGCTATTTTGTATTTCACTCATTGAGTTTTCCAAGTATCATTATAAGCCATTTACAATCCTTGTTGTGGCAAAGATCCTTATATGTTGAGGAATGAATAATCCTCATACTTTTAAGATATGTGACTCTTGTATAACACATGAGTACTACAGATGCTAACGCTGGACTTTATAAGGTGGAGAGATCTTACAATGCTGAAGAAAGACTGATGATCTAGTTGGGGAGGGACTAACAAAAGGAAGTAAGGTGACCCGTGATTAGACTACTGCAAAATATTTCAGGAAAAGATGACAAGGGCCTGAGCTACAACGGTAAAGATGGGAATAAAAAGGCAGTTTTAGGAGACACTGAAGGAGCACTCAGGAGGGTTAAGGGAGAAGGACTCATTAAAAGTGACTTGTTTGTAGATAATGTGTCATGGATTTCTAAAGAGAATAAGCAGAGTCTTTGGGTTGATAAGTTACTATAAGATCAAGTTCAAGTTACCTGATTTGAAATTATATAACTAAAAAATGCTTCTCAAGTTTTCCTCCATAATACACACAAAGGGTTTGGCTAAAATAATAGTAGGTGTTGACATAATTGTGTTGCATTTTTTCTTCCTGGTACATAGAAAGCATCTATTTTCCAGCCTTGCTGGAAGTCAGATTGGTAATATGGCCAGTGGGCTGTAAGCAGAAGCAATGAGTGTCACTTCTGGGTTGAGGTAATGAAAATCCTTGGGTGACCTTCCAGCCCTCTTTTTCTCCTATGGAATTTGACACTGGAAGGCACTTGTTAAGATGGTGAATCAAAAACATACAAGCAAATTGGATTCTTGAGTCACTACTTAGATGTCCTAGATAGGCACTGTACTCACAGACTTTGTTGGAATGAGAAACGATGTCTTATTTGTTAAGCTACTGAGATCCTGAGATGTGTTTGCTGTTGCAGCATAAACGAGTGTTCTGATCAACAAAAGGGGTAATATTTACATTTGCAATGCATTCTGAGGAGGGTATCAGGTTTAGAAGACTTCCTTGAAAATGTTTTATGTAACTAAAACAAATTGAGTCAATGATATTATTTTTATGTATGAAGGTGGGAAGAGTAGAATTTTATAAGTATCCAATGAAAGAAATTAGCTCTTTAAAGATTTTTAAAATATTGTTTTAGAAGAAAAAAATGTCTTACTCAGCTCAGACTGTTATAACCAAAATACTGTAAACTGGGTGGCTTAAACAATGGAAATTTATTTCTCACAGTTCTGGAAGTGGGGAAATCTGAGTCCAAAGTGACAACATGGTTGGGTTCTGGTGAGAGTTCTCTCTTTGGGTTGCAGACAATCATCTTCTTGCTAGTCCTCACGTGGCAGATAGCAGAAAGAGGAAGCAAGCTCTCTCCAGTCTTTTCTGAGAAGGGTACTAACACCATCATGAAGGCTCTACTCTCCTGATCTGATCATCTCCCAAAGGCTCTGTCTCTGAATACTGTCCCAATGGAGGTTAGGGTGTCAATATAGGAATTAGGAAAGGGATGCAAACGTGAAATCTATAACATTATCTACATTGAAAAAAGCACTAAATTTTATTTTTAAGAGGTTTTTTTTTTTTAATCTCTATACTATAAGAACAAAAAAGTAGGTGCTATTGGAAAATAAACATTAACAAACCAAATTTTATGGTTTAAAATATACAAACATACATTTTATATACTAATGTAAATATGGTTATTAAATATTCCATTTTCTGCTTTGGGCTTATAGTCAAAGCTACTCTTAATAACAATATCCATAGTGTCATTTCTGTGGATCTAGACATCCATTTTCGACTTGCCTTCTTATTAAAAATGTATTCATGGATAAACTTAAAAAAAAATGGCAGGAAGGTAAAAAATCTCGTACCGTACAAGTGAGACACTATATTGGAGCCACCATGACTATTAATTAGGAGAGCCAGAACTAGTAGCAGAGAGAGGTGGAGTGCTATCATTGTACTCTTTTTACTGACACTTGAAAAAACCAGCAGAAATACCCTTGACTACCCTTAAGTGAGAAATACGTTTGAACGTAAGTATGAAATCATACTCAAACTTTGGTACTTTAATGGTTTTTAATAAGATTAGTGGCAACACGCAAACTGGTCCTATTCGATTCAGTATAGAAAAGACTTTGTAAATGTAAAATATTTATTTTTCACTGAAGATCTAGTCAAAAAACTAAGGAAAATAGCATTTGAAAACTCACAACTGAGAAGTGAAAATCAATAACCAGTCACAAGGTTATCTATTAACTGACAGACGAAAATTTTCTTATGTTAGTTCTCATAATAGGGGAAAAGTAGGGTGGAAGTATGGATAGAGAGGCCAATAAGTGAAAAAGAAAGATGAATGGGAAATATCTTTTTCTTAATTCTTTAAATCTATCTTCAGAAAAAATTTAGCTTCAAGTAAAATCTTACAGGAGTCTAATTAAGCACTTTTTACTGCAGGGTGAAGCTATAATTAAAGTTTTACCTTATATGGCTTACTAACTTGCAGCTGCAAGCTGAATGTTTCAACATATCATCATATTGGCATTAGTTTGACAAAACGTAGTAATCATTTCCTTTTGAGGACTAGAAGACATCAAGAACATGCATATTTTAATTCACGTTAGCTGATATAGACATAATTATTAGAGGTTGCAAGGAATATATGGCATTGCAATTTTTTCTATTCCCTTTTTGTAATTGAATGCTTGCTTATTTTGAATAAATGTAACTAGACACAAATGATCTAAAACGAGGGCCTGAAACAGCAGGAGAGATGGAAAAAAATAGGACAGATTCTTAAGCTCTGTAATACAAAGGAGAATTTAGTATTCTTAAAGATGAAAAGCAATCTGAGAACTTTGCAAATTTGAGTGGCCACCAGATAGTTATTTCCATGGAAATATTTAAACATATATTTCTTAAGAGGCTAGACTTTCTTGGTTTGATTTCAGGAATAGAAGCATATCCATCATTTGAAATTTGATATTTTATTGCCACCTAACTATACTCCCAAGTGGCATAATCACACAAGAAGTTCTACACATATACCTCAGTCAAAAGCAAGAAGAAAAAAAAAAGCCAGCAAAATGTTGCTCTGTGGCTTTGGGGAGTGGTAGGTAGGAAAAGACTGTGTGAGCAAGTTGGAAATGTCAGTCTCTTGGACTGTGGGGCTGAGTCCAAGCAAAACACCTACCAGCACAGTCAACCAGAGCTCTGCTATGTGAGGACTTGTGTTTATTTCAGCAAGCGCTAGGACAGAACTTATCTGTAAAATTAAATAAAAAGGCAACACATGAGTAGGGCACATAATACTGCTATTAATTAAAGAGGTCTAGGCTACTGCTCTAACATGACTAGCTGGAAATGAGCATCTTCATCTTGGACTTCTCCATCTAAGTGGGGTCTGCCAGAAAGACTGGGTCATCTCTAGGGAGTACAAGTGTTAGAGATGCATTGGTGAGCTGAGGGGTCTGGAAATGGAAACTAGAAAGGAAGAGCAACAGCTAATGATCTCTTGGGGTTTGGCAACCAAAATCAATCTTTTCTTTCTTGTTAAATTTTCATGAAAGATCTGTATTCAGTTTCCCAACTGAGAGCTTCACTGGCTTTTAAATGAGCATAGAACATATTTGTTGTGGTCTGTAGTTGTAGGACTGAGCAGGCTGTCTGCAAAATTAGAGACTTTGGCTGCTCTGAGAAGCTGGAAGAATGGCGGTGCTTCCTGATTCCTTCTAACCACCTGGGTGGCACGTACACCCATCGAGCCCCACAGATCCTGAAAGGACAGACCACAAGGCCCAAAGCTAAGATCTTTTGTCACAGCTCTCTGGCAAATGACTACCAAGGAGGTGCCTTACTCAGACGAGTGTCAGTACAAGCTCTATACTGTAGTGGGCTATAACCTTTGTCTGTCTTTCTCTGCAGCTGTCTTCACTGGTCCCTGAGAGAAGACCTGAGACCATCCAGTGATGCTGGAGGGTCAGTGCTTGGCAGTGGCAAAGTACAGAACTTCTTTTGGTTGACCTTAACTCTTTAGAACCTGAATTTGGCTTACTAAACCTGTCTTTGCTTCTATTAATTTTTAAGGAAGTAAAGATGTAGAAAAAAAATCATAGGATAAATTTATAGAAAATAAAGTTACTAAAAACTAAAAAAAAAAAAAAAAAAAAAAAAGGCTAGAATATATATATGAGGGCCCTTCCATGACTCATTATTAAGTGCTTAGCATCCAATTCCTTTTAGAAGTGTACTGAGGGGGACAGAGGAAGTTTGAGCAAAAACACCTATATGCATGGACAACTCAAACGCTTTTCTTTCTTTATTTCCTACTACTTCCTTCCCATTTTAAAATTCCCAACAGATTTATGTAGTGTTTCCTATAGGCTGAGATTAAAAGTCAATCAGTTTAAAAAAAATAAAACAAAAAAATCTAAAAACCATTAGAAAAGAAAAGGAAATGATAGCCCAGATCATTCAAATCCAATTGGCCTTGAAAATGAAGGCTGGAAACTTTACAGAGATCTCCCGACTCTGTTGGGAACCTGGCCAAGAAACCCCACAGGGACTTGAGTTCTGCGATTATGAGTGAAAGTTGCATTGCGGGTCCCTGTCTGCTCTCCTGTTCTTTTCTCTCATTTTATACATACTGGCCTTGACAACATCCCTTAACAAAAGGATCATCAGAGCAAGGGCTCAAGTCCTAAATCTGATATTTCTCACTAAGGGAAAGAAGTGAAATTCCCTACCATCTTTTTGTAGGTTAATAGCTTTGATGTAATCACAAAAAACATTATGGGGGACTGGAACCATATCACTAGCAATTTCTTTCTAATTTATTACACTTTATATTTTCAAAGCACACTAAAACCAATTATTAAGTGATCTAAAAATGGTGTTTCTGACTAGCTAAAGACTTTCTGAAAACTATTACTCTGGGCAGCAGTTAGCAAACTTTTTCTGTAAAGAGGCAAATAGTAAATATTTTAGGCTTTTCAAGCTATAAGGTCTCGGGGCCCAACTGCTCAACTTTGCTGCTGTAGTGTGAAAGCAGAGCCATAGGCAATATGCAAATGAATGGGAGTGGTTGTGTCTCTGTAAAACTTTATTTATATAAACAAACTGGATTTGGCCTGAGGCCTGCAGTTTGTGGACCTCTGCTTTTGTATCATATTAAATAACTTATCATTACTGGCTGGTACCAGCACATAACCAATTTATTCAACATATGGTGTTGATCTGTCTTAAAAATTAGCTATGGGCAGAGGAGAATTTTGCTCATGATCTAAATAACCCCAAATTTGGAATATATAAGTATAGTAACCATGTCTATGGTATGACTCGTAATTTTCAATAAATAAAAGTACTCATAGTTAACACATACTGAATACTTACTCCATGCCAGACACTATTCAAAATGCTCTACAAGAATAAAGTAACTTAACACAACAATGGAATACTATTTGTGAGGTAGATACTATTATTTTTCCCACTTTACAGATGAGAAAACGGAGGGCCAGTACACAATTTGACAGAGATCTTAAGGCTGGTAGGTAAAAAAGGCAGTTTTCAAACTCAGGCATTCTTGTTCCTGGATCCGTGATCTTAATCACTACCCTTCAGAGAGGAAAAGGAAAATGAAGCCAAGTAAATGCTCAGTCCTGGGAATTCCACCTCATAGAAACACGCTTGGCTCGCCAGGCTCTTTGGCTCGCCAGGTTCTCTACCATGTGTTGGGAGCACGCCTAGTCTTTTACCTGTGTTATGTTAATTCATCCTATCCACAGTATTATACGGGAAGAATTATTACCCTATTTTACAAAACGCAAAACCGTAGCATAGAAAGGTTATGAATTGTGCAAGTACACACACACCTAGAAAATGATGAAATCACTTATGTTGATTCTGTTGGGACTACCACTTTGAAACCGCAGTGATCACTCTCTGAACAGCTATTTGCAGGAGGTTCACATTATTGAGGAGCGAACAGGACCACATTCCAGGCTAGCAGGCAGGAGGCACTCTCTTTATGATGTAGGGCTATGTATGTGACAGAGGCCTCACGAAACTTTATTTCCCCAAATGGGAACTGTACCACAGGATTGCGTAGAATTCAGTTTCTTTTTTTCTACCATCAATAGATTGATTCCTGCAAATATGGTTTTCACTACGTGAATCTTTGTTCAGCTCTTCTTTACTCGCTTGTCCAGGCATCCTGCCACTGAGTCCAGCGAATTCCCAGAGTTTTCCTGGCATCTGCTTATTGCTCCAAAAAAGGGATTATTGGCACAAACTTTGGATCATTTCACTCTGCTGACCTGTCTGAGATTATAGCTATGAGAACTCTCTTTTGGGATCTACCTTGACCTTTTCTGTGTTTGTTAGCCCTTCCTCACATATTGGGACTGTAATTAAAGATAACTATGTGTTTCATCAGATAGTTTGCATTCTTACATTTTTCTATTTGGTTTTGGAAAATGATCAAGTGAAGAAGGGGAAATCCTTTTTTTTTCTAGTCTATCATTCTAAAACCAGAAGTATAATAGGTGCAACTATAATTTTTTCCTATCAAAGTCAAATTAATTTGGTAATTCTATCATTTTCAGAACAGACTTTGTCCACTGAACACAAACATATTCCTTGTTAATATGTCTAGAATTTTGGTTCCAGTTGTTTTTTTTTTTTTTTTTAGAAAAATATCCATCCAAAATAATTTTAAAATATTCATTTGGCAATTCAGTTTGGCAGTGTACTTCATTTTATTTTATTTTATTTTACCATATTTGTGATCACTGTTGACTCTTACATCCTACTCCTTTCCTTTGAGTTCACTTTGCTGGGTCTATATCAACAATTACTTCTAGAAATTAATTTATTGACTCCTGGCATCTCTTGTTGTTGATGATAAGCTATCATTTTGGCCTTCTACTGTAGGAAACTCTTCTATTTTCAGTAGCTTTAAAATTTTTCTCCTTGTCTTTAATGTTTTGCTGCTCCATTTTCTTTTTATCCAGGTATATTTCTGTTTTACTTTCAAGTGTGGCATTTGGTGTTATTCTCATTCTGAGTCTTCAGTTCTTGATAAGTGTTCAGCCATCATCTTTTGCAATATTGCTTTCCCACTATTCTTATACCATTTTCTTCAAAACTCCTATGAAATGAATGGTAGAGCCTCTCATTCTATCTTCCAACTGTTCCTTTATATCTTTCATGTCTCTGTACTGTATTATAGATGAATATCTCATTATCTTGCAATTCATTAATTCTCTCTTTGACCTTGCCCAATCTAGAGTTTATTCTATCAATTGAATGTATTTCAAAGACAATATTTTTTCATTTCCAGAATTCTTTTATTTCCCACTATCTCGTCTTTCCATTTGGTTTTGTTTTTGTCTTATATCATCTTGTTTTTTCTAATTCCTTCCTTTATCTTTTCAGTATCATAAACATACTTATTTTAAAGCTGTTTTTAAATTGCTCTGTTATTTTTATTTCATTTGGAATAAATTCAACTCCCAACTGTTTTTTTTCCTCTCATATATTATAGAATTTTAGTGTGTATATTCTTTTTGAGTGAGATATTTTTATTTCTTTCCTCTCTTCCTTACCACTTTAGCCATTTCTCCCTATGTACAGTTTTATTGTTTCCTGTTCTTGGTCCCTGAGGGAACCAGGACTTCAAGCGATGATCTGAGGCTCCTGTCCTAGGTGCCATTCTGAATATTACAGAACCAGTCCTAAACTAGTGGGCAGCTGGTTCCAGGTCTTGGGTGGAAGATTATGTCTGCTTTTTCTTGCTTTTCCAGGAATGCAGATTCTTATAAGCCATTGCTCCAGGGAGCAGTTGGTCACAGCTTGTGTGCAGATTCCTTGCTTGAGCAGAGAAGCTTTGGATCTAGGCAGTGAATGTGACTCTGGTCTCCTGCTCTGAATGGGGTACTTTTAGTCACTGTTACAATATAGAATTCAGACTACCTTTTATCAGACCTGTAACCCAGGCAGGTAAGCAGCTTCATTCCTACTAACTGCCTTGTGATTCTGTTGTGTTTCTGGTGTATGTATATATTTATCTTTTTTTCTGAAGGTGGTTATTTCTTTTTAATTTATTCTATTTAAATGTGGTGGTGCTGAAGTCTCAAAATGTAAATTTACAATGTCAAATTGCTCCAATATTCAATTTTCAAAACATTCATTTTTTATTAACATGATAATCCAAAAATTCTACAATGTTCAGCAATCATAATACTGATTTTTCTCTTTGTTTTCACCAGCAAACAAAGAAAAAGGTGATTATGTCTTATTGACAGATTATCTTATATAAGCCTGGGTAATTGAAAGTAAATGGCCCCAAATGACAAATTCCAATTTACTTTTTTATAATATGAAAACAAAGAGTTAAAAAGCAGCCGCAGTTCAGTGGTCCTGTCTATTATTATCTGTATTAGAATTTAAAAGTTCTGCAGTTCTTTTTTTTTTTTTTTACCTAATCTTAATCAGAGAGAAATCCAGGTATTTGTGTATACATTTACTAAGTTTTCAAGGGATGAAACTGAAAAGTATAATAGATTCGACAGAGGGGAGTCATAATTTTAGAATTATTTTTTAAATCATCATTGAAGAAAGCTTTATCGCATTCTTCCAAGTCTATTATTTCTCAAAAGAAGATTTATACGTATTCTGTTTTTGAAGGCTGCCTTACCTGGGACTCCATCTTATTTACCCATGCATGTTGCTGGCTTGTAAATGTTATTATGCACAAGAGTTGAATATAAATGTACCACACTCTATATAACATATGAATTCCTGAAAATGTATGCATATCTTATATTTCAAAGAATCAAATTGCATTTTCCTTTTGAAGTATAATATAATTTCAAAAATACGTTCCTAGAAGAAAAGAAAACATGACCTGAAACACCGTAAGAAAAAGCAGCATTAGGAGAGGGAACAGTCCATCATTATTCAAATGTCGTACTAAAAATACAACATCGCCCAATGTCAAGAACTATACTAATGGCCAGTGAAATGAGGATAGAATCTAATTTTGTTGGAGTGTCACTTGGAACTTTTAGACAAAAATATACATCAAAGATAGCTGCTTTGAAGACCTTTTCTGCTTTTCTCTCTCTAATGAAATAGGTAGAAATGACAGATTTTAGAGAGACCAAGGTTCAAATCTTGACTTCTCTTGTTACCTATGTGACCCTGGGCAAGTTAAGTCACCCATCTGAGACTCAGTTTCTTCACTTGTAAAACAGGGATAACAATAATTACTTTCTAGGCATAACGTGAACTGAAATTGCCTGGCATATAGTAGGAACTCAAATGGTGACTTTGAGTTCAAAGTCTAGATTTGTACATTCAAACTCTAGATTTGTACATTCAAAGTCTTTGTAGTGTGTATCATACCATACCAGGAATACAAGGTTTAAGAAAAGAGAATATGGATAAAGAGAACTGGTGATTTGCAGATGGGAGGGGGATTGTGGGGCTGGGTGAAAAAGGTGAAGGGATTAAGAAGTACAAATTAGCAGTTACAAAATAATGACACGGATGTAGCATAGCATAGGGAATATAGTCAATAATATTGTAATAATTATGTATGGTGTCATTTGGGTACTAGACTAACAGGGGGATTACTTTGTAAATTATATAAATGTCTAACCACTATGCTGTACACATGAAACTAACATAATATTGAATGTCAACTCTAATTGAAAATAAAACTTCTAAGAGGAGCTGACTATACTTGTGGGAAGCTGTACCCTCCACCAAAAGAAATGTACCATAGGGGAGGAAGTACACATGTTAAGAAATATAGAAAACTGTTGAGTTAACATGGTAACTGTATTTCAGGTACTCATGTTGAATGACCTCTAAATGTATATTGAGTTAAAGAGATAAATCCAACCAGCTAATGTGAACTTGGCTGTGATGAGAAGGTGTTAAATAAACTTGACCTCGATACTTTATATTGAAGCTGAAAAGGGAATTGTCAATTTCTTAAGAGGAAAACCACCGTGTTATTTACAAGTAGGGCATTACGATCATTTTCTGAGGTAAATATCAAGGAAAAGCATGATTTTTAACAAAATCGAATGTCCTACAATACTATCAACATCAAAGCTTTAAATATTAAGTACTCTAAGACTTTCTAGGAACTTGTAAAACAACTTATATGATTGTTAAGGGAAAAAAGTCCCTGTAGTGTAGAGAAAGGGCTAAGGTATGAACATCCCAGCTGGTAAAGTGAGGAACTTCTTGATAATGTTGCACATGGCAAGCCTTTTCAGCCATTTATTTACTAGATCTTCATAAAAAGTTTACATATTTCTAAATTTAAATGTCTTAAATGATAATAGATTAGCACAAGTAATATAGTAAACAGGAAATATTTAAAAGTATAGCTTATGAAAATAAAAAAATTAAATTTGGGACAATATTACTATTGTGTGTACTATAGCTTTTGGAATTATTCAGAAAAGTGGTACAGTAGGCATAATAATGGCTTCTCAAAGATGTCCATGTTCTAATTCCTGGAACCTGTGAATATGTTACCTAACGTGGTAAAAGGACTATGCAGATATGATTAAGGATTTTCAGATGGGAAGATTATCCCAGATCATCTGGTGGACCCAATATAATATAGGTCCTTGTAAAAGGAGACAGGGCTGTAATAGCCAGAGAAAAGATATTTGAAGGCGCTATGCTGGGGACTTTGAAGGTGGAAGAAAAGGCCACAAGCCACGAAATAAAAGCAGCCTCTACAAAGTGGAAAAGGCAAGAAAATAAATTCTTTCCGAGAGCCTCCAAAGGGTACACAGCCCCGTGATCCATCTAGATTTCTGATTTCCAGAACTATAAGCTAATAAATTTGTGTTGTTTTAGCCACTAAGTTTGTGGTAATTTGCTACATCAGTTGGAAACTAATGTAAGTGACCAAGATGGTAAACTCAACTGTGGCTAGAAAGAGTGAAATATACATTAACTCTAAGACATATATTTACTTTTAAATAATGTAAAAAATTATAACATATTCTTTAAAAATTATAATTTACTCAATCTTATTCAGGTTTAAAAGCCAAAAGTTTAAAGAAAATACACAAGGATAACATATTGACACCATAGAAACTTTCTTACAAGTGTAAAAGTGTTTTCTCTCCCTGTACGTGGTATCTAAAAAAACCTAATATTCTTGAAAAACAACCACAAGACAAGCTTTTGGCTTTTATCACAGATATGTGAATCTACTCTGACCTTGTAAAAAATATATTTTTTTTTCTGTAAATCTCAACCTCTTATAATGGAAACTGGGAAGATCAATAAAATCAACCAACTGTGAAAATAAAGTCCATAGGATAGAGTGAAAAACTGATAGAGGGAATGATATATAATAGTATAAATAATTACAAGGAGATTAGATCTTGTACAATATTTATATGTGAATCATGGAATGCCCCTGACTTTTGCCCCTCATATTCTGTCCTGTTTAATTCTCATTGATATAAGGGCATAAAGCTAATCCTGAGCAGAATATTCTCAATCAGGTTCAATGGAAGAAATATTGATTCCACTTGAAAGTTCTTTTCTGCAGGGCATAGTATTATGGGTAATTATGACAATTATCTTCAGATTTTCTCAAAGATTAAATAATTAATAAATAATCTGCTTAGGCATCTAAACTGAAAAATAGCCTGCGTCTTACTATTATATTGTCTTTTTGGCATTGTACTATTAAGTTAAATAAAAGCAAAACAAATATTTGCTTTTCCAGGAATTGTATCCACTGAGTTTGAAAAGCATGTGTACATGCACGCACACACACACACACACACACACACACACACACACACGCCAACTCACAGTTTAACCACTCATAAGTGGGGCATACTAAATAAGTCCCTAAGCCAATGAAAACTTGTCTCCATTCTTTTTCTTAAAACATATGTTTTTGCCCAAATATAACGACATACTTATTTTCTTGCTTTCCTGCCACTCATATATTACAATTAAAATGTTATGCCTAATGTGCTCTCGAAATTAGAAAATACTGAAACAGATATTCTTTCTCTTTTAATAGGTATGAACCATTGAATGGTTCACCTATAGCAGCATTACATTTGGATGCTATACTCATATAGACCTAGAACAAAAATCAGACCAAATCAAACCAAACAATCCATCAACCAACCAAAAGCCAAGCCAGGGTTACTTTTAAATGCTTGTTTACTTGACAGTGAGAGGGGGCTCACAGATGGGCAGTGCCAGAGCTTAGAGACAAGCCATAGGTTTGTAAGGGGATCCCTTATAGACCAGTCACCTCCCTTATTAAGGTAACCCTTCGGCTGGTCAGACAGGAGTCCAGATTTTTAAGGTGGCAGCTTCCCGTTAGACTTCTTTATTCTTCTTCTAGTTCTTGTGACCCCAGAGCTTTTAACTCTTCCTCCACAAATGGGAACTGTTGTTCTGCTTGGTGCCCCCAAGAGTCTATGGCTCTTTTTATTGTTCTTGACAGTAAACTAACTCCTCAAAACCAAGGCAAAGATATTCAGGCTCAGGACTGAGTTTTCCACCATGCAAAACAAACCAGGAAACTCATGTTCAGTTACAACAGTGCTGTAGTGGATTTCCTATACTATTGCTAATTATAATTTGTACTTTTACAGCATTATTCTATGTAGAATAGCCACAGTAAGACAGAAGTCCTCTAAGTTCTTCTAATAGCCCTTCTTAGCAGTCCGTTTCATATTTTTCTGTTTGTACATTTGAAGGGCTAACCTAACATTATGCCTTTGAGAGCTCCATCTCAAATTATCTTAAAGTCCTAATAATCTTTTGGCCATCATAAAGTTTATTTGTCTATACAAAAATAAACTTATTTTGTTTTCCATATTTGTTAAGGTGGCTAGAAACTGGGAGGGTATATGCCCTTGAAAGTTGCCAGATTAAATACAGGACACAGTAAATTATTTTGCTTTTTGAATAAATAATGGATAGTTTTTTTAGTATAAGTAGATCCTACGTTCCATATATTGCATGGAACCTACTTATACTAACAAATTATCCATTGTTTATCTGAAATGCAAATTTTACCAAGTGTCTATTTTTGTTTCTCAAATCTGTCAACCATCACGCTCTTGCTTCTCACAGGACACCTAAGGAACCCAATCCTGGGAAGGAATATTGCAAGTAGAAGAATGAGGAAAGTGTGGTCTTGTAAATATGAAGTCTCCAACTTCAGATTTACATCAATGTCCAAATTTTGATAACCAATGCTAATCTAGTGATTTAGTCTTACTTTAACGATCCGAAACAAGGCTGAAATTTTTACAAGCTTAGGAAATAATGCAAAAAAAAAAAAAAATTAGCCATGTTATTTATCCTTCCACTAAAGGTTTTAGAAATCTCATATCCTTGTGTAGTTTCTCAGCTACTATGCACAAATTCTTTACTTCTAGTTCAGGTAAGGAAAAGAACTATGGCTTTCTACCCTGAAGATTATATTCTGATCCAAAATGTATGTGCTCTGAGTGGTTTCCCCAGAAGTGGGGGTGAATTTGACAAATCACTAAATAACCAGTTTTAGAACCAGTTACTGTTCTTGAGAATTTAAGCTTCTTTCCACTAAAAATCCATGTAATTTTTAGTTCTTGATTTTTTTTTTTTTACATTACAGCAGAGCAACAACCTTTAAATGACAGCTCATAATTTTTATTGTTTTTATTGGTCTATGAAAACTAAAAAAATAATGACAATGTAGTAAGATTTTTATAAAGGCTAAGTGTTTTCAATTTAAGAAACAGCTCTTTATTCTCAGAGATTATGTTCTTTTAATCTTTATTGTAAAACTTCTTTTTCTGAAATTATGGTAATACTGATTAGGAAGATTTTTTTAATGCCCCTACATAGAAAATTGTTTGGCAAACTTATTGCCTCCCAAATTTTGTTAAAATTGTACTTGTCTGTAAATCTGAAAGTATGGACATCATGCAGCATGCCTTCAATGTCTGTTTCAGAAATACCACTTCATGTCTAGCAATATTAAACAATTTTACTTCTGATCCCTATATCTCCATTTTGGCTGTGGAAAGAGAATTGGACTCAAAGAAATATTCTTGGCTGGAAATATGTTGGTGGAATTTTTCTATTATAAAGTTCAGAAAACATGTTTTAGGTTTTTTCTTTCCTATGAGAAGATCTGAATTATATGCTTGATCTCTAGCACAGTGTCACTTGACAGAATTTTAACATCGTTGTTTTGGTAAGTCAGCAGTAACATATGCACTCTATAAACGCCAAACAGAAAATGCAACACATTCAGCATTCTATAAACCAAAGCAAATAATTCAGCATTCCAGACATTGGAAATGTCTATAACATAGCTCAGCTCATTCCCACCTGGAACAAAGAAATTACTATTTCTTTGCAATTTTTACGGTGAACATGGATTAGGAAAGCTCAAGAATATTTTCTTGCTTTTTTCACAAGAAGGGCTTTTGGCAAACATCCTGGAAGAAATCATGTAATATATATACACATATTACAATTTTCACATTTTAAAAAATAGAATATTTAGACATGTACTAGTACTTTGCAAAAAATCTCATCTGATTGAATATTTTAAAATTCATTTTAATCCCCAAATGTACCTCCAAAGTATATATTACTATCCACAATATAGAAAAGCATAGAGACGCTGAGTGTAAGTTAAGCAGTTCGGACAAAGTTACAGAGCTAACGAGTGATGCCATCAAAGGCAGGGGCAAGTGAATCAGCCTGTGCTCTTGTCACTATATCAAGTTGTGCAGTTATATCTTCTAGTTGATTCTGAAAGTAGGAATGACTCTCATCTATTGCAGGTTATTTAACTATGGCACAGACAAAATATGTCCATGATCCTTGTTAAGCTAATCAATAATACTTGGAAGTACCCTTATGTAGCCTTGGTTTGGTTCAAGATTTTGATGGAGATATACAGTTTAAAAGCATTTAATGCACAAAGTCACTCACTTCTGGCTCAGGATGACAAACTGTAACCCACCAGCTGTTTCACAGCATGCATTTCAATGCAACTTACAGCCAATGAGCAATAAAAAAGAGAAAAACCACATCTGTGACCCAATTTTTCTTTAGTTACTAGTCATTTATATCAGGAGCAGAATTGGATGGAACCTAAGAAAGTAGTCCTTGGTCACTTCAATTTTCTCACTTAAAATAAAAGCATCTGTTTTTGAGTCCCATCATGGGAACAAGATGACTAAGAAAATATGAAAATAAGAAAATATGAGAAAGCACATAAACTGCCCAACATAATGACTGGTAATGCCCTAAATTGAAACAAAAAATACACAAAAGATACAGATCAGAAACATCTTGTGGCTTCTGCTACAATGTCCTTTTCCTAATAGCGCTTGGCCACTGTCAGACGGTTCCGTCAGTATTTCACATAGCACCGTCAACATCAAACTTGTTTGATGCAGTAGTTAGACCAGTAGAATCCCCCAAACCAAACCAAACCAAAAAAATCCCCCAAACTGGGATTTCCAGCTGTATGATTTAAATATTCGTATTGTTATTTTTATTGATGCATTTTTTTGTTTCTATTCTTAATTCCTTACTCTATCCAAAAAGTTTCTATAAGGCAAGTCTTTAATAAAATATCATGCTGTCTAGGAAAAGACGGTGTTGGCCACAATGAAGAGGATGAAGTAACTTAAGAGTGGATGATAAGTCTGTGTGTGTTCACGATTAATACAAATTTTTAATTTGATCCTTATAGGTATTTTATTAAATTGGTGTTATCTCTTCTTTGGCTTCACTGACTCAATATCAGGAAGAGAAGACATGTGCTTATTAAGGGAACTTGGAAGTCATGGTCTCCCCTGAATGGATGGGGAATAAGGGACAGACCTTGACTGAAGCACTAGCTCTATCCCTTATTAGCTATGGGATCTTGGGCAAGTTCCTCATGAATCATTTTTCTTGTTTGTGCCACAGTGGAAGACAATTGATGTTTGTTGTGTAGTTATTTCTTCACGGATAACAAAAAAGTCACTAGAAGAACTACGACATGGCCTCCTCTTGTTTTAATGAACTGTAAGAAATACTTCAGAGCTCTCTCACAAAAGTGAATCAGCTAAGCAGCCTGGCCTCCTCCTCTGCTCTGCTCTATACGAGAAGCAGCAGTATGGTGGTTTTAATACAACTTAACTGTCTATGTGAATTATAATCTCTATATGTGTGTGGTGCACATCTCCAAATATATTATCAAGTATATTAAAGTTTGAGTAGCAGGTGAAAAGTTACACATAAATTTATTCCTGAGAAATAAGCAATTCATTGCAATGTGCTCCTTTTTGAAGCATGCATAGGAATGTGAGATTCACATTCCACAAAGCTATTATTGATGGAAAACGTTAAAACAGAATGAAAAAATATAAAAATTATAGCAAATGTTATAGATTCTCTTCAAGTACAGTCATATGTCACTTAATGGTGGGGATATGTTCTGAGAAATGCAATATTAGGTGATTTCATCATTGTGCAAACGTCATAAAGTGCACTTACCCAAATCAAGGTGGTGTAGCCTACTACATGCCTAGGCTACATGGTATAAAACCTATTGTTCCTAGGCTACAAACTTGTATAGCAGGTTACTGTACAAAAAACTGTAGACAACTGTAATACAGTGGTAAATATTTGTGTATCTACTCACATCCAAATATAGTGAAAATATAATAAAAAAGATAAAAAATGGCACACCTGTATAGGACACTTACCGTGAATTGAACTTGCAGGGCTGGAGGTTGCTCTAGGTGAGTCAGTGAGGGAGTAGTGAGTGAATGTGAAGGCCAAGGACACTATCGTCTACTCCTGTAGACTTTTTAAACACTGTACACTTAGGCTACACTAAATTTATAAAACACAAGAATAAATCAAGCACATGAGAAAATGATGCATTCAAGAGATGTAAACATGAAGTGTATTATGAGGCTGCCAGCCTAACATGGATACTGTTTTACAATAAACTTTTGTTTTGTAAGTAGAAAGAGTACTCTAAAATAACAATTAAAAGCATAGTATAGAGTAAATATATAAACCAATAACATAGTCCTTTAATATCCATCAAGTATTATGTAGTATACATAATTGTATGTGCCATATTTTGATAGGGCTATCAGTGCCGTAGGTTTGTTCACACCAGCATCACCACAAACACCTAGGTAATGCGTTCCACTATGACATTAGGACGGCTATGATGTCACTAGGAGATAAGAGTTTTTGGCTACATTATAATATTATAGGGCCACCATTGTACACATGATTTGTCATTGACTGAAACATTGTGCAATACATGACTTTATTATATTAATATATTGGGAGTAAGAACCATATCGATCCAATCACCTTTTCTTTTTTTTTTTAAAAATAAGAACTCTGTGCACATGTATATTTTCTTATAATTTATTCGTTATCTCACCTTACATATGCCCATGCCCAGGGCACACGTAAGGTAAAATATTTGCGTGCCTTGCCAGGGATGACCCTAAATTGTTTATAAGAAAAGTGCAATACAAAATCACACGTCAAATGCTGAGATTCTATTCCAACCTGGGGGAATCCAGAGTAAAGCCATTAGGCTTTTCTTTAGCATACCAGTGAGAAGGCCAGACTTCCATGAAGGAGACATCAGAGACAACTGTGTACCTGAAATTCTAATAGAGCTCAGAAATCTGGGCTTTATCCAATCATCTGAAGGGCTGTACCTAGATGGGCAATGCTTAAATACGTGTGATGATGTTGAAAATATATGGTACTTCAAAATACCCTGTTTCATGGAAAAACAATATGCCATATTCCAAATTCTGAATATAGCTAACATTAAATAAAATTGTGTGGATTAACAGTTGCAATGAGAGAGAGCTCATTTTGCGCTGCCCTTGTCGATCTGGCAACTGCTAACATTCCTCTAAAATGCAGCTCAGTGATTGCCTTGGCGTTATCGCATTGTTTTATATATGTTTACATCTGATGCCCCCCAGCCCCTGCCAAAAGCAAGTAAAGTCAGCAAAGGTGCCTACTTTGCTGTTTGATGTCCACAGGCAGATGGTGCTGAGTAGACGCTTGTGGAATCATGAGGAAATATGTACAGTGGGCCTCAGACAATATAGGTGGGGCTCACTGAAGAATGACCCACAAAAAACAAGTGAAAGAGTAAGAGTAACTGAAGAGTGAGCCAAGGGTGTTTGGGCTTAAAATTCAAGAGAAATGCTAGGACATGCTTTAGTTTGTACAGACCCTCACTTTGAAGAATAAATCACTTTCCCCCCCGCAAATAATTTATAACACTTATTGAAAAAGAAAACAGATTTGCAAAGAATCTACTTTGTGGCTCTGACACAGAAGTTGCAGATACCACTAAAGATTTCCCTTGTTCACAGTATTAGGTTAAAACAAATAGACCAATGGTAGTTGCTACAAAAGTTCAGTGTAAATAAACCAGCAATGGGAAGCCATGTGGGGTTTCCTCACATTTTACTAAGAAGAATGAAGAAAGCAAAAGGACAAAGTCCCCCTCGGAACCTTGACTTAAGGTGACATGCCCATTATCTAAACTGACGCTACTATTTGGGGAAGACCGTGTTTTTTTTTTTTTTTTTTAAATGAATTAGTTGAAAGCAAGTCTTTCTTCTGGAGTCTAAAGTTCTACATGTGTGATTAACTCCTTCAAGGCACCTTTGAAGTATAATTGTGTTATCACACATATAATAGTATAAAATTATCTCTGCTTATGACAAACAGGATAAAGCTACCATCTCTGAAGTACAACCTATATGAACCTAAGACTTCACTTTTTGAGTCCTTGTCATTCATAATGCTATGTCACATTTCAGCAGTCAGACTGGCTCCATGCCTCTACCTTCAATCTTCGTACGTTGCTTGGTAACTTAGGGACTCAGCAACTAAATAAATGGCTTTGCATTTTGGAAGGTGACAAAACTTTAACGAACTAAAAGAGAGGTAGAGTGGAGGTTAGAAATGATCAATGCTTGAGAAATTTGTCCTAGCGTACCAGTCCTCCAATCTTCCAGAGAAGAGAAGATGCTGACAGGCATAAGAAGAAACCACTGCTTCCCCCTCATACTTGCTGAGAGTACCCTGTCCTCTCCCAGTTTATGAGGGCTTTCACTTAGCCCTGTAGACTTTACATGTGTTTCCTACAGCCAGCATCAGAAGATCAAATCTTCCTAGTCTGTCCTCTGGAGATGAGGAAAAAATGTTCAGACGAGAGAATTTCAAACACATCAAAGAATTCATATCTGTGTCAGTGACTCTCCCCAAGGAAAAAAAGAAAAACCTGTCATATGGCATATGAACAGTCAATACATACAAGAGAAGAACTGCACGGAATTGTTGATACTTAACTGATATTCCTACTTGAACTGGTATTAAAGAAAGTGTAGTTAAATGGGAGTCAGGCAGACTTGCTCCCAATCCTCTGATCTTGGTAAAATCTTTCAAAATCAGTTTTCCCAGTGACTGGGTTGGGCCAGATGCAGAGTACCCTAGAGGCCTGGTGAGTAACCAGGGTTCCATCATTTTTCCCATTCATTGAAACAGCCTCACTTTCATTTCTTTAATATAATAAAGTTCTGATAAACAAAAACAAACAAACAAACAAGCAAAAAGCGAGTTGATTTTAAAGTTCCTGGTGACTCCATCATTCTCCGGACAAAAAAAAAATTCTTAAGAGTTATCTTAATTATATACTTGATAAAACTAGGAAAGAAGTTAAAACTACCCATAATCTCTGACTCTCTGATATCACCTCCCTTTGTAAATGCTTATGGAATGTGCTGGCTAAAGTATTTCCAAAAATTCCTGCAAAATCCCAGGGGGCACCATTCATACCAAAGATGTCAACAGTGTTCCCTAGGGTGTAATACTCAGTGGCCCTGAGGAAGGTGCTTTTAGAGCATAGTGAGCCAGTGTTTGAATCTCATCTCTGCCACTTACTAGCTATATGACCCTTGGCAAGCTATTTAATAATCTCTCTGATCCTATTTCCTTCTCTATAAAATGGAGATAATAAATTGTATTTCCAAAGGCTGCTATAAAAGCTAAATGAGATAACATGTAAAGAACCTGGTATAAGGTGGCACACCAACACCAATATTAGTTCCCTAAAATCACAAAAACTATCACATTTCACAGTACAGAAAATAATTGTATCTAGGACTTGTGGCCCATACAGTAAGAAGAGACCGTGAAATTGGAAACAGATCTCATCTGAAGATAAGAAAATGAAGATCAGAAGATGAGGTAGGTGTCCCCAAAATTAAAAAGGTCAGAATGCAGTGACCTGAAAACTACATAATTTTTAAGTCTCAGAATTATGATAACTGGCATAAAGGAAGACTAATCAGCATGCTAATTAATTAGAGTGTGTGGTACAACCGTTATCAAAGATAAGTGACTGTTTAAATAAGACGGACTGCACTCATTAAGGACATATGTGCTGCCAACAAATCACAATGTGTTAATTTGAACTTTTTTGCCTTCCTTAGGAATCCAGGACCAGTCAATATTTAACTGCACCAAAGCTTTCATTTGATTCTTAAATTAAAAAGTAACCTACACAATAAAGCTATGCCTTATGAATTTTAGATTCTGAAAATGATAGAATTAAAAGGGATTTTAGATAACCTCCTCCTGTTACACTTGGGAAAACTGAGATCTAAAATGGATGACAGACACACCTACCATCACAAAAGAAAGAGTCAATTCTGACACTTCATTTATTCTTTTTCTTACCACAGGAAGTCAATCTTTAGCTTTATGTGACACACACAGCAACAATTTAATATTAGATATATGGATTCCTGTCTCAACTCTGTATAATTTGGGGTTTGTAGGGCACTGGAAGACATGTGAAGACTGGGCCAATAGCTGAGAGAAGCAGCCAAGTGGGACCGTGTAGGGAGGTCTGAGGATATTCAAAAAGGTAAATGAAGAGCATACTGAAAGGCTGTTATGGATCTGCCAGTCTGAGATCTGGGATTTGTGTTGTGGCGAATAGATGTGGCTGTGGAGAAGCGACATCTGGAACTATTCTCCATATCCAGATGTACCACAGTGACTAGCGCATACTTGGTACTTAGTATTCATTTGTTGTATGATTACATGATAAAACAAGAGTGAGTAAAAGAATGAAAGGACCTGTTCTGAGAGAAGAAATGAAAGCTCAGGGGCAACACAGAAGAGCAACTGCCTAGTGCCGTCCCTTAGGGGAGGAGGAAAAGAAGAGTCACCAAAGCTCTCCTGAACCTTGGCAGGAGGGAATGGCTTGTTTCCTTTGCAAGGGCAATGGAGAGAGTCTGTGGTCCCCTTGCTTCCAGCTCATGTTCCCATTCTGAGGAAATGTGATAGTTCCTATGGCACTGTTTGTTTCTGGCCCCTCTGCACTTGAGATGGAACGTGGGGGAAGTGAAGCACTTGAGAGGAGTCTGGCTCCAAGGGCAATGGAAAGTTCAAATCCATAACGTCATGTTATTTTTAGTGGAGACTCTGCGCTTAAGCGCTAGCCAAGCAAGCTACAGACCATACTGACACCGATGGGAAAAATGTTTCACTTTCCATTTTCATGCAGCCTTCTGTGGTCCTGAGCCTGGTGTGCTTCAACCTTTTGTCAAGTCTGTCAAACTTAAAGTGGACTTTGAAAGCAGGATTTATTTGAAGAGCATTGATGGCAGAGACATGATCAAAAGCTATATCTCATTATATTTTCTAAATAGTAAGGGGGTAGTGTTTGATAGTTTCTTTCCTTTTCACATCTCTGTCTAATGTTTCTCACTTTTATACCATAGGATGAGGTCACCTGGAAGAAAAAATGCACCATTCATCACCTCTTATATTCATCACTTTATTTTTCTAGGACTAAATAGAGAATCTATAAGATGACTCTACATCAATGCCTGAGAAAGACCTTTCGAGGTTCTTATGATATAAGCAACTTCCTGTTTAAGAGGAACACTAACATGGCAGTGTATAATAAGTGTTGGACAGTGTCTTCTCCAAACAACATCTAAAAGACTAGTGACAAAATGACAATGAGTACATCAGTTGCTAGAACAGAATAAGGGCATTCAGCCCCAAGTCCAAATGAAAGATATATACAGCTCGAAGAGAATATGTAATATTTCTAATGTGACCCTCATTTGACATTTGATTAAGAGAAAGTTGATATATTTTAAAAAATTTCTTTCAAAACCAGATCAGATCAGTGAAAAGACCAATGATATAAACACTCTTCTTCAACTCACAGAATGATTGGCGAGGCTTTTATATTTTCAGCACATTTTTCAATTCCCTAAAAAGAAATGTCGCCTACCTAAAAAAAAAATGTGTTAAGCGCCTTCTTAAATGTTTGTCATTATCTTGCCAATGCTGGTACTCACTCCAGCCTAGGCTGGCTTTTAGCACTCATCCTAACTCAGCTCTGTATGCCATTGAAGGAATAATTGTAAGACTAATTGCTATTTGAAAGAAGGGGGGTTACATCTCTAAGAATTTTTATATTAACATTTGTAGACTATCTTGAGAAATAAAAGGAAAGAGCAACCCAGAAAACAGCATTCTGCAACGAAATTATAAAAATGGTAGTAAAGAAACCAAACTGAAAGGTTTTCTAATAAAGGAACTGGTTTGTTCTCATAGTACAAATAATCTTAGCTAAGTGACTAGTCTTCTAAAAAGATCAGTTTTTGGATGAGAGTGAAAACACACCACTGTGTCTAGATTTAGCATACAGTGAACTCCCTTGAATGGTTCTTATGCTGTCTAGCTCTGAGTATTTAGAATTTTTTTTTTTTTTTTTGGTCGTTCTTTTGCAGAACACCTAACTTTTTATGTAAAAGTGGGTCTAAGGAAACAGGATGAAGTTATACAAATGCCCACTCACCTCCCATGATTTTGGATTGGCAGTTAATAAACTCTGGCTTCCTGTCTGTGAGGTACCTCTGACAGGTGTGGTGGAGGATCTGGAAGAAGGTGCATTTTTCTGAGGCTGTGCTGGCTACCCACTGGTCAAAAGCATTTTCAAACACCAAATCAAACTCTGCAGAATCCTGGAAAAGACAGTGAAATAACTACTGATTTCAATGTATAAAAACTGCTGCTTCTACCTATGCCCAACAAAAGACTCATAAAGGCTAAAACACCTTTCAAAACTTTGGTCCTAATCATAAGGCTCATCTTTATTAGCACTCAGGTACATGGAGAGTCCACCTTTCTCTGTTTATCAAGCAAAGCCTAAATCTTACAGTAGTTGAAGATGTCTCAAGGAAGCTAGTCTCACAGAAGTCTCTATAGCCGATCACACTTTGACTTGTGTCAGAATCCAGACTGCATACTGCTTTCCCAGTTACTTGGAACATAATTCCTTCAGGTTCTCAGCACTGAACTGTATTAATCGTGCCCCAACCTTTGGTAAGAAAAGATTCCCCCTCATTATTTTAGCATATAGTTACAATTTACATTTTATTTTTCCTCATTGTTGATGTTTCGTATGGTGAATGTGAGTAAAAGGGAATATACTTTGAATAAATAACTCTGCCATAAAATGTTTCTCATATTAAATCCAATAGAATCCTAATACATAACTTTTAAGGAGCCATTCATTCATTTTTTTTGGTAATTAAACTTTATCACTGATGGTATTAGGAAGTAAATGAAGCTTGGATGAACATGGTTTTTCATATTGACAACCATGGACATAATACTTGAACTCTGCTCTTTGCAATTTGCTAACAAAAATATTATTGGAGGTAGCATTTCTTCTATATGTATCCCCTTAAGTTTCCTGCATCAAACATGATGAAAAGATTTATAATCCTCCATAAGAAGGGCACAAAAATCAGAAAGTCTGAGTTACATAACTGAAGTAGAGAAATAGCTTTGTTAAAATGACTCAGACAACCACCACCACCACCAAGGGCAATGAAAGAGTCATGTGTGAAGGGAACGCCTGTGCTCAACACTGGACAAGTCACTCACCCGATTAGGATCGATGCCATTAACTTGGCGAAGCTGCTCAAGCATCCACTGTGATCTCCGCACGAACGACGTGGAGCCTTCAAACTGTTTGACCTTTGTAATGGACGCCTGTGTGGGTTTCTTGTTTGTCACTGCCAAGAAAAAGACCACTCAGATAAGTGGGTGTGCAGGTTGGTTTGTTTCCTCAGTCAGTGGTATTTCCATCTCACACCTACATGCATATGTCAATGAGAGCGAGAGCGAGGAGAAAAAATATATTTATATTTATATACATAGAAATATAGACATCTATCTATTGAAAGAGTGAATATGTGTGCCTTTGGTGAGGGGCGAACTCAAAAGAAAGGGAAGTTATAATCTCCACGTTCAAGCAGTTACAATACAATTCTAATTGTAAGGGCTGCTTCATTTGTTTTCATTTGTTCAAACTGAACGCAATCGAATAACACCAAGCACCTCTAATAGAGGCTACAAGTATACAATGACCAACTGCAGGGTTGATAGGAACCAGGTAGGGGTTATTGGGAAAGGCTGAATTTTAAAGCAAGAGGAAGTTACTGGCTCCCTTAGGGAACTGCAATGCATATTTCTAATTTTATAGTTCAGTGTAAATATTCCAGTTTTCACTAATATGGAGTAATAAATACCTCATTCCAAAAAATAAACAAGGAGTAATAAATACCTCATTCCAAAAAACAAACAAACAAACAAACAGAATTATTGGGCTTTAAAATATAGTCTAGTTTGTATTGTGTTTCTATCTGGTTATGACTGCATCTGGTAAGCCGGGTGCCCCCCGACATGAACCTGTGGAACCAGGACGGTTCTTCCCACCCCAGCTTCAGTCATGCTGAAGAGGGACAGTGTCACATGTCAGACAGAGGTCAGGCAGCAGCCAGTAGGAGAGAGTCAACTTGGAAGATTTCTATGACTGCTTACTTCCTAACTCAGAGCCTCAAGTGTAGAGAGGTAATTATTCAGAAGAATTGTAAGGTTTAATGCCAATGATGTTATTAAAGGAACTAGGAAAAGTGAAAAGCACTACTTGTCATAATGAATGCAATCCTAATAAGACTGTGCATCAATGGCACATTCTTTCTTTGTTTCAAATAATCCCACAGAGTCCACATTTTCAAATAACTATGCAGATGCTCAACAGATAGCAAAGGAATCCTTGAGGGATACACAGGCAGAAAGCACCTACCCCAGTCGTGGCTGGTGGTAGGAAGACTCGCCTTCACGCATTGCAGAGTTTATTGCATTAATGTGTCTGGGTTATGAAAGTAGGAACAAAAAGGAGAATGAGATGTGGGCATCTTGCTTTTAGGTCTGGTGAAAATCTCTGTGGTTCTAGGACTATTTTTACAACTTCAGTATAATCTTATCTCTCTGCTTTTAACCAGAATTTAGCAAATACAGATCTTTTTAAATTTCAAATCATGCTTAGGTTTATTACCCATTATTTGGCTCAAAGCTCCAGAACATTTCACACCAATTACATTTACTTTCATGGTTAAAAAGTCATCATTTCCACGATCAGAGGAAATTTTATAGTCTTCTATTCACAAATGGCCTCTCTGGCCTAAAACTCCAAGTATAAGCCTGTTAAGTCCCATTAGCAATAACCATTCCCCTAACTAAATTCAGGCAGTATCACCAGTCTGCCCAGGGCTCGGCCCATCCATTTAACTTAATTCATTTATTTTTTGTGTCTACTATGATACAAAAGGGAGCTCTAATATTTTTCTCTGATAGTCATGCATTGCTCTTATGTTTTAATGTTAAAGGAAATAACACACCTGGAATATATGCAGGTCCTAAAATGTGCTTAAAAGATTAAAGGATGCTTTTCAATAACAGGAAAACACGGGTTCCTGTATTAGACACCCATCCCTAAACACACAAAAAGGATTTCCTCCTTTGTTTATGTAAATCACACGACATTTAGGCAACCTAGGAAACATGAACGTTTTCCTTGTAACTTTAATTAAAGTTGTTATGAACTCCTATTTTCACTCCTGGCCCATTTATTTCCAAGCAGTTTACAGCATTATAAAATCTCGAATGTAATGAATGATTGCTGTAATTATTGGCATGTTTAGCATTGACATTTTAGGAAGGCAAGTTCCACTGGAATCTCGTCATTGAAATGAGAAAAGCAGGAACCCCACCCACATGACAAATGTCCCACGGAATTGCTCAACAGCGATAGCATTTCAAAGCAGTCATTTTTAATGATGGCAGTTACAACTCCCTCCATCCTTGCCTTTTCCCCCTATTGGTTTATTCCTTGCCCAGTTCTTGGAATCTGGGTAGTCTTCCTGGGCACTGAGCCCGGTTTGGTTTAATTTTTGTTTATTGTTATTATCTCCACCATCCCAGTTTCTATTTTGAAGCAGGTGCTCGAAAATTATATTATTATATACACATTATATAGAGTTAAATAAAGATTTTCTCCTCCTGAAGTCAAAACACTTACACAAACACACCACTGCCAGACTTTCTGAAGAAGTCATGTTTTAACTCCTTCCTCGTTTTGAGATTTTTTGGGTTCATAGCTGATAAAAAATAAGTGAGTCGAATTCCACATGTCTAGTGAAAAACAGTAATTCATCTTCTTCATCCAAAGGAAAGCTAATTGATAGTATATTTGAAAAATGCAACCTAAAAGACCTGGACCAGTGATATTACAGTGCTGTCTGTCCAATGACCTCCTATAATAGATTTCATATTCATTATTTTGAATAACTTTAAAGGCCAGATAACCAGGGCATTTCTGTCATATTTTCAACATTCACGAGGAAAAGGCAAATATATAGGCATTTAAAGGGGTGTGACTGGCAGGATACTCCAGGCCACCCAGAATCAGCCTGGTCCCTTGGTTCTCCACTCTGACCGCACCTTAGAATCACCTGGAAGATTTACAACAAATACGCCAAACTATGAATCAGAATCTCTGGGCGCGTGGCCCTGGAATCCATATTTTTATTCTCCTCAGTTGCTTCTGAGGCACATTGACTGCTGAGACTACTGAATTTGTGTTATTTACTCATTTAACAAATATATGAATAACATTTATTAAGTGGAAGACACAGAAGTAAGAATTGTGGGCAATTCTTTTTTTTTTTTTTTTGCTTCGAAGTATTTTATTGGAATTCTTTTGATACTACCAAATACTTATTTTAGGACAAAGTGTAGAAGTGAAAGCTAACTGATATCTAGGCAGTTTTTTGCTCCAATAAGTTGACAGCTGCTCACATAGGTGAGCAGAAATGCAGGAAATGCAGGAAGGATATTAAGTCCCTAGGATCTGCCTAACACCAGATAAGAGGGCATCCTTTGACAGCAAAATCTACAGTAGCCAGACAAAAAGACCATGACTTTTCTTGTCATAACCTTAAGTGGCAGAAACCGTTACCTAGGTATCCTAGCCATCTTAACAGCACTTCTCCAAGAGGAGTAACATTAGGCCTTCAGTCACTGGGTTAATGGTGAATCTCTGTGAAGGTGCATGCCCCTGGCTGGGCTTTCAGAGCTCATGTTTTACTCAAGGATAACACACCGGCGGACGTCTTAAAGCCCCTCCTGGCACTGTAGACTCGCCTAGGAGAATCTGGGGCCTGCCCGTGGGCAGCTGTGCAAAGACGGCCAGGATGCCGGGGCCCGTCACCCATCCCCTCATTTAGGAGTTGCACAGCAGCCACCAGAGCACTACAAGACATCCACAGTTAGCACCAAAGTCCCTTTCACAAAAAGTGTAGGCATTTCTAAGATCAAATAAGATGGTTCTGAATCAAGACTTTGGGCGGTAGGAGGATAAGAATGGTGTGAAACAGTATTAAAGTATAATAGGATAAATGACATAAGAGTCATCCGCGGTATTGGGGAGGGTGGGAGCTTCAAGGACCAAGGTAGAGTTGGGGAAAATCAGGCAGGCTTTTTGAAGCAGCCACATTCCAGGTAATATATCATTAGCCTTCATCTAGAATTCTATGATTTCCCCCAAACTGGCTTGGCCATTCAAACTGAAATTTGGAAGACTGAACCATCTTTCAAAAACTCCTCAATGACATTCCAAAGCATTAAGAATAAAGCACGAGCTGCTCACGGTGACTCGCAAAGTCCTGGATGACCTGGTCCTTGAGTACCTCTCCATTCTCATCTTGCTCTCCTCTTCTTTTAGTCCACCAAGCTCCAGCCATTTTTGCTCCTGGGAAATAGCAACCTCTTTCTACTTTTTGCAAATGCTGTTCCCTTCATAGAACTATTATGCCTCCCCCGCACCTCCGCCACTTTTAATAGTCGTCTCTTTTTCACTATTCAGATTTCAGCTTATATGTCAACTCCACGGAAAAACAAACAAACAAACAACAAAAACTTCTGTGATCATTTTATCTAAGTATGTTATTTGTTTCACCAAACTCTGTTAATTTCAAAACAGATTCATTTCAAGCCTGGATAAAATATTCATTTGCTTCTCTGACATATTCGTGAAGAACAAAAACCAGATGGCTATCTCGTTCGTTTAGTCCAAACATGCAAGACGTGGGTAAATCCCCGCACAGGTCTTCTAAGCTACACCTACCAGTTTGTGATGTAGGAGCCTATAAATGGACATAATAAAAAAATTACATTTTCCAGAGCATTTAAAACTTAAAAAAAATTCTTTTATATACCTTCTGGCACAGAGAGCACTGACTTGCCAAAGTAATACTGTTAATGAATGGAAAAACTGCAACTTAAAAATTGCACTAAAAGTCTACTGCTCTTCCCATTATAGCTTTT
>NW_011889062.1:2709351-2711468 GCF_000151845.1 Pteropus vampyrus | reverse complement strand
AAAAAAAAATGTGGTTTCCATGGCTGCACGCTTCCTCTTCAGCCTTCATGTAGACTTGATCTCTATCTCAGCTGTAGTTAAGAAGCAGTGATAGGAACTATTATGTTTGGAATATCATTACTCAAGTGGTATAACATCTCTATCTCATGAAGTAATGACATAGCAAGATCTTTCAAAAAATAGTCTGCAGGAAATATTGTACAAAAATAAAATAAGTCACTTAGTCAAGGAGTAGAGATCACCAGCTCTGCTTTTGCCCAATCAGAAAAGTCTATTTAATTAAAAACCAATATGCTGGACAATAGCAAAGTACCATTTTAGATTAAATTTGGTCTTGCGGTGAGTCAGAAAATGGTGGAGGAGGGGATAGAGACTGATGAGGAAAGGGAAAGACAGAAACGCAAATTACTTGCATGTTATGCAGAACAGTAAAGGAATATACACTATCAGTGATTAAGATGCCAATTGTCCAGTTCTAGGTCCAATGGCTGAGGGATAACTTAAAAAAGTCACACTCTTTTCCCTATAATCTCATTATTCTCAGCATCATTTCCGAATCATTCCAAACAAAATCAATTTTTGCTTAAGATAAGAAATATCTAGTCTCAGTCTTAAAATATTATTTTAAAGGAAATAATCAGTATATAAACAAAATGATTACTCATCACTTTTTCATAGGTATTCTTGCATATTTACTAACATTTGCACAAACATTTTCTATACACAGTAAACTAATATCGAATCATCTTAAAACTTTGTGATCATTTCTCTATCAAAAAAAAAGGTACTGAAGAACAAATTGTATCAACATAGTTTGATGTCAAGGCTAGGCAGCTAAAATGCACAATTTACCACACCTACATACCTAAGATACCTTACAATTTCATTATGCTTAGTTCTAGCATGATCATAATTAAGTGAAGGTCAGCGTTTTGTGGTATGCCTTAGCTCTCTGTTCTGCTGGAGTCTAATGGCCAGACATACTTAGAGTATTTCTCAAAATGTGTTATCATTTAGTACATAGCAAATGTTTAGACTCCACAGGCTCCAACCAGACCAATTCAAGAAATGGTCAAGTTTGTCACTGGGGCCTTATCCCTTTCCTCCCCATCTTAGGTCCTGGTCAGATTCCTGACATGCCTCAAATGAACCTGAAAGGGTATTCTTAATTTGGTATGTTTTTAGGGAGAAGCTTTTTTTTTTTTTTTTCTTTCTTAGCTTTTTGCAGTATAATAGACAATTAGATGCTCTTATTTACATTGTATAATTCAATGAGTTCTTTCAATTATTGTTGGTACAATAATATATTAGTTTCAGTTGTACAGCATAGTGATTAGAGATCTATATAACTCATAAAATGGTCACCCCACTAAATCAGGTACCCCTCTTCCCTCTTCCATATTACAACATTGTTGACTATTTTTCTTATGTTATACTTTATATCTCCATGACTATTTTGTATCTATTCATTTGTACTTCCTAATCCCTTTGCCCTTTTTCACCGTCCCTCCCATCTAGTAACCCTCAAAATATTCTCCGTATCTATGACTGTTTCCATTTTTTTTTGTTGTTGCTGTTTATTTTGTTCTTTAGAGTCCACATGTACGTGAAATCATGTGATATTTGTCTTTATCTGACTTACTTCATTCAGTGCAATACCCTCTAGGTCCATCAAGGCAATATCTTTTTCCATCCCCTTCCTTTTAGTCTGTTTCTGTCTTTTAATCTGAAGTGAGTCTCTTGTAGGCAGCATATGCACTGGTCTTGTTTTCTCATCCATTCAGATTCCCTATCTTTTTGTTGGAGCACTTAATTCTTTTCCATTTGAGGTACTTGTTGATAAATATGTAGTTTATTACCATTCTTTATTCATGTTTTTGATATATGTTTTTTCTTCTTAAAGAAGTCCCTCCAACAATTCCTGTAATACTGGCTTGGTGTTGATGAATTCCTTTAGCTTATTTTTGTCTGGGAAGCTCTTTATCTGTCCTTTGACTATAAATGATAACTTTGCTGGATAAAGTATTCTTGGTTGTAGATCTTTGGTTCTCAACACTTTGAATATTTTGTGCCAAACCCTTCTGTCCTGCAAAGTTTCTTTTGAGAAATCGGCTGCC
>NW_011889062.1:2703938-2709301 GCF_000151845.1 Pteropus vampyrus | reverse complement strand
CTGAAGAACAAATTGTATCAACATAGTTTGATGTCAAGGCTAGGCAGCTAAAATGCACAATTTACCACACCTACATACCTAAGATACCTTACAATTTCATTATGTTTAGTTCTAGCATGATCATAATTAAGTGAAGGTCAGCGTTTTGTGGTATGCCTTAGCTCTCTGTTCTGCTGGAGTCTAATGGCCAGACATACTTAGAGTATTTCTCAAAATGTGTTATCATTTAGTACATAGCAAATGTTTAGACTCCACAGGCTCCAACCAGACCAATTCAAGAAATGGTCAAGTTTGTCACTGGGGCCTTATCCCTTTCCTCCCCATCTTAGGTCCTGGTCAGATTCCTGACATGCCTCAAATGAACCTGAAAGGGTATTCTTAATTTGGTATGTTTTTAGGGAGAAGCTTTTTTTTTTTTTTTTCTTTCTTAGCTTTTTGCAGTATAATAGACAATTAGATGCTCTTATTTACATTGTATAATTCAATGAGTTCTTTCAATTATTGTTGGTACAATAATATATTAGTTTCAGTTGTACAGCATAGTGATTAGAGATCTATATAACTCATAAAATGGTCACCCCACTAAATCAGGTACCCCTCTTCCCTCTTCCATATTACAACATTGTTGACTATTTTTCTTATGTTATACTTTATATCTCCATGACTATTTTGTATCTATTCATTTGTACTTCCTAATCCCTTTGCCCTTTTTCACCGTCCCTCCCATCTAGTAACCCTCAAAATATTCTCCGTATCTATGACTGTTTCCATTTTTTTTTGTTGTTGCTGTTTATTTTGTTCTTTAGAGTCCACATGTACGTGAAATCATGTGATATTTGTCTTTATCTGACTTACTTCATTCAGTGCAATACCCTCTAGGTCCATCAAGGCAATATCTTTTTCCATCCCCTTCCTTTTAGTCTGTTTCTGTCTTTTAATCTGAAGTGAGTCTCTTGTAGGCAGCATATGCACTGGTCTTGTTTTCTCATCCATTCAGATTCCCTATCTTTTTGTTGGAGCACTTAATTCTTTTCCATTTGAGGTACTTGTTGATAAATATGTAGTTTATTACCATTCTTTATTCATGTTTTTGATATATGTTTTTTCTTCTTAAAGAAGTCCCTCCAACAATTCCTGTAATACTGGCTTGGTGTTGATGAATTCCTTTAGCTTATTTTTGTCTGGGAAGCTCTTTATCTGTCCTTTGACTATAAATGATAACTTTGCTGGATAAAGTATTCTTGGTTGTAGATCTTTGGTTCTCAACACTTTGAATATTTTGTGCCAAACCCTTCTGTCCTGCAAAGTTTCTTTTGAGAAATCGGCTGCCCGTCTTATGGGAGCTCCTTTGTAGGTAACTAATTGCTTTTCTCTTGCTGCTTTTAAGATTCTCTCTTTGTTCTTAATCTTTTGCATTTTAATTATAATGTGTCTTGGTGTAGGTCTCTTTGAGTTCATTTTGTTGGAGACTCTCTGAGCTTCCTAGGGTTGTATGTCTATTCCCTTCACCAGGTTAGGGAAGTTTTCCATCATTATTTCTTGAAATATATATTCAACTTCTTGTTCTCCCTCTTCACATACCCCTACATCATGGATGTTGATACCCTTAATTTTGTCCCATAGGCGACTTAAATTATTATTATATTCTTGGCCATTTTTTTTCTTGCCATTCTGATTGGGTGTCCTTGACTTCCCATCCTCTATGTATATCACATTTTCATCTCCAGATCAGAGGAAGAAGGTGAGGAGGAGGAGTCTGAAAGTCTAATACATTTCTCCAAAGAGATATTGAAGAAGGGACCATTGGTATGGGAAACTGTTTTCTTATATAGAAGTCTGGATAAGTCCTTTAGTAGAAGGAGAAGAATAGAAACCATCTTGCAACCAGCCTTCCTTAGGAAGGATGTTTTTAATATAAAGGTACAGCATCATATGGAGAGTATGTACAGTTAACAACTGTGCATTAATAGAGCAAGCAGCCTCCCTATACCAACTTTGTAGGAAGTACTATCTGGTTTTAATATTTCCAAATTACTAACAAGGAGCTTTATTTTAAAATGCACAACTTTGTAGGAAGTACTATCTGGTTTTAATATTTCCAAATTACTAACAAGGAGCATTATTTTAAAATGCACAACTTTTATGTCATATGCCAATATGATATCTAGTTGGTACTTCTAAAACCTAGTTTCTCCAATTTTAATCTTCTTTACCTTGTTTATTATTTTTACCTTTTTAAAAACTGTAAAAATATGTAGATTTTTATTTCAAAAGGGTATTCTACTTTTCAAGTGAATGACAGGTTCGGGTACACAATGGGTAGTCTTGGGCTGTTAAATCTTTAGCCCGAATTCAGAAAGCGTAATCCCCAAGGGCTTGAGTTCCCCCACTGCAAGACCAGTACTGCCCTCTCCAGACTAGTGCCACCATGTCCTCTACAGTATAAATTGATACACAGAGTGCCACTGTAGATATGCATGCATAAATGAATGAGTGAATTAATGCATGGCTCTTCAACAAAAGGAAGAACAGTTCTTGTTTCCACCAGAAATAATGAATAAACCAAAAACTTATTTCAGGTTCATATGTTTTGTTTCTAAGGTCAAGTCACAGTTTTTTGGGATTTGAACAACTTTTTTTTTTTTACTAGAAAAAAGTGATATCTTGAGAACTAAGGAGAGTAGAGAAAATGGTAAAAACCAAGAAATTACAGTAATATCAGGAGACTAGGAGGAGAGAAATTTGGAAGTTAAAATCTCTTTAAAAACCTCTTTTTCTACAATCCTTATTCTAGCAGCATATCTCTTAAGCAATTTTGTTTATTTCAGCCTCCCTGAAAACATGACTTTAGGCTTGAGATTCAGCAAACCAAGGCTTCCTACTCTGTTTGATATTTTAACTTCCATAGACTTTTCCCCAGAGACCTGAAGAGAAAATCAATTTACATGCATTTTGGGTAAAGGGTAAACATACAATGAATTATAAAACCTGGTTAATATTAGTTATTGTGACTTCATAATTTATGTGGAAAGGGTATAACATGTCTGATTTATGGAGTATAACTGTGAAGCAAACAAACAGGCCTAAGGCAAGGAAGTAAATGCCTAGGGCTGTGAAAACTGTGCTGGCTTCTCAAAGAGATGACATCCAGTACCAGAATACTGTAATAAACAATGGAGATAACAGAAGGGGTTAACTACAGTTATAAAGTCTTACTCTGTTCTTACTTCCTCAATTCTGGGAATAGATGTAAACATCATTTTTGATCTATTATTAGGAGAGATTTACAAACAGAGCATCTAAAGACAAAGGCATCAAAGAAGCAGCTACCTGACTCAAAAATGAATTAAATACTCCACCAGAAGCTCAAAGACTAGGAATAAAAACTTGAAAAAGAAATTCTTTTAATGTTATGCTTTCCTTTAATATTACCCATCATATACTAAAAAGTATGGGCCAAGCAGCAACTCTACTCGGGGAAGTGTCATACTTGGTAGAAAGTCAACACATATTTCACAAAGGAGAGCTGCTAAGGAGCATTTTTCAAGCTCAGATACTCCTTACAGTGAGGAAAAGCCTAATAGTTCCCCTATCTCTTGGCAGCTGTGGAAAGAGGGGTCGCTCACCATCGTGTGAGGGAAGGGCCTGGTGAGAGGCTCCCTGACATCGTGTGCCCTGCAGCTGAGCCTGATCTTTTCACGGGAATGTTTTGTCTAAACGACCCATGGAAAGATGTTACGTGGATGTGAATCTCCTTCAGTGTGACAAAAAATGAGACTAAAACTTGGAGGCAGAGCAACAGAATTTTCTGATGGACCAGGTACTAAACATAATATCATTACGTTTTGGAAAAATCAAAGCTGTTATTACTTAGGAAACATATGCTGTCAAATATAATTATGACTGTCAGTCAAGCAAAGACAGATTTATCTGCTCTTTCTGCTTTACCCCCTCTTCACCACCACTACCATCACTTACTCGATGCTTTAGTAATACATTTTAAATGAGGGTGTACATCACTGAAGTTCTAAAAAAAGCAAATAATGTCACTAAGAACTTGTCACTTTCACTCTTTATTGTGTTCAATTGGGGAATAAAATCTAGCAACATGTTCTGGGTAAAACAAATGTCAATTACATTAGCAAAAGTTATCTGTGATTAAAATTATCTGAATTTATTTTGGTAAATTTTAGGCTATACCTACTAAAGCTAAACATGCATATACTCTATGACGCAGCAATTCGAATCTTGTGTCTACACAACAGAAATGAGTGCTAAGGCCACCCTTCTGCCTGAAGCAATCAGAAATGGACAGAATATATGAAACAATGAAAGATAGTGACCCCTGTGAGATGGGAAACAAATGAGATGAGCCCTATGATTGCCCTGGTTTACTGCTTTGGGAGAGTTTTCCAGGCTGTGGGGCAAGAAGAAGGAACCGAGGCAGAGACTGGCAGGCTGCTTGGGTTGGAGAGCTTGAGACAGAGCTGAGAGCCCAGGGAAACCAAGATGATTAAAATTCTCAGGACAGAATAATGAAGAAGAGAGAACTCCAGAGATGTGCAGAAATTTGGCCCTGAGTATCAAGCTGAGTACTTCTCACCACATATGTGTGAGATTACCTGAGGCTGGAGAAAGAACCATTCAAAATAAATTGACGAAACAGTACTCCATGCTCACACAGGGCTGGGAATAGTGCCTGTACCCATCAGCCAGACTGGAAAACTTCGACATTCGGGGCTATTGAGTAGAATACACAGCAGGATCTTGCCTCATTAGTAAGGAATAATGATCTCTAGACTGAGCCATGCTCTAGTCTTCTTTTCAGATGACAATGTAGTATGGAATTTATAACATTTGAAAAAGTAAAATGTATGACAACAATAGCATAAAGGTTAAGATGGGAGAAGGGAAAGTAAACTATTGGAAAGTTCTTATACTATACATAATGTAGTATTGTATCACTTGAAGGTAAAGCATGTTAAGTTAAAAATGTGTACAATAAACTCTAAAGCAATCACTAAAATAACAAAACTGAGAGTCTTAGCTGTGATGGTTAATTTTATGTGTTAACCTGGCAAGGCCATGGTACTCAGCTTTTTGGTCAAACATTATTTTGGATGTTTCTGTGATGGTGTTTTTGGTTAAGATCAATATTTATATTTGGGGCCTCTGAGTAATGCAAGATTGTGCTCCATAACGTGAGCGGGCCTCATCCAATCAGCAGAACAGAACGACAGGCTGACTTCCCCAGAGCAAGGAGAAATTATGCCAGCAGATGGTCTTCAGACTTGAACTGTAACATCAGTTCTTTCCTGGGTCTCCAGCCTCTCATTTCACTCTCCAGATTTTGGACTTGATAG
>NW_011889062.1:2701320-2702647 GCF_000151845.1 Pteropus vampyrus | reverse complement strand
AATATGTAAGTTATACCTTAATAAAAAGTAAACCAATAATAATGATGATAATTATGGCAGGGTTTGAGAATTGCTACCAAGTTGCAATTCCCAACTGTGACAGGTATGGGGAGAGGAAAGAGTTATGTGTGTTTGGTCCCTTGACTGCTTTACTACCCACTCATCACTTAACCCATCATTCCCTGCCCTCTTACCACTCTCCAGAAACTGCCCCATGAAAGTTAAAATCCCTCCAAATTATAAAGCCCAACAGCTTTTTAAAAAAATCTGTCCTCATCTTCCTTGTTTCACTGTACCACTCCCTATAATCTAGACATACCCCAGACAAGCTCCCAGGCATTTTTTGGGCACGACAAGGCTTTGGGGCACAACGGTTAGCACCAAATCTCAAAGGCAGAAAAGAGCTTGACAAGTTCGAGGAAGAGAAAGATCAGGGTAGCAAAACTGAGGAAAGGAAAAAAATGAATGAAGTCATGAATGCAAGCAAGTGCCAGATCATGAAGGCCCTGGTGGAACAAAGCTTTGTAAGCATGAAACAGGAATGTAATGACATCTGATTTACATTTTGAAAAGTACTGGCCAACTGCTGTAAGGCAAACAGGTCATGGAAGGAGTGTGCATGAAAACAGGTAAACCACTTAGGAACTTCTATTGCAGTAGTCCAGGGGAGGTGATGGTAGCTTAGACCAGATGGCAGTAGTGGAGGTAGAAAAGGGGATAGTCTGTCCCACTCTCCATAGCTGTTGACCCCCCAACAGAGGGAATCCTCAAGGTCATTCACCAAGTCCCAGTCATCTTTCTACCATAATGCTTAGTACTGTAGGTCTTTGTTTATTGAACATCACACTTTGTACATGCCAGCATAAAGACAATTCTGATTTGTTTTTTATTTATCTGTATGTGCTAGCTCACCTACCAGATTATAAATATCCAGAGTATAAAAGATTATGTCATTGCATACTTCAGAGCACCTAGTACGGTACCCTACTCAGAGTCCAAACTCAAATATGCATCACCAAAAATATCTCCATTAGAAATAATCAGGGATTTTATGTAGGTACTGATGACTGTGGTTAGCAATATCTCGCCCTAATCTCTTTTTGACCGTGTCTGTTTTTCTATCTGGGATCATTTAAGGTAATGTGGGGGAAGAAAAAAAAAAAGAAGAATAACCAGGCACATCTGACTACAAAATCTGACATGGGATAAAGAGCTGCTTCTCTCGCACAGAAAGCCAGCACCTCCGTGACTTCTGCTGCAAATTCCAAGGTGGAATACATTGTTATGCACTTCATTAGGATTTATGTAACGGCCCAGGAATCATTTC
>NW_011889062.1:2700344-2701270 GCF_000151845.1 Pteropus vampyrus | reverse complement strand
AAAAAAAAAAGAAGAATAACCAGGCACATCTGACTACAAAATCTGACATGGGATAAAGAGCTGCTTCTCTCGCACAGAAAGCCAGCACCTCCGTGACTTCTGCTGCAAATTCCAAGGTGGAATACATTGTTATGCACTTCATTAGGATTTATGTAACGGCCCAGGAATCATTTCTGAAATAAATGATGCCACTTGTGTTAAATGATTCCTTCCTAAGAATAACCCCTGGGGATCTTTCAATAGCACAGCCTTGATGAAGAGTGAGAACAAAAGGAGTATAAAAACAACTGACTCTGGTGCTAAATGAGTAGCGATATGCTCAGCTTTCCCTACCCAATTCCCCAGTGACGATTTTCACATAAATCAGACCATAATTGGAGGACAAACTGTCTCAAGGAGATGACGCCCAACTATTGATACATTAGCTCTTCTCAAAACTCAGCCAGTCATGACATCTGCAGGCCTCCGCTTGCTTGTCCCATGGGATCTGTCCTCTTTCTTAGAATTACCGTCTAGACCAGAGGCTATTCTGCTAGGGCCAATCTGAATCAGAAAGCAGTCACCATACTGGGCCATTACTCTACGCCAAAGAGAGAAGCTGCTGCTCTCAGTAAATGCTGATTGCGGTCACTAAACTTTGTTCCCATGGGGCTCGACGATAGAGCTGAGTGCTTACCCAATCCTTGGGAGTGTACACTAGGAAGTGCAATTCCTCAGTTTTACTGGATGTCATTGTGCATCTTCTACTATGAAAGTAAAGCTATTATATTAAAAAAAAAATGATAGCAGAGCAAGCATCATGGACAGATATGGTTTGTGAGAGGCAGAGAATACATTTATTAAAGGACCACGCATGCCAGTAAGTGGGCCTATTTTGAACTCTCAAATGCTTTGCATGAAATTAATTTGATACCAACACATCAATC
>NW_011889062.1:2697844-2700294 GCF_000151845.1 Pteropus vampyrus | reverse complement strand
ACATTTTGAAAAGTACTGGCCAACTGCTGTAAGGCAAACAGGTCATGGAAGGAGTGTGCATGAAAACAGGTAAACCACTTAGGAACTTCTATTGCAGTAGTCCAGGGGAGGTGATGGTAGCTTAGATCAGATAGCAGTAGTGGAGGTAGAAAAGGGGATACTCTGTCCCACTCTCCGTAGCTGTTGACCCGCCCCCGCAGAGGAAATCCTCAAGGTCAGTCACCAAGTTCCAGTCATCTTTCTACTGAAATTTGGGGCAGAAATCACCAATTTTGCATTGCAAGGTAATCTATACTAGCTTTAAAACTAAACTTAATACTTATAACCAGGAGCCAAGTATGTGAGTTCCTCAGAGCAACAAAATACTAAAAATTAGGACTTCTATTAGTTCCTCAAAATCAATGTTTTGCATTCTTTTAACATATAAGCTAAGGCTCTGTTCAGTTTGTTACACAAATTTGACATAACTAAAGCTCACTTAACTAATTTTACATGTATGGTTTGTACTTCTGTATATAAAATCAAGGTAATACAGAATTATAGAGTTGAAAAATATCTCAAGAAGTCTATTCTCCATCTATATCTGCTTTCGTGAATGTTACCTTCTTAGCTACTTTATATAGTTTCTTTTTCTAGCTTCTTTTACCTCCATAATAATAAGTTACAACTCACCCTAATAGTTAAAAAGTTTCATGATGAGAAACCCTCTTTCTAGGTTATATTGAAGCCATTCGCTTTTCACATTTTTAAAAGTCATCATTTAAGTGGTCTCCAGTTTTCTCCTCATTAAAACCTTCCTAGTTCCTTTAGCCTTCCTGGATAGGTCTTCTTTTTTCAATCACCACCTCCTGTGGGTCTGCACAAACCTTAGCTGGATTCTCCATGTTCTCTATTAGACATGGAGCCAGATCGAAGTGGAACAGTTTCAAAAATGGCCAACACAATGCAACAAGTTCACATTCAACATTGAATTGATTTGGATTCCTATCTAGGAATGCTAGTATTTTTTAAAACCATGATGCCGTATGCTTACGGTTATCTTATTATCTACTGCAAGTATTTATAGACCCATTGTTTGGCCACATTCTCAAAGAGATTAGAGAAAAAATTTACCTGACATTTAAAACTATTTTTTCTCTATAAGCCACACTAATATTTGCATCCTATTGTGTCCTTTTGGCCACTATTTTCATACGGCTGGTATAAGCCAAGTTTGAGCTCCTTGAGAGAAAGAGGCTATTTCCTATTCTCACTAATTTAATACTGTACAGGCAATGTTTCTGCTTCTGTCCTTCTCCAGCTCCCACTTACAATCAAAGAACAATGAAGTATCAAGCAGAGTTCCATGCATACAGTAAGCATCAGTACTGAGTATTTGTTGAATGAATGCTATGAATATCAGTGGATGGGGTTGTTCAAAGTGCGAGGGCAGCATTGGAAATAAAGATACAAAATGAAAGGCTCTGCATGAAGTCTATCTGTGTAGGTGCAATTGATAGTTTGCCATGGTTTGAACACCTGCCATGGAGAGGATCAGTATGCGCTAGATGTCTTTGTCAAACTGTACATCAAGAATTTGCCAGATGATGATATGAGGGGTCCAAAGATCACCAGATCTCTCATAATACAACAACCAGCTGAATTACTACCAACAGAAGCAAATGATAAAAGATCTCATCCCCAGCACATGGGCTATTGCATCATGCTGCTGCTTTCTAGCCAAGGCTCACCACTGGGTAGTGCCTGGAGAGCTTATGGTGAGACTGACCACATTTTCCAAGTGTAAGATCACTAACTCAGAAACTCTGATGTCTTTCCATAACCTAAGTTCTAGTCCATTCAAATATCATTGCCTAGGACCATGGACATACTCATCTCACTTACTAGAGGCAGAAACTTTGTAAGAACCTGTCTGGGACAAGTGAGATAGAAGGCATTGCATTTACCTGAGGGTCTTCACCATTTGCCTCTTCCTTGTTCCATTAATAGCTAAAAGGATCAACTTCTTGATTATCTCATCAAACATCCATATAGAGGACTTTTTAGACCAGATACAAGTTTATGCCAACTTTTCTCCATCTGACTCCACAGGCCAACATCTCCATGGTGAACAGAGCCATTTCTTAACTAACCTTTGCTAGGTCTTCAGCATAACTTAGCACTGAGAGGTGCTGGCACTTTCGTGAAGATGGAAAACTCTCCAGGAACTGTCACTATTAAACAAATAGAGAAACTAAACTATGTCAAGGTTCCCACAACAATTCATTTCTTCAAACTCAAATTTTGGTCTATCAACTAATCCAGATTCTTAGGCTCTCTCTAGTATGAAGAAGAAGTCCAAGTTGGCCTCAGAGGATACTCATTCATGAGTAAAATAAAAAGTAAAATATAAAAGATATAAAATACAAGTGAATTTGTGCCTGGCAATGCAAACCTATTTTGGCAAGTCA
>NW_011889062.1:2679128-2697794 GCF_000151845.1 Pteropus vampyrus | reverse complement strand
TTTAAAACCATGATGCCGTATGCTTACGGTTATCTTATTATCTACTGCAAGTATTTATAGACCCATTGTTTGGCCACATTCTCAAAGAGATTAGAGAAAAAATTTACCTGACATTTAAAACTATTTTTTCTCTATAAGCCACACTAATATTTGCATCCTATTGTGTCCTTTTGGCCACTATTTTCATACGGCTGGTATAAGCCAAGTTTGAGCTCCTTGAGGGAAAGAGGCTATTTCCTATTCTCACTAATTTAATACTGTACAGGCAATGTTTCTGCTTCTGTCCTTCTCCAGCTCCCACTTACAATCAAAGAACAATGAAGTATCAAGCAGAGTTCCATGCATACAGTAAGCATCAGTACTGAGTATTTGTTGAATGAATGCTATGAATATCAGTGGATGGGGTTGTTCAAAGTGCGAGGGCAGCATTGGAAATAAAGATACAAAATGAAAGGCTCTGCATGAAGTCTATCTGTGTAGGTGCAATTGATAGTTTGCCATGGTTTGAACACCTGCCATGGAGAGGATCAGTATGCGCTAGATGTCTTTGTCAAACTGTACATCAAGAATTTGCCAGATGATGATATGAGGGGTCCAAAGATCACCAGATCTCTCATAATACAACAACCAGCTGAATTACTACCAACAGAAGCAAATGATAAAAGATCTCATCCCCAGCACATGGGCTATTGCATCATGCTGCTGCTTTCTAGCCAAGGCTCACCACTGGGTAGTGCCTGGAGAGCTTATGGTGAGACTGACCACATTTTCCAAGTGTAAGATCACTAACTCAGAAACTCTGATGTCTTTCCATAACCTAAGTTCTAGTCCATTCAAATATCATTGCCTAGGACCATGGACATACTCATCTCACTTACTAGAGGCAGAAACTTTGTAAGAACCTGTCTGGGACAAGTGAGATAGAAGGCATTGCATTTACCTGAGGGTCTTCACCATTTGCCTCTTCCTTGTTCCATTAATAGCTAAAAGGATCAACTTCTTGATTATCTCATCAAACATCCATATAGAGGACTTTTTAGACCAGATACAAGTTTATGCCAACTTTTCTCCATCTGACTCCACAGGCCAACATCTCCATGGTGAACAGAACCATTTCTTAACTAACCTTTGCTAGGTCTTCAGCATAACTTAGCACTGAGAGGTGCTGGCACTTTCATGAAGATGGAAAACTCTCCAGGAACTGTCACTATTAAACAAATAGAGAAACTAAACTATGTCAAGATTCCCACAACAATTCATTTCTTCAAACTCAAATTTTGGTCTATCAACTAATCCAGATTCTTAGGCTCTCTCTAGTATGAAGAAGAAGTCCAAGTTGGCCTCAGAGGATACTCATTCATGAGTAAAATAAAAAGTAAAATATAAAAGATATAAAATACAAGTGAATTTGTGCCTGGCAATGCAAACCTATTTTGGCAAGTCAGAAATTGCAAGTAAAGTAACAGGCCATTATTATTCAGGTATCTTTTCATTGAATCTTTTCTCAGCTGCTATGATTTCATACCTGTAGACACTGATCACATGTGATGCTGAGCATGCACATTTCAGACTTCCAAGGTACATGTGATCCTGTACAGCATAGACTGCACAGCCATCGCAAGACTATATGCACCAGCAAAACTATGACAATTCCAAATAGACTTTGAGGAAATGACTAACACATGTCCTAAAGGCCACTTCGTGGTCTGTTTTTACAAGAGTAGACTTAATGCTTCTCTGCTATGTGCTTCCTCTGCTAAGGACGTCAGTGTCGTTGAGAGTTCTATAGGGAGAAGCCAGGGTCTATCCCAGATTTATTGCAAAGGCTGCCCTTTCAATGCCAGGCCATCATCTCTAGATCCTCACAGTTAGAAAGAACTCTGTGTAAATGGCTCTGGGTGCAAGTCCTTCCCATCGTTGCCAATCATCTTGTCACACGCAGAAGATGCTGTTCTGATGGGTAATACCACTTAGAAGCCCTGCTAATTCAAGTCTAAATCACAGAACATATTTTTAGAAAAACAAATGTTTGATTCTTTAATACAATGCAGTGGATCACAAGGGTCCCTGGGTACTAAATGCTTGGCTGTTCTTCAGCTATCCAGACTCACTTTCCATTCCAAATCTCTAAGACTCACTCCACCAGAGCTTTGACACCACAAAAAAGCCAGGCTCCTCCCAGGGCCTTGCACATGTCCTAGGCCACTCTGTCTGCATGCTTCTGCTCCCTGTGACTTCTCAGCCTGGGATGCTTTAGGCTATCTCCTGCAAATCTAAATTGTGCTTATCCTTCACAGGCCAACTTCAGATCTTCCCTTTGCCATAAGGCTTTCCTTGGCAGGCTATCCTACACTCCTTTCCCTTTTCAAAATGTCTGATATTTCTCTGTAACACTCATTTTAGGACTTTGCTATACTAAAGCTAATTTAGGAACACAAAGGAAATATGCCGTTGGCAAGCAAATAATTAGTCCTAAACTGCCATTTTTTAAAAAGTTCTGTAGGCTAAACTTCTTTTATATATATTGTATCATTTTATTCATTTGCTCAGGAAACATTCCCTACCCCAGGTAGTGCAAAAGGAAGCTTCAGCCAAATTTGTGAAGAATTATCAAACATTTTCAATTCAGAACACACGGGCCTTCCTCAAATGAAAATGTATTCCCTGATAACACAGCAGGAGGTTCTTGTTGTTATTTATTAATTAGTTGTTTTTTTTTTTTTTTTTGGCACTCTAGGCAAAATAAGATACAGTTTCTACTTCTCAAGGGTTTTTCAGGTCATATTTAGATGGAAAAAAAAATCAAGCAAGAAATGGTAATCATATTTCAGTGGCAACGGAGGGTACGACAGGCCAGAAGAACCAGGGCGATTTTCAGAGGAGGCAAGTTCTAAAAGGAGACTTGAAGAAAGAAAAGAAACAGAATTCCCCAGAGAGAAGGAGTGGTCTACACTTAGAGTCTCAAGTGCAGAATGAATGGTGAAAAAGCCACATTTCTAGAGGGAAGAGAATAAAGGTGGAAATAGCCACAATGTGACTGGTTCAGGTTTCTGGTGAAATGGGCAAATGAGAATAGACTTCCATGTCTGAATGGGAGCCATTGTGGTGTTCCTATCGTAGGAAGTATGGGGAAGGTGACTGTCTTCCGTATGCCATTTTTGTTTATTCTCCTCTGTACTAGACCACAACCATTAACTTTCTCCCTTCTCTTCAGGGCTCCTTTGGAAAGAGGCTCATTCTGCAGATGAAAGTCCTTATTCTCCCTTGACTGATAGGAACAGTGAGGGTGTGGGGGAAGAACTCTTAGGGACAGTGTGGAAACATAACAGACCCGGCCGTGTCTGCCTGAATGCCTGTGTACACTCTGTTCCTAAGACAACGTGCCTAACAATCCATAGATTGCTGCACCCACGCGGTAGAGCTGGGGTGCTGAATTCTGCCGATGAGCAGATGCTGAAGACCTCCGCCATTAAGTCTGCTACCCTATAAATAAGGGAAGCATTTGTAAGATTGCAAACGAAAATTAGCAATTTCGAAGCACCATAAAAGAAAACTTCAAATTTTAAGTAATGGCAATTTTTGAGAGAGGGAGAGAGGGAATGAATATGAATGAGAATGAATCTACTTTATTCTTGGTAAAATGCTTGTTCTCTTTCTCTTCCTTTGGAGGGTGCAAGGAAGATTTACTGGATATGGTCTGAACTGAGAGGGGCAGGCTCCAGGCTGTATATCAAAGCAGGAGTTGACGAGAGAGATAGTCATTCCTATTTTGATGTCCAGTGCTTGTGTCCTGATGTCAGATTTATGTTATAACGCAATTCACTATACTACTAGCCTCCACTCTGGTTCTCCATAGAGAGTTGTTCAGGCATGTTCAAAAGGTGATTATCTAAAGCCTCTTGCTCCAGTTCCACCCTGACATACCACACTATGCCACAGGCTCTATCCCATCCACATTATCTTGGCCACCACGCTTGAAAGGCTTTGGAGAAACACATCCAGAAGCCAAATTAGCTCCTAATGTAAACAAGCCCTGTTTACCGCAATATAAACCAAGCAGAAAGCTAATATTCTTCATGCACTGTCATGAGTGGAAGGTCATCTTAATTGAAAGAGTAAAGCTAATTAAATGGCTATTTTTCTGATATGAGGAGTTACTGGCTAAGACAACAAAGTAAAAGGAAATTTATGTGGGAATACATGGCATATTTCCTGTTGGGAGTCTTAGAAACATCTCTTTAAAGGAACCACACAGCTCAACCTGCTGTCTCCTGAGAGGGAGGTAATGCTCTTTCCTGATAGCTTGCCAGAAGGAAATGTTCATTAAAATGGCTCTCTAGTGGAGGCCAAGGTTTCTGGTAGTCAATCACCCTGTCGTTCCTTATCTGCTCCATTATGGACCAAACCAGCATTACAGGGTCAGGATTTGTCCTAGACACTAAGTTGATCCCTTCTCCTCTATGAGGGGAATGAGCCTTATGTCCATTAGCAGTGGACTGCCGCTTGCTAAATCACAGCAAGGATTCTAAGGGGAGAAAGAAAGAAAGAGGAAGGAGAGAGGGAGGGAGAGGGAGAGAGAGAGAGAGAAAGCACGAGCAAGTGAGCACATTGACCTGGGAGTCAGAAATCTCTGGTTCTTTTGTCCACTCTACCTACCTGTCTATGGGCATTTTAGACACATGCCTTTTACTATTCAGGCTTAATTTCATCATTTCTAGGAGGAAGCTAGACTAGAAAGATGCTATGAGCCACTTCTAGTTTGAACATTTTGTGGCTCTGTGAGTTACATAAATGCACACTGTACATTATGATGCCCATTCTCTAGACGTCTCACTTATAAAGTGAGAAACAGACGTAGTAAACCATTATCCAGATAAAAATTGTAAGGTTGATCTTTCCAAATAAAAACAGAAAATGTAAAATATCTATTCACTTAAAAATGTCCAACACACAAAGGATAGCTTCAATTCCTTCTACTTAGTCACTGTTCTAGACTCATCTGAGATTCTTAATCGAAGAGACTGTCAGCCTGCTGTTTCCCTCTGCAGGTCTAATGAACTGTTGGGGTGAGGGGTGGTGAAGGGAGGTGTTGGCAGGAAGGAAGCTTCATGGTGTGAGAAAGCTGTTCTGTTGGGAGTGGCAAAATGGTATGCTCATAACTTTCCTAAATTTCCCCAGAGGGAATCATAGCTGAATATGAGACATTTATGTAAATTTTCTCTTTCGATTAAGAAGGATTTCGACTGCCAACGCTTGGATCATAAAGCAGCGTGGTTGTTCCACTCTTTTGGAAATATCTGAAGGCACAAACAACGTTCATTCGATGAACATTTACTGCGTGCAAACCAAAGGAAAAGTGATGCACGAGGGGCGAGGGTGGAGGAAAGAGAGAGGAGATGGGAGGTGGGAACAAGGACAAGGTGATCTGCGTACAGCCCAACTTCTCTGGAAGTGTGCTTCTTAGGAGAGAAAGGACAAGTCCCTAGGTGCAAAAACACAAGGCAGGACATGATAAATACCACAATATGTATTTTTTTTTTTAACCACCAGCAAGTGTATAATTAGGCATCTGAAGGAGGGAAAGGACACACAGTGAACGGAGTGGGAGAGCGGAGTGAAGGCTGGGTTTTGGGTGGATGCAAGGCAGCTTCTTTATGAAAGCAGTATCATCTGAATGGTAGCCAGAGGATGGGTAGAGTTTCGAAGGATCAAGAAGAGAGAAGCAAAGCAGATCTGATTGAACTCTCTAACCATCCTTGAGCTTCCATAACTGAAAAAAAAGAGCCCTACTGACTGGGAAGGGCCACTCTGAAGAACAGAAATAAGACCACCCAGAGAGCAGCTGATTTCTTTTAGATTACCTTGACCTGGGATGAATTTTAAGACAACTTATTTCCTGGCCAAGAATCCTGGATACTCCCCTCTGCTCAAACTCAATGTTTAGGAAGTAATCTTGTTAAATACATATTTATATTCAAAAGCAGAACTCCAAGCTTCCTAGTCTTGTTTCCTGGCCTCAACACAAAGGCACTATTATTTTCTTGAAAAGGAAATTATTCCAGTGCCCCTGCCCGGGCTCCAGTGACTCCTGCTCGCCCTCAGTTTTCTTCCTCTGCTTGAAAGGACGCCCACGGCTATAACTCAACACTAGTTCAGGACGGCACACAGGGTTTGATGTAGAAGCAGCAAAGAGGTGCTTGTGGTCCTGTTGAAACTGTGGGAACAATGTTCCTGAGTGATGACACTTAAAATCTTGCTTCCTGTGAGATTTATCATCCATGAACAGTTCAGCTGCAGGGCTAGCTTCATCTCATTTTAAAACGTATGTCAAGAGCCTAAAACTGGTAATTGGGCATTTAATTGGGTATGCGAAGGCATTTACTGGATTTTAACAGCTTCAACAGGTAATGTTTAAGAACATTAAAAATAACAGCAATGATGAATCAGACACAAATGGAAAGGGAATGAACCTTGGCACTATAACACACAGCTAACTAGTGTTTTGAGGTGAAGATGTTGAGCTTGGTTGGTTTTCTTAAATACCTGGGGTTATCGATATATTTTAACTTTTTAAGTGTGGCTTCCTCTGACAAAAATCCCCTTTAAAAAAACCTGAAAAGTGTTTAGTTTAGGAAGTTTGTATTTGGCCTAATATACAATAGGTATTGCTTAAGCCTATAGGAAATACCAAGAAGTAGGAGCTCTATGAACACGACGCGGTTAAACAGCCAAGAGCATATTAGAACCTGGCCACTCACCAGGGCATCCAGAAGACAGATAGCTAGACATCTGTCAATTGAATGAAATGGCCTTTTAATAATGATCTTTAACCAAACACCTCAAAGCCATTTAAAATGACTTCTAGTGCCTGTTGATTCCTTATTCGTTTCTAAATTTTATTTTATATATTTTATTTTAAATAGGTAATAACATTCATGTGATTCAGAAGTAATATATTCAGACTCCCACCTGTGTCCATTTGCTCCATTCCTTCCCTCCTCTCTGCCCTCTTGTCTGACTCAAATTCAATAATTGCTTTCTCCTTAGGAGGTAGTTTGATATCTTCTTGAATAGATTTATGTGAGCAATATAAACAAGGAAGGGAGCTATTATACCTATGCCCATTCTTACTGAAATGAAACTGTGAGCAAGAAAGAACGACTATAAACATACACAGTACTTAAAGTTCACATTATACTGTGACCAGAACCACCAGAGGCCTCAATGTTTAAACTGATAAACACAAGGACTATTGAGAGTCTATAAAAAAATAAAAGTATGTGAACTCTAAATAAAGAAAATAAACAATAAAAAATTAATGGCCAAGAAAATTTATAACACTGGAGCCATGTCATTGAAATAGGTTAGAAGAGTTTCCTTTTAACAAAAAAGGAAATTTGTATCTATTCAATTCATCATCCCTGCGAAATAATTAATAATTAAATATTGCTTAGAAAAGAATATGTAAGACTGGTTTTCTTATGACCATTGTATCTTCTCTATAGCTTCTTTAAAAAGAAGAAAAAAACAGAGTAAGAGTAAAGAGTTCTGTACCCTAATGCTTTTCCTGTAATCCATTTTGTATGGGAATAAATACTTAATATCAAGATATTATTGATCCAAAAAAAAATTTCCTGCCTCTTCCCTGTTTTAGGCTGGCTCTTGGCTCTGGATCAATATTTCTTTTCATTCTCACTCCATGATCTCATCTGGTACACTTTTACTTACTTGCCTCCATCTAAGGTAACTGACTCTCAGGGTTTGTTTGATGGCAATTCTATTATAGTCCTACACCAATTATTTCAAGAAGAGATAGGGGAAAAGGAGAGAAATCATACCAACAGCTTGACAGACTCCATTTTATTCCTCCCCTTTTACTGTTTGTGGCCTCTCCACATAGCCTTTCTTTCCCTGAGCTCCAGGCCCTCTTTTTACAAAATAGAAACAGGTTCTTGGTTGGCAGCAGCTGACCCCTGTGAACAAAAAGCCCAGCAGAGATAATGATTCCCAAACAATTGAGGGGCAGCTCAGGAGGGGCTGTGGAGGGCAGCGAGCTCCCATTGCGGGTGTCTGGCCGCCTTGCTCCCAGCCTGCTACTAACTTGGGGGCAATATCTGCACGATTTTTTTCTTGTTCCTTTTTATCCTCTTGGTGTGCCTCTCTTTCACCACCCATTAAATGGGGACTGTTTCTTCCACTAGGCTTGACAGCCATGTACTCTGAGAAGGGCCTGGCTGCATCTGTGAGTGAAAGACTAAGAAATGACATTACTGAATTGACATTTGTCTTCTCTCTTCATCATGTTCCAAGTTGTCTTGTGCTAAAGGGTACTGGGAAAACACTAAAAAAACCCCCCAAAAAACAAAAAAAAACTTACTCCCCAGCACCTCCACCGCCGACCCCTCAAAAAAAAAAAAAAAGACTTACTAATTCACTTTATTGTTTAGAATATTCCCTAGGGAAACTAGCAGAAAGCCTCCTGAGTTAGGCCCCCAGTAGGAATTTGTTTCTGATTAAAAAAAAAAAAAAAAAAATGCAGTTTCTAGGAACATGATCAAAGCTTATAAGAAATTTCCCAGAAAATGTAAAACCCATTCCTAACCCCTCAGGAGTACACTATTGCTTAGTTCACTTCCACACACTTACTCTGCCACAGATAAGACCGAGACTCGTCCCATCTAAGTTTCTGTTCAATGTGCATGAGGAGAACCACGTAGGATGGCAGAACCTCTGAAGGGTGTAGCTGAGATGGACAGGAAGTAATAGGACCACATCTCTAGTGGTGGAACCTGCAGTCTAGGTGTGTGATCCACTGCTCTTTGCCATCTGGCACTGGGAATTTGGGCTCTGTATGTGAAAAAGGTAAAGGTAGACACAAGAACAAAAACCTGGGAACAGCCCAGTTCCCATTAATAATGAATGTTATTAAAAATGATCAAATACGTAAAAGTGGGTCACGTATGGATCAATGATGAGAACATGTCACGAATCAACAATTATAATGAACCTAGTGCTGTACACTCAGGTGTAAAAAGAAAAAAAAAGGGGGGTGCAGGGATGGCTAACAGGCAGAGGAAAGGACGTAGCAGAGCAGAATGTGGGCAGTTCCAATTTCTGAAAGGTTAGATGAGTTACATTTCATAAGCTTTTCCACATTCATCCATTGAAAGGGTGTTTTCTCATTGCTTTGAGAATCCAAAACCAAAGATACTGTTCAGATACTATCCTATGGTTTCGAGACCATTGTTCTCACACTGTTTTCCCTTCCCTACCAACCACCTATTTGCTTCCCCACACACTTGGCCTTGCAGGTGAGGCTACCACCAGAGAGCTGTCCGGAGATTTGTTTTCCTTATAGATTTTTCTGCATATCTGACCAGAACAGAACGAGAGTGGGCATTCTGGGGGACAGGCTCAGGCTGCATTCAGTGTTTGTGGGTCACTAATTCAAGAGTAAAACTCAGAAGCAGCACTCTCTACACCTTCCCTGGAACTCTATGACTTCCAAAAAATTCTCATTTTCTGAAAGCCGTGGTGGGTGGTCAGAATTCTAGCTAGCAGATGCAGCTGACACTGGATACTCCTTAAGTCATGGCAGGAAAGCAAATCCCTGTCCAGGGAGCAGACTTCAGAAAAGAGCTCAAGTCAATATTTGAGCCTCCACTCAAAACATCATGAAAAGGCATCTAAACTTTAGAGCAGGAAAATGCTTGAAACCAGACAAAATGTTAAGAATGACAAGTCTAAGTAAAACAACAGAGATGACATTCGCAAATTTAGCATATCTTAATACAGAAATGCAACTTACTACTGCCATCCATTTATAGCCACACACGACATGGTGGCATTTGGGTTCTGCTGGAGTTTACCTACACTCCCTGAAGGCAGAGTAGAAATCACTTGAGGGCTGTTCCCAGCACTGATAATCTGGGCTGGTACCTGGAGGGAGAGGGATGATGCACAGTGCAGATATATGAGTATCTCCATTTATGGGGAATGTTCATTCCAATTTGCCCCAAATTGGCTGCTAGTGGCTTATAGACTGAAAGGTGCAAATCGGGGCATTAGTTCTCCCCTCCCCATACCTAGGCAGGGTCCCCCCCTCACTGTCTACCATATCTTAGCCTATCTCATGAAAGGCTTCTACTTAAAGCAGCCACTGCCCATCTTTGCCTACCCTTCTTCCCTCTTCTGGATGATTGAGCATAAGGGCAGAGGAGGGGTGGTAGACTTCCCAAACAAAGTGGGCCCAGCCACAACCTACCTAACCTTGAGATGCCTGAATCTTACACCTTTGCTTCCTCCTCAGACTCGGCAGAAAGGGATGAGCACCCCTTATTACAGACCTGCTCCACCTGTCTCTAGAGCTCTACTTCTTGCCAAGACTGCATTAACCTGTATCTGCTCAGCTCTCACTCAGATGCCCCACTGGGGCTTTATTTATTTAATCTTTCTCTTCTACTTTCCTACTCCACCCATAGTTGTTCTCAGTAAAAGTTCAAAAATAAACAAATTTATAAATAAAAGCCTTACCTCAGATCTTCTTTGACTTCTTACCTAACTAGTTATAGTCTACCACCTCTCCACTATAAATTCAATTTTTCATATAATCCTTCATACAGAATCAGTTCCACTTGATATATAATTCAAATTTATGTACTGTAAAGCTATCAACATTTTTGAAACTTTACATATTCTTTGAGTAATATCATTTCTGAAAATCTGTTCCTGAGAAAATAGCGAATGTTAACAAAATTTTAATTACATGGCTAAGTCAAACCATTTTTTATAATAATGACACACGGGAAATAACATCAATTTCCAATAAGAAGGGGCTGGTTAAATATATTCTGGCATATTTTCATATAATGAAAATTACACAACAATTAGAATGCTATAACATATTTAATGACATGGAAAGATGTTCTTTAGAAAGGGAAATTATATTCATATATGTCTCATACTTATAAAATCATACATATTTAACTATATAGTAAAGTATATAAAAATATAGTTTTCCTCTGAATGTTAGGACAAGATGAAAAAATTTGTTTTTTACTTCTCTGTACATCTCCAATTTTCTATAAGCATCTATTATTTTTTGATAAACTTTTTACTTTAGAATGGATTTAGATTTACAGAAAAGTTGTGAATACAGGGAGTTCCTTTGTACCCCATATCAAGTTTCCCATATTGTTAACATCTTATATTAGGGGGGTACATTTTTCAGAACGAATGAATTCATGTTGATACATTATTATTAAGTCCATACTTTATTCAGATTTCCTTAGTTTTTACCTAATGTCCTTTTCTCTCCAGGGATCTATCAAGGATATCACAAGTGTTTATATCATGGACTGTAAACATGAGTGATAAAACCTCAAGTGCTTAAAACTGCTGAGGGGCGTCTGCTTTAAGTGAGGTACCTAGACATGGGAACTCCTTACTCCCTAAAGTCGCCACGGTGAGTACTTTAAAAGACTGCTGTTAGATATTTTTTAAAAAACTTCCAAAGTCTCCATCTCGCTGCTTTGGTTTGAGAGTTGACTTACTGACCAGTTATTTGTTCTTCCATCGTGTCTAAATACCCCTGGGATTCTTCTGCAAAAGCTAATGGAAATGTCAGCCTATCCTCCCCAAGATGAGTGTCTTTTAAAAATATTTTGAATTGGAACTTTCTCACAAGCTCTTAAATAATTGGCAAATAAAAGGACAAAAACAATAGGCTATGTTTAAAAGGAGGGAAAACAACTAAAACAAAAATCTTGTTTTATTAAAGTTTGTCTTCCCTCTTTAAAAAACAGTCACGGTCACTTTTTAGCATGTAACTGTCCAGCTATCTTTACAAAAAGGGCACGTCTTATAGAGGAAAAAAGAAAAGGGAGGCTTCAGTATGCCACGAGAAACAATGGATCCACTGGCTGCTTATATTCTGTGAAAAATGGCTGATTGTGTACTAATTTATTCCTTAAAAGTATGCTAGAAAAAAAACAGTTTCCTCATGTCAAAACATATTTATATCTTCAAACGTAACTTTCAAAAATTTTGGTTAAGCGGCTCCTGATTTCCACCTTCCATTCATGATGGAAATTCAGGAACAGAAGGTACCAATATCACCGTTTCTGAAAACTCAACAAGTTTTCATTTTAAATTTTAGTGACACACTGAAGGAATCCTATTTTGACTTGTTTTCCAAAGAACAGTGATTCTAATACAGTTCTCCTTTCCAAAAGCAATAAAAACAAGTTTTGCCTACCTGAGCCAAGAGTCAATAAGGGATGGGCAGCACTTGCTGATGTAGCATTTCAAAGACTGCATTGCTCCGTCTTTTCCCCTAACATCCACATAGAATGCCTTAGCATCAAAGGAGTTCTGGCAAATCAATCTTCAGTGCCAACTTCCCCCAAATATGGAGGTATTCAGTAAAGCATGCAGATCTGTAACATTTATTTTTAATACTATCTCCAAACCCTCTATTTTCATAGTTTTGCCCCATGAGAGGTACACTTAAAATGAAATATTGAATTTAAAGCTCCTTACTGTGCCTTGATGTGGTTTTTGCCCTTGTATCTAAAGTCACATGAAAAACAAATATTTTTAAGTTTCTGCAGGAGAAAGACATAAGGAAATATGCCTCCCATAGTTTTATCAGGCAATGCAAGTGAAGAAACTGCCTTCCTAGATTTTCCAAGGCTGATTTCACTGCTTTTCCTGTCGGTGCTCTGCTTTGGCTGGGCCATGGGAGAATCGAGAAGCAGGAACAAAGTATTCACTGGGAAGGAAATCATCTCAAATCTTCATTCTGCTTGCTCAGGGTTAAATAAAACTTAGTGTGGTATCCCTGAAAATTTAGAGGATGAGTTTCTATGATATTTCTCTTTTTCACTTTGATGCAAAGCATTGTTTTAAAAAAACCACACACAACTGATATCTTTGAATTGAGGGGTTTTCTGAGCTGTTTGCCACCTCTCCCAGATGCTGCTGAAAAAAGCCAGTCTTTGTACTCTGGTGATGCTCTCCACCTCCAAAATAATTGTCCTGAACAGAGAGCTTATTTTTTATATTCGAGATTTGGAATATCCAAATTGCGAAGGCTGGGCAGGCTTGCTACAAGAGAGGCATCTCAGGACCCTGAGAAGACCTGAAATGAATAGGCCTTAGAGATCAACACTTTCAGTGCCCTACCATCAAAGGGATGAGGGTTGGGTGGGGGAGGCGGGAACCAAGGGCCAGAGAACAGATCACTTGCCCAATATCATGAACTCAAGTACAGCTCTGGTTCTCCTGGTTTCTCTACTAGTAAGAGCAGTTTGACCTGTTAACCCACAAATGAATGATGTCCATTCTTTCAGATATTAGCTCAAGGTTTGCCTTCTCTCTGAAATCCTCTGTATTCATTCAGTTTAATCCAAAATGATTTTCTCTAAATATCTTTGATCTCTAAATATTCTTAGGTTTCAGAGGACCCTAAAAAGCACTGGCTGGGAATCCCTTCTATAATATTCATGTCACTTGAACATACCTAATGAAAGGAAATTTACTTTCGTAGACAAATGCCCACTCATTCCATGTACAGAAATCAAGCCCCAGAAAATAAATCTGGTTTACCTTTGATTTACTATCCTTAGATAACTGAACTTAGTCTTCTTGAATTTGCTCTTATTCAGGGTAAATATTCCTAGCTGCTTCCTCCATGATTACACATTGCCTTGTCTCTCTATTCAACTGCTCTGATCTCTGACCTCTTCAACTAGACTAGTAAAGTCTGTCTGACACACTTTTTGTATATAATTTGCTGAATATTCTACTTGCTCCAGTGGATCAGAGTTCATAACAGAGAAGAGAGGCTGTTTTTGATAGCTTACTCTTTGATATAATCCTCAATTGGGGCCAGTTTTTGAAATTTAACATAGTGGTTAAAAATATTTAGCTTTGGAGTTAAACAAATTCAGCTCCAAGTCCCTGATCTGCCACTTCTTATCTGTATGACTTTGGTTGAGATACTTAATCTACAAAATAGGAATGATAATAGTAACTATAAATCTAAGTTGTTATAAAGGTCACAAATAAGAGAGTGCATTTTAATGACCTTTAGTATAAGGCCTGATTTATATTAAACACTCAATACATGTTGGTTATCATAATAATTACCTCTGGGAAATCTTTGATTTCTAGATCTCATCAACAACTCAGGTTAGATGTTCTCAATATTTTATTCTGGAATCTTGGTGATATTAACTGCCCAATCAAATGTCAATGATTCAGTTCATCTTTATGATATGTTATTTAACTTTAAATACTTATGCTTTGTCCAGCACTTCAAGCAGACTGAAATTAAATCTGGTTTTCAGAGTAACAGTACCATAAATCTATATCACTGTATTCTTGTGCCATATGCATCTTAGCTAACTCAGAGTTTAAAACAATTACCAGTAAAACAACTGAGAAGTACTTGCTTCAGGTCGTGCAACTAGTTAGCAGATAAATCGAGATTAAAATCCAAGTTTCCCAACTCCTAGTCAAAAATACCTTCCTATTTTTTAAATCCAAATAGGTTCTGAATCTACACTGCCTTCTCCCTGAACCCTCCCCACGAGGCAGTCAAACACATATAGTGAAAATAAGAACCCCTTAAGCCATATTTCCAAACAACTAACATGGAACTATAGAATCTCATTTAGTTTCTGTCCCATCCTAAGTGATGTCAGGGCTCAAAGCGTGAATAAGAACACATTTTGAAGTCTACGGCCATGCTACCCTGAACGAGCCCAATCTTGTCTGATCTCGCAAGCTAAGTAGGGTTGGGCCTGGTTAGTACTTGGATGGGAGACCGCCTAGGAAGACCAGGTGCTGTACATAAAAAATAAAAAAAATAAGAGATCGTAAGCCAACAAGGTCCTTGCAATCTGTGAGGTCAACCAAGGGTTGCCTCGCCTTAGGAAAAAAAAAAAAAAGAGAGTAAGAATACATTTTGGCAGAAATGATATTTTGCTCCTACAAAGTTATGAGCTCTTGACAGTCAAGGCTTCAATGGAAAACCCTCTAAACTACCTGCTAGATATACTCTTTCTCTAACCTTTAGTGCTTTGTTTCATCACAGATTTTTTTTTTTTAACCATACCTTTTGTTAAAGGTAAGTCATGTATCCGTCCTGATTTTTTTCTCAAGATCAGTAAAATGTGGAACCTGTCAATTTATTACCACTAGAAACTAAGAAATTCCAAACACAAACCAAACATTAAAAATAGGACACTCTGCCATTATTAATTTTTCTTGTCCATGGTTGAATTTTAATCCCTCTTTTCATAGCAAAAATGAAAAGGTTTATGTTTTAGAGGAAATCACTCTCCTCATATAAATTAGCCCTCCCTCATAAAATCTATATTTGGATTCAACAGTCAGTGTCTGAAACATTAATAGGCTTTCCATAGAGCCATTATCCTTTTTCTCTTTTTGTGTTGCAAACAGGGTTTATTAAATCTTTGCTTAGGCACCAGGAATGAAGAACAGTGAGAATGTGCTGATGTGAAAGGTTTCACTGAACTCAAGCAAATCATTTCTGATTTGCCACAACCCCCAGCAGTAAATGCCAAAAAAGCACGTTGTCTGGATGGAAAATGTAAATTCCCGTCACATAAGACACGATAAAAGAAAAGCAAAACCCCACTCCTCTCCCTATACTAGGAGTTTAAGACAGAGATGTTGACTGCAGATGCTTCCCATTAAGTATATTCAAATCATGGTGAAGAGCAAATCTTTGGTACTGGAGCAGCTTGAAGCAAGCCCTACTAGCAGTGAAAGAAAGAAATCGGTGTGTATTTTAGGACATACAGCATTTCTTTCTTTTAGCTGTTCTCTGTTCTATTTTAAGGTTAGACACACACATACAAGTTTAATAACACACAGTTTAAAGATACACACTATGCAAGTTTAATAACTAATCAAGAGAAAAAATGGAAATTAAAATCAATACCTTTCTAGTCTTCATTAGTCATAGAAAAGTTAACCAACTCCCAGGTCAACACTGTGAAACTGCACACACACCTTTACTTGCAGTCTCTCTTTAACCTGACTAAGATGACAGTAGGGGGACTGGTTTAAAAGCATAAACCCACAAAGACAAAGAAAAATGGGAGATAATACATATCAACAAAACTTTGCAAGCTAGAGAGCAAATAGATAGTTAAGTGACCCAGGCAGGTCCTCAAAAGATGGAACCTACACTGGCAGTGGGGAAAAGCTAAAAAACAACCCAATTTACAGTGGAGAACCTCTCAAAAGCTAAAAGCTTTACAGTATCAGGTACCTTTGAAATAGGTGTGAAGATGGAGCTAATGTAGAAGGAGTAGTTGAGAGGCTCTTCAAGAAGCATTCAGATGCCCCATCCTCTTCAATGCTTTTATAGATGGTGCTTGACTTTTTCAACCCTCTCTGTACCAGACACCTTCTGGGGAGGGGCAATGTACTAAAAACTATTGCTGTTGCTTTTTTCTTCAGAGAGAACATTCAAATACTTCGCTTAGATCCCTTCCTCTTTTCATACTTTGCTCCCAGGACTTTGGCAGCCAGCCCATACTTTACAAGTAGAAGATTGGAAAATCCTTCTCTGGGGAATCAACATGGACAAGAAGAAAGCCATGAAGATGCTAATATCAGAGGTCTCCCCAACTAAACAGCATAGCCAGACCACCTTACAAGGAAGCCCACAGGTAATACTAGCTAACCACATGCTCAGGGCTTTTTAAGGCCCTACTTTTAAATCTGAGCAGATAAGCAAGGATCACTGAGCTATGTCTCTATATGAAATTAGAGATGCAAACAGAGCCAAAAGCAACTTGGAGAAAGCTGTGGGACTATGAAAGAAGAAGAAAAGTTTTTTTAAAATCTATTATTGATACCCTCAGAAAGATAACAGAAGATGATCTACTGATAATACAAGAACAGGATATTGTAAGATAAGAGCATTCAGAGATGAAAAAATATACTTAGATATTATATGTGTACATATATATGAATCTAAAAAACTCAATTCTGTAGTTAGAAACTAAAGTTAAGGAAATCTCTCTCTCAAAAATAGAAATAGGAGACAGAAAGAGAGTAAAAAGAAATTAGAGAAACAAATGCAGGGGTATCCTACTGATCAATACTGATGAGTCCTTTGCAGAGAACAAAATCCATGCTAGTTAGTTTTAGCAGAAATTATTTCATACAATACGTTAAATGATATAATCACTGGAAGGTCTAAAGAAACATACTTGGGATTAAACTTTCATTAGAAACTATACTAAACTATACCAGAGAACTAAGCCACAAAGGGAGCTTCTACCACTTCTGACACCAGGAGACTGCTTCCTGAAGTAGCAAACTTCCACAGATAGTTGCCAAATCCAGAAGCATGTTATTGTTGCCAAGACCAGAGAGTCACAGCTATTAGTGTTGGCTCCAAAGCCAGGCTGTGCCTGCCACAACCCATACAAGCAAAATGGATGACAAGCAGACTGTTCCTTGATCCTGACATAGCTAGTGACCAAACACTGGAATATCTGCTAATGTTGTCTCAGGGTAAAAAGCCTCCACGACCATGCTTACCAACAGAAGTAGTACAGATGAATCTAAATCACATCAGGAACACTAGCTGCAAAAGAGTCTGGGAGATACAGTATTTTCTTTTTCAGTCTCCGTAGTACCCAAAAGTAAACTAGAAGGAAGCTGGAAAGGATGTGAGATAATTCACCATATCTATCACAAGGTTCTTAACATCTGAATAACAATATTTCAGAGAGAGAGACAGAGACAGAGACAGATAAACAGAAAGACATGGGGTTGAGTGGAGGGGGGCCATAAATGAAGTAATTCAAGAAAATTTGAAGGAAATAAATTTCAACACTGAAAGGACCCATTGAGTCCAAATACAATAGATAAAAAGAGACTACATCTAGATAAATTATTGTAAAATTTCAGAACACTGGGGATTAAAAGATTTTATGAGCTTTTAGAAAAGCAGAAAGTAAACATCATGTAGAAAAGGTCAGGATTTAGAATCTTTTTGGACTTCTCAATAGCATTAATGGAAGTTAGAATGCAATGGGGCTACACCTTCAAAATTTCAAAGAAAAATCATTCCAATGTAGAATTTTGTACCCAGCCAATCTATTGATCATCATGGTAGACTTACAACATTTCAGACAGGCAAAGTTGTTCATGTCTCATATAGTGCTGTCATACTGGGCTCTATTTTGACTTCATCCTGGGACTTCACCAATACCTCTCTCTTTGTTGAATCCTTGTTTCTTGTATCTCATGTTTTATTCTTGCTCAGTTATACCCTTGTCCTCAATGAGTTTCCTAACGAAGGGCTCATAAGATCTGTGCAGATACCTTTGGGCAGTATGTTAATTGCGAATCCAAATTAGGCCTAAAAAACAAGTCAGGAGAAGAGATTGCCTCTACCAGTCATGAGGTCCTTCTATGGACTTATGGACATTTCCTTTTCAGGCAAAAATGAACTCAATTAAAATAAAAAAAGACTAGGGCAGTCAACTGGGAAACTGAGTCTCTCTCTCACAGTGCTGCTCCCTGTGAAGATAAATAGGCGTTAAGTACACCTTGAATATCCTGTTGCTATCTTGCGATGTTAGCCAATGTGTAAAAAAAAAAAAAAAAAAA
>NW_011889062.1:2671804-2678323 GCF_000151845.1 Pteropus vampyrus | reverse complement strand
ACCTTCAAAATTTCAAAGAAAAATCATTCCAATGTAGAATTTTGTACCCAGCCAATCTATTGATCATCATGGTAGACTTACAACATTTCAGACAGGCAAAGTTGTTCATGTCTCATATAGTGCTGTCATACTGGGCTCTATTTTGACTTCATCCTGGGACTTCACCAATACCTCTCTCTTTGTTGAATCCCTGTTTCTTGTATCTCATGTTTTATTCTTGCTCAGTTATACCCTTGTCCTCAATGTGTTTCCTAACGAAGGGCTCATAAGATCTGTGCAGATACCTTTGGGCAGTATGTTAATTGGGAATCCAAATTAGGCCTAAAAAACAAGTCAGAAGAAGAGACTGCCTCTACCAGTCATGAGGTCCTTCTATGGACTTATGGACATTTCCTTTTCAGGCAAAAATGCACTCAATTAAAATAAAAAAAGACTAGGGCAATCAACTGGGAGACTGAGTCCCTCTCTCACAGTGCTGCTCCCTGTGAAGATAAATGGGCGTTAAGTACACCTTGAATATCCTGTTGCTATCTTGCGATGGTAGCCAATATGTTAAAAAAAAAAAAAAAAAAAAGAAAGAAAATTTTTCTGAGGTTAGTAAAAGATCACAATCTCATTTCAGGCTCCCTTTATGAATGCTCCTGGCTCTCAGCACTTTTCTTTCTTGGTATCTATCTCAATGTATAATTATGTATTTGTAAAATTATTTTATTATATTCTTCTACACACACACACACACACACACAAACACGCGCGGTCTTTGTTTTATGGAGTAGTGTCATCTTTGCTCACCCACATATTTACAGTGTCTAACACAATACAGACAACCAATGAATAGTTCATGCATAAGTAGGTTAATAAAAAAGGAGGAAAGAGGTGTGTAGACAGAAAGAAAGGAAAGGAAAACTACTGAAGGAGGGAGGTGGGAGGGAAGACAAGATGATGAAAGGAAGGAGAAAGAGAGCAAAGTTCTAAGTACAAATTCTGACTTTGGTAGTAGTATTTATTTTTAAATTTAATTTTCATTATTTATTTGTCTTTCTATCTTTCAGTGTTGCTTTAGAAATTTCAGAGGTTGCCAGAGGACTTAGAAAATGAGCCAGATGTTTCTATACTCTTCGACGAGAAAATAATTCTGAGAGGGAAGGAAACAGAACTACATCTGCAGGAGGCCATCCTGATTCTGGGCCAACTGTACCCCTCTTTCCAGATGAGGCATGCAAAGGGCAGGGCCCCACACTTCCTATGTTGTGTTCTGTGAGCATTAGGAACAGACCACTTGAGCAGATATCTGACCCTGGCACTTGTGCCCAGATGTCATACTCAGAGCACTTGAGTCACAATCCTCTGGGCTATGCTGTTCCCACAGTGGTTCCATCTGGCTCACAGACCACAGGGCTGCTCAGCCAGAGTGAGCCACCAGGGAGAATATCAAATGTGAGGCATACTGCCAAGATGTCACCAAGCAGGGGCTTGGAGAGAATCAGGAGAAAGTTGAGTGGACCCTGTACATTCCTAACTATCAATTACTGTAAATAGAACTCTCGCAGTCCTGAACAGGGAGCAGAATGAGCCTTGTTTTCCACATTCTGCTGCTCCGAAGAGCTCTTAAGGGAGATGTTCAGGGAATAAGAGAGCCCAAGAATGACACTGTCAACAGCCAGGCTGTGAGGGGGCTTTGTGCTCTGAGACCTCCAGGTTCTTGTACAGTAAAGCCTGTCCATTCCGATGCCCAGAGATGGTGATTCTCAAAATTATTAATTTTTTACCCAATGATAGAAATATTAATGGAGAACGAAGGGAACCTGGCCTTTTATGTGATTAAATGCAACTCTATAACAACAACAACAAAAAAATAGCTAACACTGAGAGAGCTTTCTGTGTCAAGTTCTAGTCTAAGTGTTTTGTATGTTTTAATATTTAATCGTCACCACAAACCTAAAGAATTTACCGTACTTAAATCCACTTCACAGATGGAGAAACAAAGATACACAGGGGTTGGAATGGACCCAAGGTCACATAGCTAGTAGGTAGCAGAACTGATAGATACTCAGTGTCAATTTTTTCATTCTTCTGTGTTCAAATGGGAATTAAAATATATGCCCATCCTCATTAATGTTTTCCAAGAATTCCAAAGCTAGAGAATAGACTACCTTAGTAATATTGAAGTTTAAGATCATAAATCTCAGAACATTTAAGGAAGAGCTTATTTTACAGTAAAATCTGGGTTCGAACTGCAGTCCAGTCATTTCTCTTTTGGGCAAGTGACATCTTACAAAAAGGCCATAAAATATCAAATGATGATAAAATACAAATAAGGAGAAAAATCACAGCCAAGGATCACAGAAATATGCATACAGCATCACACCAGGAAAAAGGAATAATCGCATGATATATAAGTTCAATGGTAAAGTAGCATGGGACCAGATCAAGTCATGTTAGAGAATTCGGTCTCTGTTTTAGAAATTAAGTAGGACTATTATAATTGGGTTTGCATGTGAGAAATAAAACCACCCTGGCAGAGTTGAGAATTTCCTAAATGGAAAAGGACAGAAAGACAAAGATAAATTTGGAAAGTATCTCAGTATTTTATGAGAGAAGAAGCAGATCTGAAACAAACCAATGTAAAATGATCAGGATTTAATAACTGACTTCAATGTAAAAGGTGAAAAAATTAGATGACCAAGTCCAATTCTAAGGTTTCCAGGTCGAGGAAAGTGATAAGATACAGTTAGTCATCCAAAACTGAGAGAGAGGCCAGGAGGTGCTCTGTGGAGCCTGGACTCAAGCCAGGTAGAAATATTTGATAGGCAGCCAGGCAGGGTAGAATGGGCAAAGGACCAAAGACAGTCTAGATAACTGCGGAACCTGGACAGGCACGTCTCCCAGGAACAAAAAAGTTAATGCTGGTTAGGAGAGCTCTAAACAGACCCCGTATCACCAAAGCCTCAGAAGACGCTGCATTTTCTTTTGACTGTATTCATAGCCTGAGAGTTGGCTTTGCTCGCGCAGGTATGTTTTATGGGGAACTTACATCTTGCAACTCTGCTCACACTCAAATAATTCTTCCTTATAGGCAAGAGGGGCAGAGACAGATATCCAGCCTCAGGAGCTCTTGTGTTGCACTGCAAGGTGGTAGCTACCAAGCAGATGAAAGGCTGATGGAGAATGTGGCTTCCTGCTTGCAAAACTTCCTTGAAACTTTAAAGTTTTAATACTTCTCTTTATTTCTCCCCGCTTTTTTTGTGTGTCAGGAAAATTTCTCCTACTCCTTCTATGTCATATCCCATTGGCTTTATGATATTTGCCTTGAGCCTGTCTAGCTATTTTCCTCTACCTCTCATATGTTCGTTCTGACCTCTAAAATGAGATTCTAAATAAATAATGCCAAGTCAATATCTATTTTCATCTCGGTCACCAACCGTGGTCAATGTATTAAGCTCCTCAATGTTTCCAAGAAATGGTTTCCTGACTAAAATCGGTCTAATTTAAAGTTGGTCGAGATGATGGCATTTTCCAATGTCAACAGCAAAGGAACAAGGTATAGAACATAGAAATATCTAGATGCTTTCAGTACAAGATGACTATTCAATCGACTGCAGCCATAAAACTAATTAAAAGTCACAGGGAATTCCTGCATGTTATGCTATTTATCGCTTTCTATTTGTCCTATTAAAAAAGAGTGATTTGAAGAGGTTTAAATGTAATATGCCTGCATTCCATCTAGAGCTCTCATTCTTCCTCTCTGATTTAGATCACAGGCCTAGGCTTATTGGCATTCATGCCCAGTGACAGGAAGAGTGTTCTAGGAGTTACACTTAACTTTTCGTTTGCTGCAGCAGCACTCAGGCACTCCTGGTGATATGTCCTTGTGTTGGGCATGCTGCTCATATACCAAAGGATGCTTAGTAGAATCCACATTCATATGGAATTGAGGTTATACTCATTCACACATAGCATACTCAAAGATACCTTGAAATAAAAAATAAATTCTCTCAAGCACACCAAAGATAAAACAGAGTTTCAATTACAATAGTAAGTCAGGACACTGAGAACTACAAATGTGGCAGTGGGAGCAGTTACAGAGCATAGGCTCTGGAGTTAGTTCACTTGGGCTGATATCACTGACCCACCCCTCATTAGCTGTGTTACCATAGACACACTACCTAACCTCTCTGGGTATCTGGGTCCTCACTTGTAAATGAGGCAATAATTGCACTTCCTCTTGGGGCTGTCTTGAGGATTAAATGAGATCATTTCCATAAAGTGATTAATGTGGTTTCAGCACATAAAACCCACTAAACATCAGCTACCTTAGCTATTATGCTCAGCAACATCATTTTTATTAGAAACCCAAAGAGATGGGTGTGGGGTATTTTTGGTAGAGCTGAAGTATGGGCTAAAACTAGACTCTCTTCAACCTCAGAAATCTAAATGTTGAATAGGCAGCAACCCTTCTGAAACAAATGTCAGAAGTGTTGGGTAGAGGATGTCACAGAAGAATTCTTCGGCTTTTAAAGTCCACAACCCAGTATTCTCAGGATATGTATCAACCTGTCAGCCTGCTCGCGCTGGGCCGATTTTGTGCTGGCTATGGCCATTTTCTACAGTTTGATATTACTAATGGCATAAGTAACTCAAGTTTTGCTCTACCAAGAAACTTCCTATATACTTGTTACTAGAGACTATCCCATATCACCATTATCTGTTATGGATTTCATTTTCGTAGAGTCACACAAAGGATAAGAAATAAGACGAGAAAATCAAAGGCAGAATTCACATGTGACTGACGGTTGAAGCCAAAATTCAGTTTTATGTTCTGATTCTGGAGTGCTGTGGCAGCTTCTTGTTTCAAGAACAGACTCTGTTATCAAGCTCCTCATATAGTCATGGAGATGAAAGAGAAGAGTTTAAATAATTAGAAGCTTGTTAATATGCAGTTACCTGGGTCCCACTCGAATCTACTAAAAAAGAATCTTCTGGGGGAACCCAGGTGGAATCTAAGAATCTGTATTATAACAAGCAACCTTTCATGCATATTAAAGTTTGAGATACACTAGGGATTCATAATTTAATAGAGGATACAACATATGAACTATTCTAATATCAGATAGGTGCCATTATAAAGATATGGAGTACAGAAGATGAACAAAAAGAGCAAGTCAATCCAAACAGATAAATCTAGGAGAGCCTCCTGAAGTGAGAACTTGGAAGGCAGTTAGGACTGAGAGTGGAAAAGAGGCTGGATTAGGAACCAGAAGCAACAAGACAGAAGAATGTCACTGGTAGAGAGAACCAGCCAAATGGAAGAACCAAGAGTAGGAAAGTCTGGAATATGTTGGAGCAATTTTATATGGCTGGGGCCGAAGTGAGAGGCTTGTTGCTTTAGGAAAATGAGACAAAGCTATACAGCTGAATGAGATACAGGATGGAAGGCCCTGAACGCCAGATGGAGTCTGGGCTCTAGAGTCTCTTTGCTATGAACTGCTGTGGAAGGTTGCTCAAAGGAGTCATAATCAGATCTTAGCTTTCAGAAGCTGAGTCTGGTGTGGTGAGTTGGAAAAGGTTGCTCAGGCCCACAATCCCCTATCTACTTTCCAAAATCCAAAAAGCTACAGAAACAAAAAGTTTCATACATATATATATTTCATTTGGTGGGAAAATTTGCCATGAAATGAAGTGGGGTTACTTATAGTAATTATTTACTCAACTTACTCTGAATTGTGTGCATTCTGCTGCAGAAATATTAATTGTTTGATTAGAGGTGCTGCTTCAAGCCCCATTTGGGGATATTACAAAGTTAAGTTCATGTATTATATAATATTTCTGCACTCAGAAAAATTCTGAATTCCAAAACACATCTTTGCATAGCTATCTTGTATGTGTAAGATTTTGTTAATGAATCGTGGACCTTAACGATCAGAAAGGTTCAGTAACCTTGATACTTTAAGAGACAGAGGAAACCTTATAAGAGATGATATAAAAGTGTAGGTAATCAGCACCATCTTTCTTAGTGGCCAGTTTTCTAGGAGTACTTAATTGCTATGGAGATTGTCTAAAAGGAAAAGCGGCTTTGGACTATCTAAGTGGTTTGGCTCTTATAATTCCTCTTCATTAGTATTATCAGTCCTTGCCTCAGTGTCTCCCCAAGTGTAAATCAGCAAAGCCTATGAGGCTGCAAATTGGAAAAGAGATAGTGAACCGATGTAGATAAGACTGTTTCGTCTTTGCATAGCTATCTTTGTATGCATGTGTCTCTGTACACCAAATCCAGACATTCTGAAGTTACAGAGTTCCTTAGAAATGAGTTAGTTCAACTCATTCTTTTAAAAAAATATATATTTATTTAGATTAGTTTCAAGTATACAGTACATTGGTTAGACATCTATATTGTTCATAAAACGATTCCCCCAATTGCTCTCTCCCTCCCCTGGCCCTCCACTTAGCCATCATATTAATGCTAACTGTATTCTTTGTGCCATGCTCCCCATTCTTATGCCCAACCATCAACTACTAATT
>NW_011889062.1:2665529-2667569 GCF_000151845.1 Pteropus vampyrus | reverse complement strand
TGATGCAATTGTAAATGGGATTGTTTTCTTAATTTCTCTTTCTGAAAGTTCATCATTGGTGTATAAAAATGCCACTGACTTCTGAGTATTTATTTTGTAACTTTACTGAATTCATCGATCAGTTCTAACAGTCTTTTGGTGGAATCTTTATCTTTAGGGTTCTCTCTATATAGAATCATGTCATTGGCAAATAATGAGAGTTTTACTTCTTCCTTTCCAATTCAGATGCCTTTTATTTCTCTTTCTTGTCTTACTGCTGTGGCTAAGACTTCTAATACAGTGTTGAAGAGGAGTGGTGAAAGTGGGCATCCTTGTCTCGTTCCTGATCTTAAGGAAAATGCTTTTAGCCTTTCCCCATTGAGTATGATGTTAGCTGTAGGTTTGTCATATGTGGCCTTTATTATGTTGAGGTATGCTCCCTCTATTCCCACTTTGCTGAGAGTTTTTATCATAAATGGATGCTGGATTTTGTCAAATGCTTTTTCTGCATCTATTTTGTCAAATGCTTTTTCTGCATCTATTGATATGTTCATATGGGTTTTTACCTTTCGATTTGTTAATGTGGTGTATCACATTAATTGATTTGCAGATATTGAACCAAGCTTGCATCCCAGGTATAAATCCAACTTGATCATGGTGTATGATCTTTTTAAAGTATTGCTGAATTCAGTTTGCTAATATTTTGTTGAGGATTTTTGCATCAATGTTCATAAGAGATATCGCCCTATAGTTTTTTTTTTTTTGTAACGTCTTTGCCTGGTTTTGGAATAAAGGTAATGGTGGCCTCATAAAAGGAGTTAGGGAGCCTTCCCTCTTCTTGAATTTTTTTAGAATAGATTGAGAAGAATAGGTGATAATTCTTTGAATTTTGGTAAAATTTGCCTATGGAGCCATCTGGTCCAGGACTTTTGTTTTTTGGGAGGTTTTTGATTACTGATTTGATTTCATTGGTGGTAATCGGTTGGTTCAGATTTTCTGTTTCTTTTTGACTCAGTCTTGGGAGATTGTATGTTTCTAGGAATATGTCCATTTCTTCCAGATTGTTCAATTTGTTGGCATATAATTGCTTGTAGTATTTTCTTACGATCCATTGTATTTCTTTGGAGTCTGTGGTTATTTCTCCTCTTTCATTTCTAATTTTATTTATTTGAGTCCTCTTTTTTCTTTGATGAGTCTGGCTAAGGGTCTGTCAGTTTTGTTCATCCTTTTGAAGAACAAGCTCTTGGTTTCATTAATCTTTTATATTGTTTTTCTAGACTCTATTTCATTTATTTCTGCTCTTATCTTTATTATTTCCTTTCTTCTATTCAATTTGGGCTTTGTTTGCTGTTCTTTTTCTAGTTCTTTTAATTGTAAGGTTAGATTGTTTATTTGAGTCAACTTGTTCTTTTCACAGATGAGGAAACTGAGGGCAGAGTAGAAAAGTCATTTATTAGATATCTTACAGCAGAAGCTTATTGCACAGCTAACATTTACTGTGCAGTCCCAAGTTTCCATCTTTGACTACAATCTCTTATAGAACGAGGAGTCCATCTATTCTGACTAGACATTGACTTGTACAGGGAACATTTAATAAATATTCCTCAGAAGTGATTCTCATAAGTGTAACAGCACCATTGGGAAATATTACTGAGGCTCACTGCAACCACATACTTTTCTAAGCAAGTATTGAAACAGCAAGGGATTTAAGTTTGAGTCCAGGCTACATCAATGAGTCACATGAATAAAAACCAGAGGAATAATCAAAAGTGTTTTTTGTTTCTGTTAAAGGTATTTAAGTTTACATAAAGGCATTGAGTCATACATAAATAAGTGTATATGCATATGTAGACTCCCAGAAAAACCAAAGGAACGCAGAGTGGAATACTTACCAAACCTGCACAAGTGAAGACCTTCAAGCTTAGAAACCATAGAAGAAATGACAATGGAAAGAATCTATAGATTTAACAAAATACTCTCACTTATTTTTGCATGATTTTAAAAGATCATAACCAAACTGGGAAGCAAAAATACAAGGGGAAATATTCTTAGCAAATATTT
>NW_011889062.1:2657084-2662129 GCF_000151845.1 Pteropus vampyrus | reverse complement strand
TTAGATATTGCATATAATTTGATTTGGAAATTTATTTCAATAAAATTAAAGTATTAAGTAAATAAAAAGTCAATACTAATTTGTCTTCCCCCTTATTCCAGTGAGAATGCCAAAAGAATCTTAGGATATGATAAGAATAGAATGTTCGAATTAGCACAGATAGTATGGGGATATTTTACTTAACCCTTTAGAGGAACTACTCTGTGGCAGGAGATATTCGAAGTCTTTTCCTGCCTCATTGAATCATGATAACAATTCTATGAGGTGAGTACTGTAACTGTCATTGTTTTACACAAGGCACTGAGTGAGTAACTTGCTCAAGATCTCATGCATGTAGTAAGAATTCACTACAGCTGCTTGGCTCCGGAGTGGTGCTCTCAGATATCCTGCAATGCAACTGCTTGTTGACCTTCGAAGTGAGAGTCCTTGGGTATCATTAACACCAACTCTTACAAAAGAAAGAGAAGTACAGAGAGGTTAAGTGACTTGCTAAATGTCATACAGCAAATTATCCAATAGGTAAATGGAGGAGTGGTATGTTTTACAGATCATAATTTAGAAACACTAAGAAAGACTAAAATGAATGCAAACAATCTTAGCTCATCTGCTCAGTTTTGTTCCTTATGTACTTTCTTCTTCTTCTTTTTTTTTTTTAAATCTTCTTGGGACCTATATTAAGGGAAAGCCATGTTTCTGTGATCAGTAAGGAGAATCCTTGAAGTCCTAGGCTGGCACAGCTCATGTTCTATGCTCTCAGTTCTATCAGATAGCTACTTTTCAATCTAGGTGGGATAACTTATCACCAAAATATCTTCTTATCAAAGGACCTCCTGGGCGAGGCACTAGCCCAGGCTTTATAGAGCCTCAGACTCCAAGAGAAATCTTAGAGCTACAGGAGAGCAGTAGGAGAGTCAAAACAAAATACAACCATTTGCCAATAGAAGAAGAAAGCTCTGTGTATGCTTATTTTCTAATCTACCATGAAGTCCAAAATAAACTCCAGGCTTCCTCCTCCCATCTGATATAGATTAAGAGAGTCAGACCTCTGTCGGGAGAGCAACACTGGGAGAGGTCTTCACCAAATAACTGGGCTAAATGACAAGAGAAAGTTTTGCAAAATTGTTCCCATGAGCAGCTGTGGCTTAGTCATGCCTAATTTTTCAGTGAGCTTTTTAGAGGTTTCTGGACATGTTTTCATAAGATTGAGAGAGAAGGAAATGAGGTCCGTATCAGACTGTGAAAATGACAGGACCCACTGATGTTGCCATAAAACTCATAAGAACGAATTACCACCCCATCCAGCACTGAAGCATCACCTTGTCCTATAAGGCAAGTACAGTGTCTCTGTTTTCTCTTAAGGAATCAGGGTTCCCAGTAGCCTGGCTCTGACTTAATATCAGAAGTAAATGATGCCCAGTAAAATCTAAAGCTGAGATGAGGGCAGTAAAATTTGGGATGTATGCATAATTGAGGAGTTTTCTTTTTAAATCAGAATATGAAGTTTGCATGAGCGATTGTAAAAGTATAGTATAAAATTATACAATTATTTATTTTAAAAAGCGTAAAGAGCTAAACACAAACAGTCTGGGGGGAAGCAAGACATCAGCGGGGTCACTGGCTAGTGAAGGAGCCACCACTGTGGCTGCTCCACTGTCCATTTTATCTTCGTCATTCATTGTTTTAACGTAGTTGAATAATTTTTTGAACAAAATCTTAAGCAGACCCCCTATATATAAAACAGTTGAGAACAGAGTTGCTCTAGTAGGAGGACAGGAAGGATGCTAGAGTGTCTGGAATTCTGTTTTGCTATCCCCTGACATATCTCCGAGTTCCAAAGAACACAGTTTGAAAACCAGCATTCTATGAGACAAAATTTAAACTTCAAGTGTTAAGTGTTCCACATCCTAAATATAACTTGAAGGCATCTTTTCTCCCTTACCTATGAATACTGTCTTATATAAACCTTTTTTTTTTTTTTGTCAGACTGGCCTACTTACTGTTCCCTAAGCTACCTGCACATCCTTGATTCCCCCTTTATCCTGAAATGCTCTGGTGCTCCCTCTTTACTGTATTAGTGCTCACTCTTGAGGGCTCAGCTAAGTTTTCACAGCCCTTGGAATATCTTTCCAAGTAACGCTGACCTGGTAAAAAATTTTCTTTTTCAGAAATATCTCTTAATTTGTACCATCACTTGGCTAATTAACTTTTAAAGATTCTCTATTAGTTATCTCTTGCTGCTGTAATAAATTACTACGAAATGTCTGAAAACAACACAAATTTATTATCTTATAATTGTCGATTAAAAGTCTAACAAGGGTCTCACTGGGCCAAAATCAAGATGGTGACATTCCTTCTGGAGGAGGTTTCCTTGCCTTTTCCAGCTTCAAGAGGCAACTCACATTACTTGGCTCACGGAATTTTCAAAGCCAGAAAAGAGTCCTCATTTTTAGGGAATGTGATTAGGTTGGGACCACCTAGAAGATCCTGAATAATCTCCTCATCTCAAGTTCCTCAACCTTAATCACATCTGCTAAGTCCTTTTTGGTACATAAGGTAACAGAGTCAGAGGATCTGGGGACTAAGGCTTGGGTACCTTTGGTGGGGACATTATTCTGATTATCACAGATGCTTCTCTAAGCATCTCAGGAGTGAAGACCACGTCATTATCCTTCGAATAACTTCACAGTGCTGTAGACAGACAGCAGACAACCATCAAATATTCACTGATAAAGCTTGGTTAGGAACTGAGTTCCATACATCTACTTTATCTCTCCCACTAGTTTTGTGGGAACATTGGTTGAGTTCAATTAGGTCTTATTTTAAAGAGAGGAAAATGTGAGAAAGTGAATCGAGAAATAAGAATTGATAATATCTTCTAAGGTGATGGAGTTTAATGAGATAAGAATAAAAGATTTTCTGGGGATTACCCTTTTTTGTTTGTAGGTAAATTCAAGGGAACTTTGAATAAATACCCAGGATTGTAATGGGTTTTCTTAGAATTTCACCAGGGAGCACGCTGAATTATACAAAATAGTTTGCCATATATTTATCTTATAATACGATTTTGCATTTAATTTGAACTTTGATGTATCTGTGAAGGATAGTTAATAACCACATAGAGAAGTAGCTTACAGCAAGCTTGTAAGTAACCATTTTACTAGAGATTTAAAAAATATTTTACTAACCAAGCTTTCTTTATTGAATTCCTTTGAATTATCACATGTGGCTGTGGTCTTTCTGCAAAATGTTTTGATCCATTAGCTCTCATTTTTGGTATCTTCATTTGATTTCGTTCTTCTTTGCTTCTGTTGTCTTGTTGAAACTATGTTCAGCATGGATTAAATGACCTGCTCTGAGATTCGAGGTAACAAGTGTACTTTGGTATTTGGGCTCCTGTCTGAAAACTCTCCTCTAACTGCCAAAGTGGTTGGCAGTGTCTCTCCAATGGCTCTTGTCACTTAAATCGCTTTACATTACATTAATTTAACTTTACGTGTTCTCTCTCCCATACTGTATGACAGAATTTTCTTCTTTTCTGTACTGCCTAGTGCAGTCCATTAAACAAAGAAAGTTCTCTATAAATATTTTTGGGTTGTGTTACAATTGGTACATAAATGAAACTCCAAAACTTAATATGCCTACAAGTTCAGTCAGATAACCAGAACATCTAACATGAGAGCTCTCTATTGTCAAAAAAATATCTACAAAATAAGTATATTTTGTTATCTGCTACTTAGAGATATAACCTTAGGGGTATAAGAGAGGTAAAAAGAATAGGAACTTCAAAGTTAACCCAAGTCCAAAGCAAAGCTTCACCATTCATTTCACTTGGACAAACTACATAACATCGTTGCATTTCAGTGTTCTCATCTATAAATATGGGAATATTACTTATTTTACAAAATATTTGCTAAGCTTAAATGAAGATTTTTATAAAAGGGCCTGTGCCTGTATAAACCAGTTTTATCTTTCTGACTCTGCTTCTCCCTCCCATCTCAACCAAATCTTGGCTCTCTTTGCTGTGCTAGGACTGTTTGGTTGACCAAACCTAGACAGGCTTTGATATAGTTCCTTTGGAGCAAGAACAATGACATTCAGTCAAACACCTCAAGGGCTGGCTTCAGGGTATAGGCAAAGGATGCCAGAGGCTTAGCACCAAGAACATCAATTTCAGAAACAACAGAATTAAGGAACTGAAATAAAACACATTCTCCAAATGCCACATGTCCAATCCAAACACAGACCCAAAGTCATTGTACTGGTTTTATGTGAATAACACAGGTGACTATGTCCTAACACAATTTCACACCTACACGGTTAGGTCAAGCATCCTATCTAAGTTGATAGGGGCCCACTGCTCTAATATTCCCCTTATACCTCTAAAGAAGATCTATTTGACTAGAAAGTTACCATCCCATTCAAATGGTGGTTATTAAAGAGGAAACTGAAAGACTCCAGCCTGAGGGTTTGAGTCTTAGCTTTGTACTAGTAGTGGTGTGGCCATGGGCAAATCAATCCGCCTCTCCGTGCCTCAGTTTCCCTTCCAAATAGAAAATTCTGTGATTTATTTGAATTTGTCATGGTTTGTATAAATTTATTTTTATCAGTGATCAGAAAAGGGACAGATTGGAAACCATTTCAAACAAGATTCAGATTTAATCATTTGCTCTTTGGGGCTATTTATTTGAAAGTCTTATGGTGGCTTAAATGTCAGGAGACTTGAGTTCAAATTTCAGGCCTGCCTTTACACAAGGTCAAGTTATTTACCTTTTCTAAGTTTCAGCTTGTTCATCAGTGAAATGGCCTAGTAACATCTATTTATAAGAGTGCTGTCTTACATGAAGAACATGAGAATTGACCACAAAGTGCCTGAAATGCAGCAGACATTCAATACAGAATCTGAATCTTGCTGTGCATGTCCCACCCACAGATTCTGGTCCTTTGCTCTTTTGTCTCCCTAATGAAAAAAACCCTGAGAACCTACAGGAGGTTGGCTGTTCTGATTTACAAACAACATGGAACCTATGGAGCAACAGTGCCAAAGG
>NW_011889062.1:2650587-2656259 GCF_000151845.1 Pteropus vampyrus | reverse complement strand
TCCTTGTCTCAACTGACATTGATTATGATTTTTTGTATGCAGAAAATATATTGTTTTGTATGCTTGGAGAATTCCAATTTCAGAATGCTGTATATTTCAGTACTGTTTTCTTTTTTCTTTTTTTTTTTAATCTGTCATCTTATTTTTTAAGTCATTGGATTTAGATATTTTAAAGAACTATTTGGCTATGAAGCCTTTTTCATTTGAATAATTTTTGAGATTCCCTCTTATGGAGGTGTTACTTAATATAGATACCTTGTACACTTGAAACTTTTGATTTTATTAACCACTATCACCCCAAAAATTAAAAAAAGAGAAACCTTGTGATTCAGCACTTTCCTTCATCTTCCTACAGCCCTTAAATTAAAATTTGTCATGAATGAAGGCCTTAAGTTTACCAATTTCAGAATGTCATGAAAATAAATGTATGTCATGAAAATAAAAAGCATTTATAAAGGGCTGAATCATAAGGTTTCTATGTCAAGTGGCACTTCCATGAGAGAATCTGCCTAAGCCAAATTTCTAAGTTGGCAGTTTGACTGGCTTTTTACTTCTGTGTGGCAAATTGATATAGTAGGGAACTATTAAGTCAAGGGGATGAGTTGTCTACTTCACTGTAGACAACCTGTAGGTGAAACTCGTGTGGCTTTTTGCTCCCACACCTGTGCACATGTACACACAACCTTCCTTTCCCCCTACTTCCTTTTCCCCAAGAAGAAAAACAAAAAAAGCAGGAACTGGTCAAGAATAGCAAAGATATACAGTAGGAAGCATTTAAAAAATAAGTTTAAAAATATATGCAGCATTAAAACTTCACTAAAATTTATAACATCAGGAAATGTTTATGTTACAATGTAGAGTATAAAGAGTATTATACACAGTTGTCTGTATCTATGCAATGTCACCTTAATTACATAAAAATATCTTAGAAGCATTAGGGATGATTGGAAAAGCACATCAAAATGTCAGCATTTTGAAACTGGAATCGCCATGAAAGAGTCTTGAAATTTTAAATGATTTCTCTTCTCTATACTTTGTATTTTTAATTTTTAAGAATGAACATGTATTGCTTTTTAATAATTCTTTTTTTATTAACAGTTCGTAAAAAAAAATGAAAACAAGTCACCTTGAATTGTTCTTGTACTTGAAATAATACTGATAACATTCCATGAAAAAGATACTTATATTATTCTCTGGTTTTTAAATTTTGCTAAATCCCCCGCCCTCTTCCATTTCTTTTGGAATGTGCTCCTTCTGCTCCTTTTGCTGAATCTTCCTCTTCCTCTGTTAGATCTCTAACTGTTGTAGCATCCCAGGACTCTGTCTTGGCTATACTTTCCTCCTAAGGGATCTCAACCATCCAATGCACGCTTCAATACTAAGGCATCCCAAGTCTGTATCTCCAGCTCTCATCGCATCCTTGAGCTCCAAATTGCAATCCTCTACCTAACAACCCCACTTGGGTCACTATCATAGGTCTCTCACATGTAACATGGACAAATGGCATCATTGATTTGCCACCTCCTCTCTTTCCCAGGCTTTCCTAATCGACACTGTCTTTCACCTTTATAGTAAACGAGATCACTAATTTACTAATTTACTCAGTTGCTTATACAAAAAAAACTAGGAATTATCCTTGATTCCATTCTTTTTCATCTTACCCAACTCAATCCATTATCAAGACTTGTTAATGCCACCTCTACATATATCCTGAGTCCAACACTTTCCACCACTTGATGGCTTCTACTTGGCCACAGCCAGTCATTCCTCAACTGGTTGTCTGCATGAGCTACCTAAGCGGTATACACTCCGACCTCATTTGCCTTTATGGTAGCAAGAAAGTGAAACACATCATATCATGTCTGCTTAAAAACTGTCCCCCACGTCCCACTCTCTGTAAAATAAAATATAAGCTCTGTATCATGGCTGATAAGGACCCACTTACCTCCTCAAGGCACACTGCCCTTTCTTTGGTCCCTTAATTGAATTAAACTTCTTGTCCCTTTTGCCAGGTCTGCCTCCACAAATGGTCTTTCCCCTACGACTCAGACCGAAACAGATGTGAAATTTACAAACTCCCAATTTCCTCCTAAGGCTCAGGTTGTGCCAGGATTACCAGGCCCACACTGCTTTCAGGAGATCCAATAGCCCTTGGGCTAAGCCTCAGCATTTACAGAAAGGAGCTGGTTACTGCCTGCAGTCAGGTTCGATTTCAGGCAAACCCCATCACCCACAGTAGCTAAACTCTAGATTATACAGCTCAAGGACAAGTTAATGGGATTTGGCAGCACATAAAAGGAAACAAGAAATTACAAAGGAAAATGCACTTAAAATAGAAATAGGTAAAAGACACAGTAGAATTGGTGCCAGCTAAATACATCAAACCATATTTACATTTCTGTGTTATCTTTAGGGACAAGCAGGAAGGGAGAAGCAGAGTCACTGGAATATTTCTAAATTTTGTTAGAATCTGCATTTAACTTTACTTCTAAGAATCTTGAAAAAATCAGAATATGGGGCATCTATACAATCCCAAGTGCTACACACTGGTTATATAGGGTTGGTCTTGAAAAAGTCAATTTACAAATTTCAAGCTTGCCCATAACCCCCAGGCACAGGAGCTGTCCAGCTCCTGCAGCACATAATGTGCAGAGAGCTTTGCAGTTCACAGGGCCCGATCTACATTGTCCTGCTTGGATCTCATGACAACCCTGAATTTTATTTCCCTCATTCCACCAATGTGGAAATTGATGTGCAGGGATTTTATGCAATTTGAATCAGATAGAAAGGTTAAATTTAGACTATGTTCTTCCAAGTCCTAGAAAGATACATCCCATTGCTCATCTTTGGTTCACACCACTTGCCTAGATGGTCTCACGGCTTTCTCCATGTGAAGTACACTCTCACTAGAAGACCCCCCAATTTGCTGATCCCTAGACTGCACTTCTGTGATATGAACAGCTTGTCTCTCATGTCTTTGAGGCCACTGTTCACGTGTCTTCATATTAGAAAAGCCTTCACTGACTACTCCAAATGAAACAGATGACTTATGTCCCTAACTCACACTCCATTTTCGCCCACCTTGCTTTATAGTTCTCCATAGAACATATTTCTTCTCCATCTGACATATTTGTTTGTCTTCTCACAACTAGATTGTCAACTTCATGAAAGCAGGGATTTCTATGTTCACTTGCATGGTATCCCCGAAGCCTGTGACAGTGGCTGACACAGAGTGTTTTCTTTAAACACTGATCTACTAACTGGATGAAAGAGCTGAATAAATCAATTATATGAATGAATGTATGATTATCATAATGTTTAGTCTCTTCTGGGTCTATCTATTGTAAGACAGGTTATGTACAGCATTCTTAGCATTCAAACCTGTGTCTTTTACCGGGATAAACTCTGCAGCTCACAATTTTATATGAGTTAGATCACAGATCTAGAAAACACCTTTACGACCATTAGTTACTAAGACCTATGTTTAACAACATAAATCCTACAAAGCCCTCAAACCTTATATTTCAGTCTCTATTGCTAATACTAGAGATGTTAAAAAAACAAACAAGAAACAAGAAACAACAACAACAACAACAAAACATTACCATCCAGAATTGACATGGCTATGAAAAAAATCAGAAAGTAAAAATAAAATTCCTCACGACAGGAAAATCTCACGACAAAGAATTTCTGAACAGTTCAGTGGCCATTTCTGGAAAGGAAAAGGAAAAGAGATGAAATGTTGGTAGTTAGGTGTTAGCAATATCCATATATTAAAAAAGACAAAGAGAAATGGAACAAGTATGGCAAGATAATAAATCTGGATGTACTCTTCTATAGGTTTAGTCTATTATATAATTTTTTTAAAAAAAGAAAAAGAAACCAAGCCGTAGGATGTCTCTAGTATAGATACCATAGCCTGCTAACCTCAGCTTCTCAAAGATGGAAAACACCTTGGAAGCAGTCCAGACTAATCTGCATCCAAAGCATGAGTACCCTTCTCCAACAGCCAGACAGTCATTTGCCTGGCATGCTGTTTTGCAATCTCTTTCTTCCATTGGCAAGGCCTTCTTCCATTCCTTGGTGTGAGTATTCCATACTTTTATTATATTATCATCCTCCTCCCCGCAGCCTTATCTGAAGCAGAGGATCTTATATCGCTGAGAAAGACCACATGAGTTCTTTAGTTCCTCATTGTCTTCCTCCAAATGTGTATGTGTGCATGTTTGGAAATCCTTCATTGAATTGAAATCAGCCTCTCTGTCGACTTCTACCCATTGGTCTGTGTGCTCCAGTCACATGGCAGCCCTCCAAATGCAGTAAGACAGCAGGTTTGTCTCCTTCAGTTCCTCATTCAAATTGTGCAGTGAGAAGAAAGAAACTCATCGCTCCATCAATGGCAGGCAGTGTCTGTTTGATACAGGAAATTCATCAAGCTGGTATTCTGCATAAGTCATGCTATATTTCTATATGCCCAGTCTTAACAAGGAATTTGTGGAACTCAAACATTTTTTTAACTGCTATAGATCTGAGTGAGATTAGAATTTAATGTGATTATTTTTCAATAGTCTTAAAAGCAATTTTAAACAAAACTAAGGTCCCAGATTCATGTTTTAAATTACATAATTCAAGATTTTAAAAACTATGTTAAGACATGAAAGACATCTGGATGAATGGTATTGAAAATCACTTGGTAGCACCCTTTGATGTTGTGATAGGGAGAACTGGCTGGGTGAGATATCTAATGGGGTGATAGGAAAAAGAAGCCAGAGAAACTTGAAATGTTGCAACAAACACTTGCCAGATAATTGTTAAAATCTTTTATGTCTATTTAACAATGTATAGGAGTTGGCAATTTAGATGTACTTCCATCTATTTAAAAATTACACAGTCTTGTCTTAAGTGTATACTTAAAGGTTTAAATGACAACTTATTTTTAAAAAAATAACAAGGTTTGGAATGGCAATGGTTACAAGCGAGTAAATGTGAGTGCAGTAGACTAGTGCTTCTCAAAGTGTAGATCGCAAACTGTGCTATCTGGTCCTGCTCTTCACTAAAAGCAGAAATTGACAGAGCATTTAGAAACTTCTTAGAACTTGGACAGGGTAATTTGATGATTGTTGAATGTAATAGCTTCTTAAAAAATATAGATTTTCTTTTCTCATTTCATTTTTTTACCAATTCATTTTTACTCTATTTTATTAAAATATTGGTCCACACAGACTGGAAATTAAAAAATGAGTCTTTTACCACACAGCTATTTTTGAGAAGCCAGCACTAGATTAATTAGAATGTAAACTCTTTTCTTATTTATATAATTTCTTCTTTGCAATTCTGAGTTATGTGCCCAATCTTAATGCTGCAAACACCTATACTGCCAGGAGATAGGTATAATTAGAAAGTAATTCACGGAATTATTAAAGAGTATGAAATTCAAACTATCTTAAAAAATACTGAACAGGAGAACTTCCACCAAGAGGATTCCAACAAAAAGAAGTAGCTCAACGATTACGGTCACTTATTCCTTCACTGGCCAAAGGGGAATTATTCCCTTCTTGCTGAAAGGCCACAGTCCTGGGGAAGGAGGTGAGGACCGCTTAATTAAGAATAGGTCATCTCTGTACATGTCCTGGACTATACTGAAAAGAGAATGACTATAATCCCATTTAGAA
>NW_011889062.1:2632696-2649751 GCF_000151845.1 Pteropus vampyrus | reverse complement strand
TACCCTCAATCGCAAGATTAAGGTGTGAAGTTTGCATCTTAACTGGATAGTCAAATGCTTGGCTTTTCATTTTGATTTTGTTTATGTGAACTTCAAAACAGTAGCTGATGCAATGACTTATTGTACTGTTCTCATTAAGTGAATGGAAGAAAAATCTATGAACTTACGGCAATTATACATCTTCAAAGATAGGCTGACTCTATTGTCTGCTCTCTTCCTAAAGAAGATATCCATCCCTTTCTTTCTTCATTTAAAAGACCAACCAGGCTGCAGCCCCGCATAGCCCTGGTATAGATTTTGCTGGTTCTGCAGATGTCTCTCTCTCTATTCTATAATCTTGTATCAGTTGTCATGAAGACTCTTTCCTTTTTTTAACTTTTCCATTTCAAATGTACATTAGAAGAATGGCCTGTGCATAGTTCTCTGATGAAGATTTGCAATGATGGATCAAGATTTATGAGCTTGCTTTTGCAGATTTCAGTATTTGCTTTTGCATTTTAGTATTTCACTAATACATTTCCAAAGGATGTAGCTCTTAGCTTAACAGTTTTTGCTCATTTTCAGAAAATTATTTCCTCAACTGTTTCAAATGTAAGTACCAGACAGCAGGACTGCTGCAAAGCAAAACATTAGTCTCTCTCAGCTTTCACCATTATTACCAGAAGTTATTTATCACAATGCTTGGGTCAACACTGTCTTTTTCAAGGAGGAGAGAAGGGAATCATGGATGAGAACAATTTGTCATGTTTCTCAGAGCTTAACAAAAGCACACAATTGAGTTTCACATCATTACTGTCTAGAGAGGTCAGACTCGGTGCTCCCGCATTTCTGTAACAACTTGAACACAGACACAGAACAAAAATGACTATGTTGAGAGAAAAGCACAAAGGAGATGGCCTTGCAAATTCTTTCATTTCAACTATGGTTCAGAACCACACACTGATATAATTCTTTAGCTAGTGGTAGAATGAGGTTTTTAAGAGTCAAGGAGACAAGCACATGTCAAGCAGATGGTCCACTGAGTTACCCAGAAATTACACACATGCTGTGGGGCTAGGATTCTTTCACTGCTGAAACAATCCAACAATGATTACTATTACCACTGGCATTATTACGATGACTACAATTGCTATTACTGTTATAGTTGTATTTCATCCCAAGCCAACCATTATAAGGCACTGGTCCTTACTTACCAAGAACAACACATTAGGTAAATCATGTGGACTTTTAAAAATAGTCCAGTAAGGGGAAATACGAATTTTTACTTTGCTTCATCCTTTTTCTAGCGAGGAAGCTAAGTTACAAAGATTTCTTTAAAAGTTACAGAAAATAGCATTAACTATGACATCATGGTATATTTATACGAAGTCTTCCTCTCTTTTTTTCTCCCCCTTTCCAATCAGTATGCACACCTACCCTATTAAACTAATTCTAATCCAGCTCCAAGATAAATAATCTTTATCAGGCAAAGGTAGAATAAATAAATGAATCAGTGAATCAATCGGTCAATCAATCTCTCCCTGTTTCCCTCCAAAAATTGAGAAAATGTGAACCTAAAAGAAAATGGCAATTATTACATGATCATTGATAATATAACAGATAACTGTTTTTGAATTAACTACCAGAAAGAATAGTTAGAGATACGCTCTGGTCAGAAGCGATGTCCTTTTACTGTACAACTTAGGGTAAAATCGCTCCCAAGAAATATAACCTTACAAGGTTCTTAGCCCTTGGATTTGAAGTAGATGGGAGTTTCATGATAAGGGAATCGGGTGATATCTGCCTAAATTGCTATAAAAGCTTAACTGAGCTTAAAGAAAAGTCAGACTGATCAGGTAGAGAGGTCCAATTCTTATCCCATTTCATTCTTAAATCACGTAGGCAAATCTATAACTAAAACGGCTGGTTAGACACTGTTCTTAAGGCATAAATCATGTAACACCTTTCTGAGGCATGACATGGATAATACACTAAAAGCCCTTGGATGTCGCCCTGCCATCTCCTAGAGCATATAAATCCAAGCTTTGCAACTGTATAACTAGCCATAACAAAATTTCTGCAGATTTTTCTAAGGGTGAATTTTTATTTCTTTGAGACGTTTAATCTCTACCTAACTGCAGGTGCTGAAGTGCATCTGAAATAGATTTCTTTGTTTTGCAGGATGTAGAGGGAGTACTGCCTTTCGTTAAATAATTATTTTTTGATTTCCAGAAAATTTAGAAAGGATTCAGGGTCAGGATTAGAATGCTTTCAAAGTTTACCAGCTCCTGAATTCCCCCTAGAATCTGTGATCCCTAGGGATCTTACCTCTCAAAACAGCATTAGCACCCGTGACGGACTGTTAAAAATGCAGACTGTCAGGCTCCACCTTGACATAATGAATTATAACCTGTATTTTAAAAAGATCCCTAGGAGATATGTATACACATTCAAGTTTGGGAAGCACTGCTTTAGGAAACTAGTCCTTCCCAGGGTAAGGATCTCTCCAGTTTAGGAATTAGGGTAGTTAACTCTTGGACACAAACATGACCATTCCTAGACCATCCTTACTTCCCAGGGTCATTCTGTCATGGAAAAACAAGGGATGGCACAGAGCAGTCTATGATTTAGGAACAGCTAAGAAAAATCCATTTTTGCACAGGAAGCACAGCTTAAGGAAACCAGAGAAGAAGGAAGAAAATGCAGATGGGCCCCTGGCGAACTTGATAATTTCCAGGGGGTAAGGAGTTGAGCAACTCTAAATTAGCAGGCAAAGGTAAAACTAACATCCTTTTTCAAAATTCTTCCTAATCATCAATTCATGTAATGCTTCTGTAGAAAAAAATCCAATACTATCAGGAATAAAACAAAAACTAGAGGAAAGGGTGAAAGGATGAGGTTGTCAAAAGTAAATTTGATTTCCTGTATTTTTCACTTTTTATAAAGTATTGGCAAATTGTATGGGAATAGAAAGCTCATTACACATTCTTCATTAAAGAAGATTATAAGAAAAGGCTGTCATCAGCATAGCAAGCCTTCTCCAAGCACCACAGAATCTTAAACACCCAAATATAATCTACAGGGATTAATATTTTCAGTTAAAATGCAGTTGCATCTAAATCCTAGAAAAATTGGATATCTACATACAAAAGAATGTTGACTATCTACCCCATACTATATACAAACATTAACTCAAAATGGATCATAGAGTTAAATAAAGAAGTAAAACTGGGGCCCACTATTTGTGATGGAAGGAAATTTAACTTTGGGTAGGTGAACACACAATGCAATATATACATTACGTGTTGTTGAATTGTACACTTGAAACTTATTTAATTATTAACCAATGTCACTGCAATAATTTTGATTAAAAAAAACTTTAAAAATCTAGGTATACATCTTTGTGACCTTGGATATTTTCTGGATACAAGTCTCTTATTAGATATATGGTTAGCAGATATTTTCTCCTATTCTGTATGTTGTCTTATTACTTTATCCTTGGATTATATATATCTATCTATATCTATATCTATATCTATATCTATATATCTATATATAGATATAGATATAGATATATATATAGTCAATACACACATGAAAAGATGCTCAACATTATTAGTCATCAGGAAAACACAAATTAAAACCACGAGATATCATTTGATATCCACCAGCATAACTAAAATCAAAAGGCCAGATAATAACAAGTGTTAGTAAAGATACAGAAAAACGAAAACATTGACTGATGGGAATGAAAAGTGGTGCAGACACTTTGGTAAATCCTCTGGCAGTTACTTGAAATGTTATACATTCAGTTACCATATGACCCAGCAATTCTACTCATAGGTAGATACTCAAGAAAAATGAAGACATATGTCCACACAAATACTTGTATCCAAATGTTCATAGCAGCATTAGTCATAAAAGCCCAAAAGTAGAAACAACCCTGTATTAGACTACCAGTGGCTTCCTCACACCATGAATACCCCATACTTCTGGCTCCTTTGACAATGACTATAGGTTTGTATTGACATAATTTAAACAAAACCATCAGGTTTTATTTCTTTGATACCGTATCCCTACTTAACTTTTTCCCCACGAATGGCTTTACTGATATATGTTATGTACCACAAAGTTTATCTATTTAGAGTGTATAGTATTTTGGTATATTCAATTTATAACAGTTTTCTATTGCTGTTGCAACAAATTACCACAAACTTAATGTCTTAACACAAATGTATTATATTATAGTCTCTAGGTCTCACTCATTTATTGAAGCACATGGGGAAAATCTGTTTCCTTGCTTTTTCCAGTTGTTAGCATCCACCCACATTCCTTGACTTCTCTATCTTGAATGCAAGCAATGTTGCCTCTCTTTGATACTTCTTCTAAAGTCACACCTCCCTCTGACAAAAGACATGAGTCCACTTTTAAGGATTCATGTGATTAGATTAGGCCCGCCAGATAACCCAGGATAACCTCATCATCTCAAAAGGTTCTTAACCTTAACCACATCTGCAAAGTCCCTTTTGCTAGGTAAAGTAACATACTCATTGGTCAGGGGATTAAGATATGGACATCCTAATGTTACTCTGCCACCAACTCAAATGTCCATCAGTTGATGAATGGATGTGGCATGCCATACGATGGAATATTATTTGGCAATAAGAAAGAATGAAGTCCTGATATATACCACAAATTCAGCGAACTTTTAAAAACATTATACTAAGTGAAAGAAGCCAGTCACAAAATACTGTTTGATTCCATTTACATGAAATGTCCAAAATAGGTAAACACACAGAGCCAAAAAGTTGCCAGGAGATGGGAAGACAGGAAGGGGTGTTGGTGGTTAGTAGCAGTGAGGAATATCTGTTAATGGGTATGATTTTTTTGGGAGAAGGGGTGTGATGAAAAAGACAGTGGTGAAGTAGATAGTAGTTATGTTTGCATAAATCTGTGAATATACCAAAAGACTAAATTATACACTCTAAATAGGTGAACTCGATGGTATATAACATATATCAATAAAGCCATTCTTAGAGGGGAAAAAAAGTTAAGTAGGGATAAGGCAACAAAGAAATGACTCCTGAAGGTTCTATTTAAATTATGTCAACAAAATATTACAGTCATTGTCAAAGGAGCCAGAATTATGGGGTGTTCATGGTATGAGGAAGCCACAGATAGTCCTAAGACTCATGAACACATTTAATTTTTTAAAATGGGGTGATTATTTTTTTTTAAAAAAATTAACTGTAGGCATGGATATCTAACCAGGGGCAAATCTTGTTTAGTTGGTGAAATGGAACAAAGGGGAAAAGTTTCATTTAATAAAATACTTTAGAATTGGTAGTCTGTCAAATTGCTGAAGAGTAAGGATTTATCTATCAGCACAAATGCTTTATTATAACATGAGACTGAACCAAGCAGCCTGGTACCTTCTTCTCCCCTGTTGCAGCAGTTCACATGTAGTTGGTACATTCTAACCCTAGAGCATAACTGACTGCTGATAGATGAACTGTGGGAAAGCAAAATCATAACACCCGATGTTTGAGTTGTATTGGCAAATATTTGGTCAAAATATAAGGTTTCAATTTCATTCTAAACTAAGAGTCTGAAAGAAAACTTTTCCCCGACTGCACTATTAAATAATGTTTCCCGACTTCAAAGCTGTTGGCTCAAGCTCCTGCATGGGAAGGAAAGCAGGTGCTGTGAATCAGAGTGTGCCCTCAAGATTAAAATCCTGCTGATGTCATGACAGGGGCTCTGTCACACACCCTTGCCTGACTTCCTCCTTCCCAGGGCATGCTGTATTCAGGGTGAGGTGCATCAGAGCTGCCCAAGTTGTCTGCCTTCTGCTTATACAACAAGCAGAACTCGGCATCCAGCACACTCAGAAGTCAAGTACTTTCAGGATAATTTCTGCCTCAGATGCTTAAAATAACCTCACTTTCAAATCTCATCCTGACATGGGTACATGATATAGTAAATAGTGGCTCATATTAAAGAGAAAAAAGAAAGGTTTCTAGGAAAGGAAAAATTACCCTGTGACAAATACGCTGGCAGAAATGTGATGTTTCGTTTCCTAATCTCACAAAAACATTTTGGATGCTTTAATAACTAATGAATAAAATGGAAAACAAGACAAAAATTTTTTTAAGTTATTTTAGGGTTCATCAACTTTTTTAGTGAAGAATTATTTCTCTTCAAAAAGATTCAACGGGAATTTTAAAAACCAAATTGCTCTCAAGTCACTTAGTACTTCAGATTAAATTGTTCCTATTTGAGAACTAGGAGTGATTTTGTCCAATCTAAAATGATTTAAATAGACCTGTGAATACACTTCACACCTGTGTCTCTGCCTCATACCTTTAATTTTCTTTGTGTAAAATAGCAATCTATTTAATTAAATAAATGTATACTTGTTAGCGGAAATAGTAGTGAGAGAAGGTGAGTGGAATGCGTGTCCCTGTGTGCATGTACTTACGCAAGGATGGGCTGGGCGGGTGATAGCGAGGTTATTTTCTTATAAATCTTTACTTGCTTAAATGCCCAAGAACCGAAATTTTGAATGTGTGTTTGTAATAAAGAGAAAAATAGCTACTCAGATGACAGGACCTAAGGGAGACAAGTTAGGTCAAATTGAATATTATGGAAGTTTCATTTGTGTCTTACTGAGGATTATAAAGTAAGAGAGAAACACTCAAAAAATTTAGCTTTCCAGAGATTTTGATATCCAGAAATTGTAAAGTTTCACTGTGATTCCTATGTACAGACTTTGGTCTTCCCAATTTAAGAGAAAAGAACATCAAATAGCAACTAGGTATCAAAAAGCACTAAAGACCAATCTTGAAACTTAACAGTATACTTGCTCATGGTACTAGGAAAGAAAAGAATTAGGTATTCAATACCCAAAGCTTGGAGGAAGGTATATAAATGTCTTGTGTTTGTATACGAAATTATTTTTTAAAGGGGGTGTGTTAAATGTGGGCCATTTTTTAAAATAAGACTATCACAATTCAATTTTAATGGTTTCATTTTAATAGTTTTAACACATTTCCACATGGAAACAACCTAAGTGTCCTTTGACGGATGATTGGTACATATGTACAATGGATTACTACTCAGCCATAAAAAAGATAAAATATTGCCACTTATGACAACATGGTTGGACCTTGACAGTATCGTGCTAGGTGAAATAAGTAAGACGGAAAAGGACAAGAGCATATGATTTCACTCATATGTGGGATATAAAACAAAAAACAACAAACCACCCAACCATCCAACCAACCAAACTCACTCATAGGTGCAGACAACAGAATGGTGGTTATCAGAGGGGAAGTAGGGTGAAGGGGGGAATCAGAAGGGTAAAGGAGGTCAAATAGATGGTGAAGGAAAGAGTCTAGACTGGATGGTGAGCACACGATGGACCTGCAGATGTGGTATTATAAAGTCGTACACCTGAAATTTATATAATGTTATTAACCAATATTACCCCCAATAAATTTAATTAAAAATGTAATAAAATAAAAACATTTGCTCATTAAAATCCTTGACTATATTTAATGTTTGATCACTACTACTCAACATTTTCTCTTTATATGTTTCTGTTTCCAAAAAGATGAAGTGATTCTTCAGCAGTTGTGCTATGTACTTCCTCGTTGGTAATTATTTAACTATCCTTTTCATAGTTTGATAAAAACGAAACTCAAGTCTGTTAAGTGCACATTTCTAGCTATTCTCCTTTTTTCCTCCATTTTTAGTAAAACACTGCCATACGTGATCATTAATGTTATGTGTCAACTTGACTGGGCTAAGGGAAGTTCTGAGATGAAAGCTGATAAAATATTTGTAGGTGTGTCTGTGAGGGTGTCTTGGGAGGAGATTAGTGTCTGAAACAGTGGACTGAGAAATGAAGATCAGCCTTCATCTATATGAGTGAACATCATCCAATGCGCTGAGGGTCTGAATAGAGCAGAAAGGTGGAGGAAGGTCAGGCTCAAGCTCTGCTGAGCTGGGACACCCATCTTCTCCTGCCCCTGGACATCAGTGCTCCTAGTTCTTGGACCTTTGGATTCGAACTAGGTTTTACAACACTGGCTCCCCTGGTTCTTTGGGTTTGGACAGGAGCTGCACCACCAGCTTTCCTGGGCCTCCAGCTTGTGGCGGACAGATAGTGGGACTTCTTAGATCCATAATCATGTGAACCAATCCCTCATAATATGTCATTTTCTATCTATCTATATCCTATTGGTTCTGTTTCTCTAGAGAACGCGGTTTAATAAATAAGAACCATGTATCTTATTTGAATTGGAAAAAGTCTGCTAACCATCAGAATTTTCTCTATCCCAGTGGAGTCACACAGCTCTTGGGGGACCTCAATGAGCCTGGTCTCTGTCTTCTTCACCTGCCAATCCCCAACACCTCACTTGACATCAGATCCTTCAAGCCCCAACCACCTCACAGGCTCTCAACTTCAGTATCAACTATCCTAGGACATTTAACTTTTTATATTATGAAAGGTTTGCCAAGCGACTTTTGTTTATAACTAGAGACTGTTTTTTTCCATAACTTGTGGTCTGTTTCACTTATTTCTGGGAATCAGGAAAATGAACCCAGTTGTGGGTGTAGTGGCATATACCATGACCACCAGAGGCGAGAAAAACATGGGATTTAGAAGTCCTGCCTGTGGGATGTATTGCTGAGGGTGCAACAGACTCAAGGCCCCAGAGGCAAGGGGGCTTTGAAGTCAGTTTCAAGGGGGCTATGCCTTTTAGTCACTGCCACTTAGTAGGCAAGTCGTATAATCTTTTTAAGCCGCATTTTTTCCTATTTGTAAAATGAAAATAACACCACTTACCTCACAGGGGTGTGGTAAGGATTAGAAGATATATTTGTAAAGTACTTCATTAACACAATGCTGAACTTACAAGATCTCAGTGAAAGGTAACAATTACTACTGTTCTCATTCCAATGAACAAGGCCAACCTGGTGTGAGTTTCCATCAGGAATCTATCTGATGGCCCTCTGACAGTTTAATAAGGAGCTTAGAATGTGATCTCCATGAAGGAATTTATAGTTGTCCTAAGAAATGTAATTTCACTAAAATATTCCAATATTTGCAAACACATACCAAAAAGCATTAGCTTAACTCAATCTATACAATATCCTTTCTTTCCAGATATCGAATGGTGTTTTAATAGTAAGTTCTTTTTCTGTTTGTTTAAATACAATTTTATTATTGTAAGAGGGTAGGTGTCTAAACCAATTCAAGGCGTAAAATCAACTGGTATTGAAATAACAAGAGCTTGTTACTCTATTTTATTTTTATTTTTTATTATTATTTATGCCTACAGCACTTGGTCTTCCTACGTGGTCTCCCATCCAAGTACTAATCAAGTCCAACCCTGCTTAGCTTTCGAGATCAGACATCGGGCTTGTTCAGGGTGGCATGGCCGTAGACCATGGACTGTGGCTCCACTGGGGCACAAACTCAGCACCTTCTGCTTGTAAAGCAGACGTGCTAACCGCTACACTATGGAACCACATCCTGTTACTCCTTTTTAATAGCAGCTGAAGGCCCATCCCAGTAACTTCAGAACAAAGATCCACACTACACAGGCACATGCAGAGTCTCCAGCAGCTCAGGTACATCAGGCAGCAAATTACAGTCATTTTCTCATAGGAAGGAAATTACTCCCAACTGCCTATTTTAGCCTATTTTATTGACTACTGTCCTTCCTACTATATTTTAAAATAAGAACGACTTAAAAGCCCCAACCCTTCTTTTCATATCTCAGCTTTTTAAAGTTGGTCTCTACTTCCCTTCCTTCCTATCAGTGGGTCTCTATGCACCTTTCTGCTGCCCCTCCACTATCATACTTACTTGGTAAGACACCCAGAGGATTCCTACCTTCCTCAACCCTCACCCCTCTTTTTCAGAATACTGTGCATATTATTCCAAGCCTTGCCAAGATTCCTTTCATTGTTCAGTAATTTACCTGGGTCTTCTTTTTTACAACTGGATTCTTAGGTTTCTTCCTTTATTCTGTCAGCAGCCATCTCTCCAGGATGAGTCACACACCCCCACCCCCCGTCAGCCTTCTATTAGATCCTCTGTCTCTTATTCACCTCTTTCTATCTTCTCCCCTTAGCTCCTCTCCCTCACTCTTCACTCTCTCCAGCAAACCCTTGAGGAGGCTCAGAGGACTAAGTAGCCTCTCCAAGGCCATGTGGTCAGTATGCGAGGGCTGGGAGCAGGCACTACAGTGTTTTGATTCCTAGTCGAATGTTTTCTCAGGCCATATAGATGTAAAATAAAGAATGAGTCAGGTGAAAAGATGCATTTTTCTGGTGTCCAGGCTGCTGCTGGAAAGGGCAGCATTCCTGTGTACTTACCGGAATCAGAAGGCTGTAGGAAAGGATTCAGTCTTACAAGAATTTTGAAAACAAGCAGAATTTAAGTTATAAGATTTAGTAAAGGAATAGTCAATATAGCCAGAGAGATAAGAAGAAGGGGAAAGAGATTATCTTTATAGAGATGATAGCCTGGCTGTGGCAGGAGGAAGCTCGGCCTTTGCCTATGTATTTTAAAGAAAGAAGAAATGATGGCCTTAATAGCTCTGATAGATGAGACGGCAGCAGCAATGTTGACAGCACATTTGACTAATAAATAAATACTTTAGATAGAGAAGTAGGTTCTGGTCATTAGTTAATTTAAATGAAAGAATGGCATGTGTAGTCAATGACGGACTTATTTATGGCATAGATTTGAGGCATTTTGGATTTAGTATTCTAACCTTTAATTTACATCTCTTAGTTAAGTATTCCTTTCTTTTGCCTATATTTTAATATGAAATATTTCTGACATTCAAAAAAGGATAGTGAAGAATAAATACTCAAAAATAAATACTCAAAGATCCATAACCCCAGTATAATAACCCATTGCGAGCATCACTGGTGTCTTCATGTACCCATTCCTGATCACATTTCTTCTGTCTCCAGCAAAAGTGACCTAAAATCCGAATTCGATGTGAATAATGCCCATTCGTATCATTGTACTTACATACATTACTAACCCTAGAAAACATGTAACATTTTTATGTTTGTAAACTTTATATAAGCACAGGAGATATTTCCTACTGCAACTAGCTATTTCTGCTCCACATTATGCAACATTATGTTTGTGAAACTGATACATGTTGGTTCGTGCAGCTTTAGTTATTGTCATTGCTGTATTTAGCAGTGTTCCATTTTATCAAAATAGCACACCTTATTCACCCATTTTCCTATTTATAGATAGTTATGTTCAATTTTCAATATTATAAGCAATGCTGTCTTGAAAATTCTTTTCCATGTTTCCTTATGAACACGTCGGTTTCTCTAGGACTTAACTGGTAACTGAGCTGTCTAAACACATCTTATGCTGTAGAAGCAGCTGCCAAATAGTCCTCAAAGTGGTGACACTGATTTATATTTCCACTCATGATGTATTAAAGCTCCATTGCTGTGCATCTTCACCAAAAACTGTATTACCAGATGTCGAAATCTTTTTCCAATCTTATGATTGTGAAATGACATTTCATTTTAATTTACATTGTCCTGATTATTAGTAAGGCTGAGCATCTTTCATATTTATCGGTCATGTGTATGTCCTCTATGAACTGCCTGCCCTTAGCCATTGACCACTTTCTACTGGGGTGTTCTTATTGATTTGTAGAAATTCTTTGTATAGTCTAACCTTTTGTCAGTTACACAAAATAGCAAATATCTTTTTTTTGAATGTGAGTATCTTTGCACATTGTTGATGGTGCTTTTAGTGTACAGAAGATTTTCATATTAATGTAGTCAAATTAACAATCTATTCCTTTATGATTAGTCCTTCGTACAGGTCTTTAAGAAATCCTTCTTTACTCTGAGAAAGTAAGAACAGAGTCCTACATATTTTACAACAAAAGCTTTAAGGCTTTGCTTTTGACATTTAGATCTTTAATCCACTTAACATTGATTTTTGTATTTGGTGCGAGATAGAGGTCCCTTTTCTTCTCATTGTAAATAATTGAATGTCATGGTACCTATTACTAAACAGTCAACCCATCCTTGCCCCACTGACCTGCAATGCCACCTGTCAAATATCAAGTTTCCATCTACGTGTGGGCCATAGATTTATTTTCTCTCTTCACTTTGCTGCATTAGCAATCCGTGTTTTTGTGAAAATGGCCCAGAAAAGTTCTTATTCGAAGATAAACAGAGATCAAAACTGTACTGAAACGGAGATGCTAAGTGTTGATGGGCACTCACAATGGGCTAAGTGACTCATTTGTAACCCAGCAATGCAATTATTCCTCGAAAACATTACAAATTACTACATGGCCTTTGAATTCATTTAGAAATAGATAAAAATCTCAAACTCCAAGGGAGTAGTTAGAAAAAATATGTGTGGCAATGATCATGATCTACTTGTAGTTCTTATTCATTAAATCTGTGCCTTATTTAGTGTTTCTATATTCTCACTAGCCATCTCTTTATCTTTCTATTTTTTCAAATAATTCAGTAAGATAAGCATGTGTTTACCTCCTTTTATATACACTGTCGTGCTGGTGTTAAGGGATGTCCAGATGATTAAGCCACTGTCCCTGGGTAGTTGGGGGCACTCACACTTAGTGGGGACACAGACAGGGTGATAGGTGAGTATAATATGTCAGATTGCAATGAGTGACAAGCTAGAGGTATACACTTACAGGAGGAAACAATTAATTCTGCAAAGGGGGAGAGTTCAGGAAATTATCACAAGGAAGTAATACCTACTGAACTTCTTTGTCTTCTCAAATTTCTCCAGAAAACTTATAGCTAAGAATAAGCTACTATAGATAGGGAAATAAGACACCATGGTACCAAAACACTCTTCTACCCATACAATTAGGAGTTTTCAGTATAGCTCATCATTTAGGGTATTGTGCTCAATTTGATAAACTATTCATAGTCACAAATGCACTCCACCTTCATAATGTGTGACATGCAAAAGACATGAAATTACATAGGAGTGAGACTTGACCTGAAAGGTGAATTCACAATAGAGCTTCATTAAACGGTAAATTCCCCTAAATGCATTTTCATTTAGTTTTTCATAAAATAATTTTTGTGGTTTAGACATCAACCTTTTGAGTCCTTCTGCTCACTACAAGATGCACCTAAATGAAGACGACAGTCCTTGCCCAGGTGTCAGCGCATCACACCAAGTGCACTGTGACCAGCTGAACACAAAGGTACTAGATGCCTCGAAGATCAGAACATATCCTGCCATTACTAGTTTAGTTAAACGAGACTAATGATATCCTAGGCACAAGCAATTACAAAGGCAAAACAACTAAAGTTAACAATGGCCAGAAAACAAACTATAAGGTAACGTTACACCTACTCAGGTATTCATCTCCATAAATGTAAAACTGTAATAGCCATGGGAAGAGGGGAGCCTCTGGTTCAGTCCCGGGACCTCACCTGTCCTAGAGGAAACACTTTAGAAATACTGAATAAGTTGGTACGCAGGTGTTTAAAGTATTTTATAATCTGCAAATAGCCCCAGAAATATATTATAATTTGTCCCTCCCCTACATTAAAGAGTGAAAGGGAAAAGAATCCAACTAAAAGACGACTTTCTGATTTATTCGGAAGTTACAATACAAAGACAGCAAGCAGCATTCCACCTTCTCCTTCCACCTTAGTCCTGCCAGAAGCCCCCTATAATGTATTACCTAGAAAATGGGTAAGGGACCAGTGTTTCTGAATGGCTTAGACATAAAGTTGGAACGGTACTGCTGTAATGAAAATATTTATGTAGGGACGGCTCTGACATATTCTCAAATATTTCTCCTCTGCTGCCTGCCTAGTTTGATTTAATTTTGGCAAAGGGATGTTATTATTGTTTTTTCTTTCTACTTCGCTGTATAAACTAACAAGCAAGCATTTATTTGATTTCCCACCAGTCTAGCAAAGTCCTGGGGGGGGGGGGGAGGGGGGGGGGGGGTTAGATTCTTGCTAAAGAGAGAACACAATGGGAATCATGAGTAGGTGGTGGAAATTAGGACAAGAAGTGTGGGACTAACGGGAGATTAAACACACCTTCTGGAATTGCTTCTGTGGACGGTGCTGGATTTGCAACACTGCTCTGACTAATCAGATGGATACATTTTCTACCAGGTAGAAATGCCATGGGGTTAGTCTATCACAGAGTCTTTTATATTGGGCAAACAACAGTTATTGCTAGGCAAGTTAAAGAGTTGAGATTTCACAAATTTCACTTCCTGTGATTACTGAGAAAAACACACAGGCTAAGCAATTCCATTAGTACATTGCTAACACTTTGTCCTGCTTGCTGAGATTTTTAGCTATAGCCGCAGAGTAATTTTGTAAATAAATGATAAATTATGGTTTTAAAAAATGTGTCCAATGCAGAGGTTAGTCATTTGCCAATTAGGAGAGGATGCATACTGGTTAAGAACACAGACTGTGACGACTGTGAAGCCAGGCTGCTCTGTTCACGTTCCAGCTCTATGCTAATTAGCTGCATCAACGTGGGCAAGTTACTTCACCTTTTTATGCCTGATTCCTCACCTGTAAAAAGGTGGGTGATAATCTGAACTATGTCATAGGAGTGTTGTTATGATCAAATGAGTTAATACATATGCAGCACTCAGAATATTACCAGGACCAGAGTGAGTGAGGACTCTGTGTTAGTCCCTCTGCTATTTCTTTTCTTAAATAAAGTTTCCGATTGCTGCTAGCCAAGGTGCGCTCCCTAATTAAAAAATAATGGGGTGAAATTCAGACTTTTTAGTGGACAAGAACAAGTAAAAGCGCGAGTGTAGAATACAAAAATTGAAAGTCAGAGGTGTAAGAAAACCAGAATGGATGGTATTCTAGTGTTCTTCTCTTGCTGCATGATATTCAGGCATTGCATGAAGCATTAGACACTTGTGACTCATTATTAACGAAGAACGTTTACGGATGTCAGGACCGATGTGTTGTGAGGGATGGAGGCCTCCTCATGGGTTTCCGCACTCCCACACCCGGCCCTGTTCCCTGGTGGGTCTTTCCGCACCCACCCTCCTGGCTAACAATCCACCTTCCCTCAAATGTTAATCTTTGGTTCTCAGTGGCTGAGGCTGCTTCCTCCTTGGCCTCTGGGCTGTGTTGACATCCTTCTGAAAGAGTCGAGTGGAACAAGCAAGATTATTTTTCATGTTATCTATAATTGCCAAAGGCAGAGCGTATTATGCTCAAAATCCTTTAAAATCCTGGGAGTAATATCACTCAAATCTTGATTGGCTGAGAAAGTTTTTATAACTATCGTACTTTGCAATAAACTTTTCTCTAAAGACATCTTCAAAGAGCAGTTTATTTTCCAAATCACTTTTGACGTCATTTTCTCTGCTTTTGCACTGCGATAGACCTGTAGTCTTCCTCTTGTCCAAGGGATGGACTGCAGTAGCCTTCCCTCAGGTGACATTAGCAGAAATGTCAACCAGATATGTTTGGGGATGATTTTTCCTTATAATGCCCCTCCCTGCAGTGGATTGTGTTAACCTTTAAAATGAAATATTCCCAAATCTTTATATTTGTGATTTTAATAAAAAGTTCTTTTTGTCTAGTCCTGGTGAGCATATCATCAGTCAGGGATTTAATCCTCATTCATCTTAGTTTATTCCGCTGACAGCCTTTGAATTACTATCGGATGTTGTTGCGCCTCTGCACACAGAGACAACTGAATGGAGGGAGGGGTGAGGGGAGAGTAGAAAATTAAAACATAGAAGTGCCCTGAGATGCCCTGCAAAATAGTCCTCTGGAATTTAGAATAATCAATTCCTAATTTTATTGATTTGTCAGCACCCTACAGACTTTCCTTAGGAAAGCAGGTCGAATCTCCACAAATGTGCATCATTAACAAGTGGAAAATTCCAAACTTTGTACAATTATATAAAGGGGCAAGATAGTTCAGGCTCTGGCACTACAATGGAAAGAAGTAGAAAGTGGGGAGAGAATATTCTAGAATATAGAGAGATTCTAGTTTACCCTTCATTAACCTTGCCCCGTCAATGTTTCTAAACAAACCGGGCATCCTTAGGGTTTATTTTTTTTTCCCCTCCAATTTTTGTTTTTATTCTCATCACAGCCATATGCTAAGTTGTTCATTTACAATTTTAATAGTGTGTCTAGCTCACAAACTCATTTCTTTCACTACTAGCTTATTGGTCTATTAATAACTGCACACTGTAAAAACAAATTAGGATTAGATAGCCCACCCAACTTTTGACACCACTTTCCAGATCTTTAGCAATCACTTCAGATACTGATAAACCTATATATAGAAATAAGAAACACATAGCTGAAAAAATCTGGTATCTTGGTGATTAAAGCAAAGACATGCAATCAGCAGCTCAGAGCTGCCAAGTCAGCCTTGCCATTGTTATATCTGATCATTATTTCGATTTATTCATTCCGAACGTACTTGAGACCATGCATCCCCAGATATTTAAACATTTCTAATATTCTGGTATGTGGGTATTAAGAAGAAAATACAGTTTTTAGCGTTCATTATATTTACTGAAAATTAAAAGCACTTCAATTGTCAATCCAAGCAGTTCCTTTGGGTTGGAAATTTCCATTAAAACCCAATGCAGGCACTAGATTTAAAAGAAATACCGTGACATTCCACAAAGCCAGCCGATGACCAAAGATATCAGGTAGATACTCAGCAGAACAACTAAGGGAAACACACTCTGCAGGTTTTCAAACCTCGCACTGAAACACAGTCTAAAAGAATAGTCTCAGAAATAGAGAGTGAATGCAGGTTTCCAAAAATATCTACTCTTCACAAGCTTGCTCTTCAACCAATCCCAAGCACGGACTAGTTATCTGAATAAAATCTCTAAGTTTGTGGGAAATTATTCTCTTTGGAAAGTTATAGGTATTCCAGAAAAAGATGTTTCAAACTCAAAGAGTTCTCAGAAGGCTTTTAATCTTCCAATTCCATGGCCACAATTAACACTGCGACAATTAACAAGCATCCTCCATTCCACCTCCCCA
>NW_011889062.1:2603966-2632646 GCF_000151845.1 Pteropus vampyrus | reverse complement strand
TATTGATTTGTCAGCACCCTACAGACTTTCCTTAGGAAAGCAGGTCGAATCTCCACAAATGTGCATCATTAACAAGTGGAAAATTCCAAACTTTGTACAATTATATAAAGGGGCAAGATAGTTCAGGCTCTGGCACTACAATGGAAAGAAGTAGAAAGTGGGGAGAGAATATTCTAGAATATAGAGAGATTCTAGTTTACCCTTCATTAACCTTGCCCCGTCAATGTTTCTAAACAAACCGGGCATCCTTAGGGTTTATTTTTTTTTCCCCTCCAATTTTTGTTTTTATTCTCATCACAGCCATATGCTAAGTTGTTCATTTACAATTTTAATAGTGTGTCTAGCTCACAAACTCATTTCTTTCACTACTAGCTTATTGGTCTATTAATAACTGCACACTGTAAAAACAAATTAGGATTAGATAGCCCACCCAACTTTTGACACCACTTTCCAGATCTTTAGCAATCACTTCAGATACTGATAAACCTATATATAGAAATAAGAAACACATAGCTGAAAAAATCTGGTATCTTGGTGATTAAAGCAAAGACATGCAATCAGCAGCTCAGAGCTGCCAAGTCAGCCTTGCCATTGTTATATCTGATCATTATTTCGATTTATTCATTCCGAACGTACTTGAGACCATGCATCCCCAGATATTTAAACATTTCTAATATTCTGGTATGTGGGTATTAAGAAGAAAATACAGTTTTTAGCGTTCATTATATTTACTGAAAATTAAAAGCACTTCAATTGTCAATCCAAGCAGTTCCTTTGGGTTGGAAATTTCCATTAAAACCCAATGCAGGCACTAGATTTAAAAGAAATACCGTGACATTCCACAAAGCCAGCCGATGACCAAAGATATCAGGTAGATACTCAGCAGAACAACTAAGGGAAACACACTCTGCAGGTTTTCAAACCTCGCACTGAAACACAGTCTAAAAGAATAGTCTCAGAAATAGAGAGTGAATGCAGGTTTCCAAAAATATCTACTCTTCACAAGCTTGCTCTTCAACCAATCCCAAGCACGGACTAGTTATCTGAATAAAATCTCTAAGTTTGTGGGAAATTATTCTCTTTGGAAAGTTATAGGTATTCCAGAAAAAGATGTTTCAAACTCAAAGAGTTCTCAGAAGGCTTTTAATCTTCCAATTCCATGGCCACAATTAACACTGCGACAATTAACAAGCATCCTCCATTCCACCTCCCCATGTGCCTACATGGAGCTAGGGCCGTTCCCCCCCTAAATCGCTGGGAGAAAGACTGGCTTTCTGAATGTCTTCGTATGCTTATGACTACATGTGGTCCAAAGCATGTCCTTTCTGGCACAGCGAACTATCCAGTCCTTTACTAGAGACTGCAGAGAGTTAAAGTAGTAGCTTGCAGCTCTGAAAAGCAATCATGCCCATGTTGGCAGTTTCAGGAAATTTTACTGTTGAACTTCCAAATAAGCTAATAAACATATGTCTGGTTTCCCATTTAAATTTCCAGTACTGGAAGAAAACACAGCACAAGCAGAATTTCGTTAAATTAGATATTTATATCAGTGACAAAATTTTACAGGCTGTACCAGCTTTAAAAGGCTTAAGTGGAGAAATAATGCTCTACAGAGGATGGGCAAGTGACCTCTACTTCACCCTGGGCAGTGTTCAATGAACTGGAATAACTACTCTCAGGAAAACATGTGCCATTTAACTTCCTGCTTCTTCCTCCTCTCCGAGCCCAGCCCTTTGTAAGGTGTCATCTGGCAGAAATGGGAGCAGTTCATACCAAACTGGCTTCTAGTGAATCTAGCAAACACGTAGACTTATATTCACAAAGCAGCCTTTCATTACTACCCAAAAAGAACATGGCTGTGCCTTCTAGGTGCACAGCAGAAACTTTTACAAGCACTTTAACTTAGAAATATTCCATAGGTCATAGGTACAGAAATATTGTTAGATTTCTTCAAGACCTGCTACACTTCCATCAGCAGAGAACTAATCCACTTTTGGAACCAAATCTACTTTAAGCTGTGACCTATTCCTCAGATGGCTAATCACACCAGTTCTGGTGGAGTGGGCCCATGACAAATCACACAGAGATAACACTGTCTGCCCTTGTCTCATGTTTCACCATATCTGTGTTTTCCTAAAAATGTGGAAAGTATTTTAATGTATTTTTGATTTGCCTGTTGAACTTTTCATTTTTGAAGAGGAGCCATATTTCCTTAGAAAATAAATATCTCTTATGATGCAACCTTTACCACACATTTTCGAGACTGTGATATTGTTCTAGTTATGACGTAGATTTTATAAACAAAACTTTTACCTGTATGTAGTATTCTTAAAAAGAAATTCTTTCATGGTGACCTATGAGGGGGTAAAATGTTCTATGAACTAAATAAATCACTTCATTATTCTGGTAATCACACCCAGGGAGGCTTCCATCACAATTAACCAGTAATGGTAAAGAGAAAGTGTCTCGAGATGTTCTACTCAGATGTAGAGAGTGGTCAGTTGACTAAAATTACAACTGTACCAAAGAATGTGGATAAGGGCTGAAAAGTATGTATTTGGATAATAGGGTTAGGATTTTGATTCTTTCATAAGAAAAATTTTAAATGATTATTACACTGCTATTTAAAAAATATTCTTCCTATGGATATATTTTCCATTTCTCCAAACTCTAATGATCTCTTCTATCTGAAGGTAGCATTGGTGACTCAGTATCCAAAGAGCATGCCACTCTGTTTTTTTGTGCATCAGTGCATACCCTTAGTGTGCTAAGAAATGATCCACCTTGTGCTTTTGCTATGATCTGTGTGTGTGTGTGTGTGTGTGTGTGTTGAAAACACAGATGGTCAATGCTCAAGTAGAATCTGGAACTAATGGAACAGAGTAAGCCCCTAGATTCCCAAATGGCCTTAAGTTTTTACTATGACTTAACAAAATCAATACCTTCTTGTTTAAGCATGTCCTCAAGTAAGCTACTGTTTCACCCTCCCAAGATGACAAAGCTAAATGTTAGAGTTCTTACCTTCTTTTCCCCTCACTCCTCAAAGCATCTGCAAAAGTTTTCCTGGTAGAATTAGGCTTCCTTCTTTTTTAGAAAGGAAAAAATACATTTTAAAGACAGACTCATTCATTTGTGCAACCATATTTATGGAGCACCTGCTATATTTCAAATACTAGAGTATGTTGAGCAGAACAGTGGGATGGGTGGAAGAAAGGAATACGAAATGAACAAAACTCTCTGTAGGAGATTCATCTTCCTAGAGAGATTTTCTGAACCATCTAGAGCTGATTCTATAAAAATTGATATTCCAGTATAGCATTGATTTAAAATCACTTAGTAAATATGAAAAAGTGAAAAGAGCAAATATGGGATTGTTGGCATATTCAATTTCTCATAGCAATAAACCATCTTATCATAATGTATCCTGCAGGACCTCTTTGCTGGAGATAAATTTTGCTGGGCAACATTTATAATATAGGAACCTCCAAATTAAAGAAATAAATGAATTTTGGGCAATGGAGGACGAGGTAGAAGTTGTAAAAAAAAAAAAAAAAGGTAGAACATAAAGCTGAGAATGAACTGAGTTAAAATGTTGAAAACAAAACAAACAAAAACAGAGATAACATATAAAAAGTAAACTCCAGGGAAAAAATCCATATACATGATTCATGTGAAAAAGAGCTCACCAACAAACAGAAACCAAATTAAAGCAAAACAAGCAAGAATGATCAGAATTCTCACAGGAAAAAAATGAAGTTATGGAGATATATATGTGAAAGAATTATAAGCTGGGGTAAAATTTAAGAGAATCCAAGATGGAATTGGATGGACTTTGCATACAAAAAATGAATACTTTCTAAAAACAATGTCAGTAAACATGTCCACAAGGAGTAAAAAATCTCCTATTTTTAGAATATGTAATTATAGAATTACAATAAACTTAGAATTACAGAATTATAGAATCGGAATTATAGAATTATAATAAACCAGAATAGAATTATACTGGATTGGTTTTTCTTTGATGTCTTTTCTTGAAACCTGAGATTAGCCAACATATCTACACCTAAAAAGGCTTTATTCTCAGATGTTGTATTGACCTTGGAAATAATTTTTTTCCTAATGAGCACATACCACAAAACAACTTAGCATCCATGCATAGACCAAACCGAAATAATTTGGCAATTCTCATTCATATCTACTTTCACAGGACAGATCTAGCCTAGAGGCCCAAAACAAACATGAGAAATAGGAGAACATGTATAGAATCACAAAATACAATGTGTAATGTTTCCTTTGATTTAAAATGGTAATTTTAGGTTGGCTAGGATCAGATGGCTTTGAACTTAGTTTTTGGGTCTATAATTGATTAGATCCATTGGTTAGAGACCTATGTTAAGTCATAGTAAAAACTTAAGGCCATTTGGGAATCTAGGGGCTTACTCTGTTCCATTAATTCCAGATTCTACTTGAGCATTGGCCATCTGTGTTTTCAACACACACAGACACACAGACACACAGACACACACACACACGCACACATACAGAGAGATCATAGCAAAAGCACAGGGTGGATCGTTTCTTAGCACACTAAGGGGATGCACTGATGCACAAAAAAAACAGAGTGGCATGCTCTTTGGATACTGAGTCACCAATGCTACCTTCAGCTAGAAGAGATCATTAGAGTTTGGAGAAATGGAAAATACATCCATAGGAAGAATATAAAGAAAAAACTCCACATTCGCTTTGCAAAAGTCCTGATCTTACATATTGGTTTCCATCATACCCAAGTCACTATTGATTTTCAAGATGCATCATTTTTAGTGTAACACTAAATAAGTTAAAGAAACTACTAATTAATGACACGTTTTTTTGATCACATATTGTTATTTTATACTTACCGAAAGAGCTCTTGTACACTTAGACTCATCATATATCATGTTGTTCTGTTCCTGTGCCTTTATACGTACACTGAACAGCGTAATCTTTTTGAAGGCAGCTTATGGGGCAATTATACTCAATCTGTCTTAATTGAAGTGATGACAATATGACCAGTTATGCCCAGTCTGCAGAGCAATTACAATTACATCATGACTGCCACCTGGATGATAACAATTTAAAGATGTCACAGATTCTAGATACATCCTGATTTCAGAAGTAGTAAAATGTGAAAAAAATATACATCTTAGAAACATGGAAAATATAGTAATTTATATTACCACTTCTGATTATAGCAGATATGTATTACACATATGCACATACAGAAACATGAGTAAAGAACCTGAAGCAATTATTTTCTTGGCTGTAAGTTTTGTCTTTAAATATTACTGTTTGACATTAAGCTTTATTGTCTGCATGGGTGTGCGTTCACATGCACAGCCATTTGGCTGAGATAAAAGAAAATTGCCTGTGTGCATTCAGGTTTTCAGAGATTTTAGTAATCATTTGCTCCCAGTATTATAGGCTTTATAGATGAAAGACATTTTAAAATTGCCAATCAAAAATCATTTAATACTTTACCACTTTACAAATGCAGTAACATGTTAATTAGGTGCAAAATTATATACAGAAATTCTGCTTGGTTTTACACGGGGAAGAAAATTCATGATGCACACATTGTACAAGACAATGGAAATCACATAAAACTTTATAAAGGAAAAAAGTCAGGACAAGATCCTCATATTTGGCTGTTCGAACTGAAAACAGAATACATTGGGACCATGACAATCTCACTACTTTTTTTTTAAATATAAAAGTAATATTAACCATAATGTGTAAAAAGGTAAACTGTAGGACAGCTGCTTCATCAGATATTGCACTCTGCATACCAAAGCTAAGGATCGCTTATCTCCTAATTATCTCCAGTAATAGCTCAGTCATGAAAGATTTAGTTTTTCAAAAGATTCTACTTCTCGCTTCTTTGATGATTTTATGATTATAATACTTAACTGCATTATACTTTATTCCTGCTTAAAAAAATAATATCCTCCAAGACCTCTGTTTGTTTTATGTTAGACACTGCTCTTTCAATCAATCATTTCTAAGGCACATACAAATCAATATCTACCCCAAATCCCTTTCTATATTCTCAGGCCTAGAGGAAGCCATTCTTTCAAATTTTAATAAGAAAAGGAAAACAAAAAAATACAAAACAAAGTCAGCTCATTTTACCAGTACTAAACTGCATTATAAGAAATGGTGTTAAAATTTTTAAAAATTATTTATTTGCTTCTAATGGGGGCAAGTCAAGCCTGGCTTTCTCGCAAACAGAGCAGAAAGCAGCTCCATGGTGACCCACACCCAAAAGCTTTCACAGCCCCTAAACTTCAAGTTCCTTTCCAATGGCCAGACATTCTTATTAGAAGACTCACTTTGATGGTTTAAGATATTGTCTAGCCCAGTTTCTGCACCAAATACTTGTTCGACATGCTCAAATAAGCCATGCTGGCAGAACAACAAAGAGGGGGTGTTGATTTCCAGGGAGAAAAAGAGCACTTAAATGGTCAACTCTAGACAGCCAGAAAATGCCATAAACCTAGAAATGAAAAAAATTCTATCAGTACAATGAATTGAAAAGCAGAAAATTACACCTCAATCTTATATGAAAAGAAATTAACTATATTGCAGTTATTTGCCTTTGTCTAAAGAGGTATGAATGGTTTAGATCAAGCTACACACCAAGATGTTTTGCTGCATTTACCTAATAACATTTATAGCCCCTCGTGGTGATCTGGTGGCCAAGGCAACAGAGATACTGCAACAGCAAACCATATGGACAAGTGTAATTCTGGCTCTTAGTGTCTGAGTATTTTCCTGACTTCTATTCTAGTTTGGGAAGTCTTAATTCCAACTCTAGATGCTCAGTTAGGTGATTGAAAGGCAATGGGTCCTTTGGAAACAAGAGATAAATGAAAGATTTTAGCAAAAGTTTCGATTAAATGAGGTTACATGATGCAAGTATACCTATCCTTGGAGTTATAGCTTTTTGGGGCTAATCGGAGAAGTGAAAATTGGAGATTTTCTGTTTGTTGGGGATGAACATTATCTCTAAGTCAAAGCTATCAAGAACATTTATTAAATTCCTACTATGTGTACTCTATCACGATGCTGCAACACTAGACCAGCACTGTCTGACAGAACTAAAATGTGGACGATACTCATTTTCTAACAGCTATATTCAAAGCAAAAATAAACAAATGACGGGAACATTTTATTTAACCCAACATGTAATCAAAAGGGTACTGATTTATTTAACATTATTTTTTTTATACTAACTTTTCAAAATCTGGTATATATTTTAGATTTGTAGCACAACTTAACTGGGACTAGTTTTAATTGCAAGTGTTCAATAGCCACACAAAACTAGTGGTTGCCACGCTACATAGCACAGCTCTAGACCTTTACAGAACATAGCAAATTGAGGCCCCCTCCACATCCTTTAGAAAGGGGGCTTCTGTTGCCTATTTGCGCCGTATTTAAAAAAGGTATGTCATTACTTATCCTCTAATACCCAAATTTTGCTCTCTTTTTGAGACAGTGATACATGTTTCCATAAAGCTTAGAGAGTGACGGAAACCCTATAGATTAACTCTTAAAGAGTGACCTTCCTGTCCATCCAATTGGTATGTACAGCAGAACACCCAACTGGGTAAAAAGGATAACTTTTATTGGGACGATTCCCAATATAAGGTACAATGACAGGATCTGGTGTTTAGAAGGAATGAAGAAGGATGGTTTCAGTTCCAAAACTCTTCCTATAGGCATGGGTTACCTTAGTGGGAAATATGGTTGTTGAAAGGGACAGGGCAAAAAAAACTGCAGTTTAGATTTGTGACTATGAAAAATTAACATTCACATTAAAAACATTCAGCCAGACAGTGGTTCTATGGGTGAGAAATCTATGAGGTATATGTATAGTCTGTGGTAAAGATGATGCTCATCCTCCCTTTATCCTGAATCTGTCATTGGCTACTTTACATTACTGGTGTACTGGCTTAATGCTGGGAACCTCTTATTTCGACCTTTCAGCAAATAGGCTAACTGCAGACTGATAAAAACTGCAGGTCTATTTTTATGCTGGTGCATATCAGAGATCTGTTGACCTGCATGTAAACCTTTTCTGAAATCAGTCTTCTTTCTCTCTCTTGCCACAGCCACTATCCCGACTCTACTCTACCTCATCCCACCCCCAACTCTAAAGAGACATTCAAACTAACTAATTATATAGGAACTTGAAAAGTAGGGTCTATAATGTCAATTGAAGAGATTGAAAAACGTAGCTATGAAGTTTGAAAACAGAGTCTGTTTCTTTTGCTTTTATCCATTAATTCAGCTAATAGTACTGAGCAACTACATTCTGTCAGACACTATGCTAAATACTGTGTTTATGAAGTTGAATAACACATGGTCTCTAACCTCAAAGTCCTGCCATTTAGGAGGACAGAGGACAAGCAAACATAAACTGCCTGGCAATGTAATCAGGGCCATGATAAAGATGTACAAGGACACTTGGGTAGTACGAATGAAGAGCATCCACTCAGACTGGGGGACTCAAGCAGGCATTCGGGAGAGACAACACGTGAGGACAAGTTGGAAGGACTCATTGAATTTGGGTGGGTAAAGAATAGCCCAGCAGTCTGTTCTTCCTCTCAGAATTAGGCCAGGAACCCTCCTCCTGGTGCACCCTCATACCTACTCCTAGATGTCTGCCCTTTTCTGCCTCAATCCTCCCTATTCCTTGGCTCTATCCTCTGCTTGAGCAAGTGCCATCATATGTACTTAACTCAGGGACCACCACTGTGAAAGCATCCCAGAGACTAGTACTCATTACTGAATGAGGTAATGCCTCCTCCGGTGTCCCAGAGCCTGTGAGTACAGCTGTGGGAGCTGCCAGCTGAATGCCAGCAGGCTGCCTGACGTATATACATCTGTACAAGTTCCTCCTTGGCAAGTCTGTCTCGGTGATGGGTTTACTTCAATACGCCCTACGTTGGAGCAACTTGAGATTGTGAAAAGATTAACTGCCGAGGAGAGGAGAGATTGAAAATCTGGTGCTGGGAACACAGTCAATTTGTAAAGAGCATTGATTCATTGAAACGGCAGAGTGGAGTTTGACAGAATTCCTAAAAGAAAATGAAGTGAAAGGTAGTAAACAGAAGAAAACCAGAAACCAACTCTTTTTCAAATAGGTCTTGAAACTTTTTGAACCCTACCAGTGGAGATCTTAACAGTAAAAACGAGACCAAAGGCATACAAGTGGCACTCTTTGTGCCTCATTTCTACGGGAGAAAATTAGAATCAAATTTCAAAGCAGACTGAATAACCACATGAACGTTGCCAATAATTTCATCCAGAGGAGGCAGAATGGTGAGACCAGCAGACTACCTAGGAATGGTTTCTACTCAGAGGATGAATGTGGGAAGGAGGAGGCAAACATGTGAAAAAATTCCCCTGTGGTCACCAAATACAATTCCATCACCTTAAAGGACCATGTTAGTTGAGAGACAGTGTGTTGTGCAAAAAACTGTCATCATCATGCATGAATGGTGTTCTTACATTCCTCCCAAGAATAATGAAATGGCCCAAATCAAAGAGCCAGTTATCTTGTCTTCTATGCCTTCACCACCAACAATTTGATTTTTTAATTCAGCATATATTGAACACAACCACCCTTGCCGTGAAAATCCTGAAAAGGTCAATTACTCACAAATGGCACACATCTCCACGACAGATCATGAGATGACTCTTGCCCTTTTGGTGTATTCCCCCATCCACAGACCAATTCCTACGTGCATTTTAATTGTTTTCAAGCTGATCGCTCTGTAGCAGAAAAATCAAGATAGGTACATTTACCAGTAAGAGAAAAGTGACAAGGCTCAGAGGGGAGAAAAAAAAATGAGTGAAAGATAACGGGTCACAGAAAAACCTTAAGTTAATTAGAATCAGTCCTGAAGGTGAAATCCCTTTCAGAAAATGTATATGTTCACCCTCCAGGGGCTGACGGGGTTAGCCGCTTACCCAATAGCCATTCTCTTTTTAACAAAAGAGTGGTGGGAAGGGGGCACTCAAAGTTGAGGGTGGCTGTGTAACTAAGTCTCGGCCAATGAAATGCACTGGAAGTCACGTGGGTTTCTGGGAGATTCGTTGAAAGCTGGCCTGTCCCTTCTGCCCTTTGGCTTGCCCCTTCTTCCTTACGGAAAGGGAGGTGTGACCCTGAAGGTGGCCTATTTCTCTTGCAACTGCAAGGCAGCTGGAGCCAGGTAAGGCAGACAAAGCTCAAAGACAGAAGAGCAGTGATATCCACCCTGGGCTCCTATGTGACAAAATATATTTCTGATTTATTGAAGACATTGTTTATTCAGTTTTCTCATAATGTGCAGCTGAACAGAATCCTAACTGATACTTGATTCATTCTAAATGTTCCATTGGAATCAAAACCTTGCATTTTTACATCTCTCAGTTTTATGTTCTTTGTGACATTTGGTAATTAAATTCTGAATTCTTTGTTAAAAAGGTAAACTAAATGAAAACCGCCAGGTTTAGCTCTGGACATTTGAAAACTTAATTGCTATGGATAAAAAACCCGAACAGTTTTTCTTCAGTACTGAACTGAATATATGTAATAAAATGTACTGTTATGTAATAGGATTATAAGATTCAGGAAGGAATAAAAATTGGTTTTGCTGGTTAGTACAATGTCTACATCTTGACCTTTAAATAAATCATTGACAGTAGGTACCCTAGCTTTGATTCTGAAGTACCAAAGAATTGGAATAAATATTTTCTTGATTTTCTTATTTAAAAAAATCTTGTGATTTGGTGGTTCAAAATAGTTACTTATTTATGCAGTCACTGAAATTCATTTGTTGCTTTGTTTTTATTAAGCAACATGAATTTCTTTTTCCCTCCAAATAAATTTTAAACAGAAATTAAAGCTTTTTTTTTCTTTTTGGCCCCTCACTTTCTCCATCTTTCTTTAGCAGAGGCCCGGAGTATGCAACAAAAAGTTGTCAATTCAAGGAACTAACAAGTGAAAGCTGCTTGATGATTCTTTTTTTCATATTCGAAGATGTTCCTTCCAGCAAAACCGGAAGGGTTATGGAGTTCTGCCATTACACAGGTCTCGTCACTCCTTCAACCTTGTGTCTGTTGAGCACCGCCAAGAACAGCAGACAGTATAACCACCTCCTACCAGAGTGCGGCAGGTTTAGCTCTCAGGCAGAGGTAAGCACAACTGTATTCTTCTTGCTTTAAAACCTCCAGGGATAAAGTTCTAATTAAAATTATTTTCAAATGCATCATAATGGCACAGCTCTCATGCTATCAGCCATGCACACGCATGTGTGGCGAGGACATTGGGAATATGTGGGTTCCCTTTGAAGTCCATAGTTTTACCGGTAAAAATCCAAGGGTGCATTGTATGGACTGCAATGCACCAGGCATTTTGTCACATTCAGATCAAAAATGGACATCCTGGAACTAGAAGGAGCTTTGGGATCTTGTCAAGGGCTCTGGGTTTATTTCACTAAGTTACTGAAGTGTTTTAAGCAGGGTCTTTGGCGGCTTCAATCTAGGGCTCTCATCACTGTACTGGACTATGAACATTTAGAGCATGAAACATAAACACAGACCCATTACAGTCCTGTCCTAGTTTTTCCTACCTTTATTTTCCTCTCTATTTTTATATATAGCCTCATTTCTTGTTTCCCAAACCCACCTGTCATCAAAATCTCTGGTCCTCTTCTCACAAAATCTCAATCATCTTCTTGGGTTGTCTTTTGGTTTCCGTCTAGGTCACTCTTTATCTCTTTTACCTTTGATATAAACATGCCCAAGATTGACGTCTAGGTCACTCTTTGTCTCCTTTACCTTCGTCTTCTCCCTCTGTTTTCCCTTAGGATAGCCCCCTCCACTGCTTTATGGAAGGCATACTGGAAAACCTTCTGGGCCGTTATGCAGGCAAGTGGAGCTTGTGCGAGCGTGGAAAGAGAACAGAATGGGGCCGCCAGGAAGTCTGAGTCTCAGCCCTGACTCTCTCACTAGCAAACAATTTGATCTTGGAGGATATTCTACTTCCTATTGGCAACGTGAGGGCAATGGACCCCATGCTCTCTGAGGGTTATAGTTCTCCAAACCAACTTATTAAGTAACTACTCCAGAATGACGTCTTGAAAGATATTGTACCTCCAAGTGCTCACAATTTATTAGGTACGAAAATAATTCTCAAACTTGAATGTGTATAAGAACGAATCAGGAAAATTTATTTTAAAAAGGAGATTCTGGTTCCCTCTCCCACAGATCCTACTTTGGTCAGTCTGTTATCATAGAGCCCGAGATCTTCCATTTTCTGAATGAGTACATCACAGTGTCCTAAATTGGTAAGCCATTGGATAACACTTGAAAACACTAGCCTACAGAGAACAAAGGTCAGATCATCGCTGCCACTATGTCCATAAACAGATAGATGAACCTCTCCTTAAAAGAGTTTCCTATGTTGCAGAATAATAAGAATTTTAAAAATAAAAACACTACTGGCTGACATTTACCAAACATCAACTAGGTACCAGGCATTGTTCTAGGGCGTTATATATGTTATAAACATATAGTAATTGATTCCTTCTCAAACACAGCTTCATTAGAAACACTATTTAATAATTGGTAAGTAGGTGACTTTCAGGGTCATACGTTAGATTTGGGAACAATCAAAATGGGTGAAGTCATGAGAATAAACCAATAAAAGGTATATGGGTCAAAAAAAAAAATCTTAAGATGTTTGGCCTAACATCTGGTGGACTGAGATATCTGCCTTCTTAGAGGAGTGTGCAGCAATTAACACCTAATAGAAAGCCAAGATATCAAATGTCTGAAACCAAAGAAAGATACATTCAACTATTCTTTCTTTTAACAAATATTTGAGTCTATTCATTCTCTATACAAATTTATGAGAGAAACCAAGATGAAAAATACATAATGGCAGCATCCTTCATGGAATATTTTCTGTATTCTAGGCAGCTTATGTGAATTTTTCTTTTATTGTCATAACCACCCTACAACATAATTATAAGAGTATTAGAAATAACAGTCCCTCACTCTTACTGATCAAAGCAGTAAGAACATAAGAAAGAGAGGAAGTATAGAAGGAGAGGGCCCCAGGACAGAGCCCAAGAGTCTCCATATTTAAGAATTAAGAATTAAGAAACAAAAACAAAAGTAAGCTATGGGGTAGAAAGATAACCAAGGGAGAGTATGGTATGTTTGATGCCAAGAGAGAAATGATTTTAAGGCAAAGAGAGCAGTCGACTGACTTGAATACTACTGAGAGATGAGGTGAAGAGGAGAGCAAAGGCCCATTGGATTAGGTAGCACAGGGGTGCCCCCCACGACTTTACCAGGAGCAGGAGTCAAGTGGGGAGGATCGCGGCCAGACTAAAGTGAGCTAAAGGGCAAAGGAGGAATTAGCAAGTGCTCAAACAAGTGCAGACATCTCTCTAGGGAAGGCAGGCTAAGAAGACAGGTTGGCAAAAAGTCTGGAGTCCTGAAAGGATTATTATCATGATGATTTTTTTAAGTTTTAGAAGTGTTTTTTTTTAAATTAATTAATGAATTAATTTTTATTAGTTTTAAGTATACAGTACGTTGGTTAGATATTTATATAGTTTATAAAATGATCCCCCTAAGTGTTCATCTCTCCTCTGGCTCTCCACCTAGCCATTACATTAATACTAACTGCATTCCCTATGCTGTGCTCCCCATCCCCGTGACCACCTATCAACTACTAATATGTACTTCTTTAACCCTTCACCCCATTCTCCCTGTCTCTCAACCCCCCATCCCCTCTGTCCATCGCCAAATTGTTCTCTATATTTGTGAGTCAGTTTTTGAGGATTATTTTTTACATAGAAGATATGAACATGTGCAGGTATACTTATAGGAAGAGTTTCCTGGAGGTGGTTGGAGAGAAAATGACTGGAAGAGCATAGTCCTTGAGAAAGTAAGAGGGCATGGGATACAGAGAACATGTGGAGGGACACGCCTTAGAAAGGAGGCAAGAAGACCGAAATGGATGGGCCAAGATTTTTAGCAGTTAGGTCAAGAGACTGGAGCCTTCTAACTTAAGGTAATAACATGTAACATGAGTAACTGAGAAATTGCTCAGAAGTAACAACCTAATTTTATGGAAGTCATTGCTGACTATGGTGAAGTCAAGTGCTTATTAACTAACATATTGAAAGAGGCCCCTTCTATCAGTAAAAGTCTCCCTAAATAATCGGATCTTGATTAGCGAGGTGAGATAGGTCTTCTGAAATAGAAAGCAGAATAGAAAAGTGGTATTACAGAGCTCTTTCTGTGAAGGGAAAGCAAAAAAATTCAGTTTTCTGGCTCCCTGGGTCCAAACTGCTTTGAACAAGAAACTGTGGCTATGCTCAGGCAGGAGTGACAGCCACATTGGGAACAGCTCACAGAAGGGAACACAGATGGGTCTTTGAAGAAAAAGGGGACTGAGGAGCACAATGTGGTGACAGAGACAGTGATGGAGAAGTAAATGAGAAAATTGAGACAACTCCAATAGGATGCAAAACAGGCTTGATATAAACATGCCCAAGATTGACATGTGAAGACAAATTACCAATAAGAAAAGTCACTGCTAGCCACAGTAAGAAGCCAGGAGTGGGAGAAAGAATATCATTTACACATCAGCTACACAAAACAGAGACCTCTCCACAAACAGAACTTCCACTCTTAGACACTGAGCATTCTTTACACATGGAGGAAAACTGACTAAATATGATTTTGTGCTCTAAATGTTCATAGCCCAGTATAGCGAGCAGTTCAACATAATAGTAAATAGGTAGTGATTGGCAAAGAATGTGTAATATTACAGCTAAAGTTTAGGGACCAAAAGAAGGGTCCAAATGCCATATATAGCCCATTTATAGGATGATATCACTACCTCCAAACAGGCTTCTTGAAAGAGAACACCTTTTCCCCACACACCACTTCCCAAGATGTATTTTTGATTTATAAGGGATCCACACTTAGAAGTACCATCTTGCTCTACAAGCTCACATTTCTACACATTGATTTCTGCTTTCAAGAAGATCGCTCAGCTTTTCCCTAATGACTAACAACTTTTTAGGTCAGATCAGTTCTCAATCTGAAAACAAACATTAATTTAATATGAAAAATAAGTCTCTATATGCAGTACCCTTTGCCCCACTCTTACACAGAAGGCATACAATCTCACATCCCTGAAAGCGGGAGTGAGAAAAGGTGCCAGATCTCAGTTCCTCGGGAGAAAGCAAAAATGCTTGATAAGGACTCATACTCTGAAAAAGCTCTAAATTCATGAAGCTCCATTTGTGAACCTACACTGGGGCTGGATGAAAAGGCAAGACTCTGCTCAGACTCCTTGGCAGTGGCACAGCCCTGAAGCTGACTGCAAAGAATCTCTGAGGAGAGATGATAATGATTATGAAAAGCCTGAGTTTTATGCGCTTTCATGAAACTCTGCACCTACCTCCCAAAGTCTTGTATGCTTTACACAAAGCATCTCTGGGAAGTGCCAGGAGCTCAGGCTGTGGGTCAGGCACTCAGAAGCCCTGTGGCACTGAAGAGTCTCACATTCAGAAACAGACTGTTACTGGCCTAAAGAGGGATCACCTGACATTACTCTGATGTAGTTGATTTTCTGAGCTTAAGGGACTCTCTTGAAATAGGAAAGCCAAGTGAGAATTGTCTTCTGACTGTGAGCACCTAGACAGAATCTCTAATGACTCTGAACTACCAGCTTCTCCTCTTTTGTTGCCACCTCAGTGTGCAGCATTGGGGAAGTTAAATGACTTTAAATAGTCGCATCTTTAAATATATATGTAAACTTCAGATAATGAGTTTTACAAACCAAGGCCTTAACTAGTTGAGACAAATGTTTCTTTGTCCTTACTCTTTAGAATAAAATTACACCTTGTCCTGGAAAAAAAAAAAAAATCCAGGGGCTCTCCTGGATTAGCTAGACCCATAAAATACAGACGTTATTCTTCACAAGACTTTCAAAAATTAATAGAAGGTGATAGAGGAAAAGAGAACACCTTGTCTCTGGGTGTAATATAAAACAATGTTGTTGATTCTGTCATACACCACAAAGACAGAGTGAATGCAATTGGTTATTAATTACTCAAAATGTATAACACAGACTAAGTATTGAGGGAGATGGGTCTTTCCCATGTTACAGAAACCTATTCCATAGCATAAGGTGGAGAACATGATCTAGGAGTCATCCTAAAATTGATCTTAATTTCCTCCTAATACCTGTGTGCATTTTGACACTCAGTGTCCAGAGATGATGACATCAGTGGGGAAGGGAAGTACATGCAGAGCAACTGAAGATGAGTAAAGAACAAAAAGTAATTATAGGGAAAAAGGCATGAATCCATTCGAATTCAAACTAAATTCAAAAGGAAAGAGCACAGGGTGAGCATTAGCAGGAACCTATTTTAGCTACAAGCAAAAGCTGGTTACAGCGGGATACATCACTGCACAGGCCATTATTTGGATGTCTACTACCTTTTATTTAAAAACATTAATAGAATTATAAAATGCATGGGCCAGAAGGTAAGCTTTTTCTTTAAAGCGAGTAGTGATTATCTCTTTCCAAGTTGAAAGTTTTCTTTTATCTTCATAGTTTCAGAGAAATGCAGAAAGTCCAAAAGATTCCATAGAAGAGTAACACAGACCACTAAGAGATGGAAAGTAAGTACTTGGTTTAAGCACTAGTTGGCCTCAAAAGGGCAAGACTGAGAGTCATCTTAATGACACTGTTCCAGATTTCGAAGCATTCTTCCCAAAGGAATCATGGCAAACAATTCTCCATTTTCATCACAGTGAGAAAGGTACACATGCAGAAGATGGTTATAAACAAAGAGCTGGATACTGTATAAACGAGAAGTATTTCTCAGATGTAGAATGAGAAAATTGTCTTTAATCTGGTCAAATTCAATTTCCTTAAAATTTTCGACTAAGGAAAATGATGATGTGTTTTCTAAGCTGTATATCTAAGATCTAGAACTGGCTTTCTCACATTAGTCAATTTTCAACCGCAAAAATTCATTCAGCAACCCTCCCTGCCCAACTAAATAATTTACAACAAATAATGAGCACGTGTGGGGAACAAATGGCACTCTATACCTGTGACAGTGTAAACCCCTTGGAAATCTGGCAGGATATACTGAAGCTGGAGGTTCATACTTAGCAATTGTACTCCTAACTAAGAAACACATAGGTATAGCCAGCAAAAGACATGTACGAGAATTGTCACAGCACACTATCTGCAATAACCAAAATCTGGCAAAAGTCCAAATTCGATTGAAAATAGAATAAAAAATTGTGGTACAGATCTTACAATAGAATCTTATTCAGTGATGAGAATAACAACTTATAGCTACATGCAATGAAATGGGTGAATCAGTCTCACAAACAATATTGACAGGAAGAAGCCAAGCACGAAATAGTACATACTCTAGGATTCCATTTATATAAAGTTCCTAGACAGACAAATCTAAACTGTGTGCTAGAAATCAAAATAATGGTTATCCTGGGGGAAGAGGTTTTGATGGGAGGGGCACAGGTTGCATCTGAAGAGTTGGTAATGTTCGGTTTCTTGATCTGGGTGCTGGTTATATAAAAGTGTTCTCTTTGTGAAAAGTTATTAAGCTGTATACACAATTTGTATACTTTTCTGTATATAAATAGAAATTAAAGAAATTAAGAACTAGCAATCAATTGTACTATGTAGGCCTTATTTGGATTCTAATTAGAATTGTACATAATTACATATATATATATAGTATAAGAAATATATCACATTTTTTAGTTTATTCAAATTCTTACACTTTATTTAATATATATATATATAAATAAGATAAATACATGGCAATTGAAAAAGTTGAACAATGACTTTTTGATAATATTAAGAAATTTGTTGTGATATTGGTATTATAATTGCACTTTTAAAAGCCTTCTTTTAAGTATATACATATGGAAATATTTAAGAATGAAGTGAGTTAATGTACATAAAAGTAATGCAGTGAGGGGAAGTGAATGGATGGATGATGGACAGCAATATGACTAGTCAGAAGAGTTAATTGTTGAAACTGGATCAGGGGTACATGGGGTTCATTATACTATTCTCTCTACTGTTGTATAATTGCATTTCCTATAAAAAGATTAAAAATAATAAATACTTAGAAAACCCCATTAAGACTAATAAGCTTATTGCAAGCTTGTAGCCATGTAGCAAATTTAAATAAATGCACGCAGTTAATACATGTCAGCATAAACACAGTTATCATATATTATACTCACCTATTAATAGTCTAGACTTTCCCCGCTAAACGTTTTCTAAACTTCCACAAACCTCATTCCCAATATTTTGTGCAACTGAAAAGAAATCTGAAGGGTGTAATTCTAAAATATTTTATATTTCTCTTTTTGAGTTATTCTAAACAAAACTGAATTTCTGAAATGGCAGGACTGTAACTATTAATGATCTGCAAGCAGCATTTAATATTCTGAATCATGAAAATTTAATCTCAGCTCCATAATTGACAGTCTCTTTATCATTAGAATAAAATTCTGGGTTAAAAGATTTTAAAGTATCATTATTTAAGGAAAAAAAATACACTAGGAACCAGATGAGTATCTCCTCTCACTAAGCAGAGGAGGAAAAAGGTATATTTTCCTCTTGCTTTGTTTAATGCTGTCAACAAATTTTGTCAAACGAATGAGACTAGAAAAGTGACCAGAGGGCATTCCAGCTGAGGAGAGGAAATCACCTCACAAAGCTTCTGAGAGTAAGGAGATATCTCTAAGCACATTTTATTTCTTCACATATTTGTGAGCATATGAAAATGCTTAATGTACAGACATATTCCTGCTTAAATTTCTATTAAATTTTTGACAGACAGCATGGAGGTAAGAATGTCTTCTGCACCTCTTATAGCATTCCTCTATGTCTAAAAGAATGGGACTTACCTAGATGTCTAAGTGTCTAAAATCCTGAGTGCTGATAATGTAGCATGTTAGAGGGAGTGGCCTGTGGCTGCCTTACCAAATTACTCCAAATTGGGTGGCTTAGAACATGTTAATTCTCCCACAGTTTTGGAAGCCAGATGTCCAAAACAAGGTGTAAGAAGGCCATCTTCTTGCTGGAGGCTCTCGAGGAAAGTCTGTTCCTTGTCTCTTCTAGCTTCTGATGGCTGCCAATACTCCTTGACTTGTAGCTACATCACAAAATAGAAATAAAGCAACACCTACTCTGTGCTAGGAAATATGCCAGGTGCTTTACGCAGATTACCTCTCATCTTTACAACTGCACCAAATATTCAGCTTTATTGTTAAGGAAATGAAAGTACAAAGAGGGGAAGTAACTTGCCCAAGATCAGACAGCCAGTGTCAGTGCAAGATTCATACCCAAATCTGTTTGATTGCAAAGTCCAAGCTCTTTTTTCCCCTGTCATGTAGCAACCAGCTACCGATCCCCACACGTATCTGAAAGTACAAGAAAGAGTTTAATTTCCAACTGGCAAATAACTGGGTAATTGAACATGAAGGAAAGATTGCCTACTAGGTATTTGGTCACGTGGATCAACGGAATTAAGAAAAAAAAAAATCACTGCACCATTGAATAGACTGGAGTTACACAGAAAAGAATAAAGCCTCAGAAAGGTTCAGGACCAAGTTATAAAGGCTGGCACCTGACAACAGAAGATTTTGCCTCTGCCTACCAGGAAGAAGGGAGAGATAGTTAGGGACACAGCTGAATTGCTACAGACTAAGTCCTCAGATGCAGGTTTTGGCTTTTAAAGCTTTTAATAGTAGAAGAAAATCGAAATAAATGGCATTCGTTTGCATAAAAATGAACACGGAGAAAATAAAATGATAAACCAGAAACTGGCTTTCAGAAGTTTCTTTTATATCCTTAAAGCGTGTTATCAAACTGTAGGAAATTCAAGCTCTTTGGGGACTGAGGGCAGAACTTTAAAGCCATCCCTGTGTACAGACTTGCAAAAGCTGTCTGCTGCCTACTGGGCGTCAAGACTCTCTCCCGAAACAAAGACATTTTGAGAAGAAGAAAATAAAAACTGACAGTACATCAGCTTAAAAACTCACACTGCGCAAACAGGCAAGTATTTATGTGCTTTGTTTTTGTAACACACTGATTGACTATGCTTTCAAAATGAAACACTAGAACTTAGTTATTAACGGGTCCAGCACTCATGCTGAGGCCAGGGCTGTGGCGCTTCGAGTGTCAACGATTAATATAGCCATAAAGCAGTCAGGTGTGGTTCTTGCTGTGTTCTTCCCTTGAAAATACTACCTTTACAGAATTCAGTATATTCTTGGGGCTCTTAAGCACTCTGAGGCTGGAGCTGCATTTTACATGATTCCGTACCCATCCCTCCAAAACACACACACACACACACACACAGGCGTGCGCACACACACACAGACACACACACACACGCACGCACATACTATGCTTAGCATGCTGTGCCAGCATATCAACCGACATGTGTCTGAAGTCCATGCTGTGCCAGCTCTCTAATTTCCACATCAAGCCCACAAGGTATGAGCTGTCCCTGACATCTAGGTGAGGAAAGCAGTTCACAAAGGTTAGGTATGTTCTATGGCCACAACTGGAAAAAGATACGGCTGAGATCCAAACAGAGCTGTGTCTAAGCCTAGTCATGCTTTTTCACACACCAAAACCTTTCAGCATGTGTCATGACTTCGAAGAGTATCCAGCCTCCTTGCTTTACTCTGAAACTCTACTGGTTTATCACTCACTTGCTCTTTGGAAAAGATGAGTAATTTCCATTTCCAGAATGGATAATGTCATACAAGACAATATAACAGTGACAAAACTTGTGATCAGGCTCCTAATGTCTGTCAGGCTCCTTGGACTAAAAACCTTCTTTGGCCTTCTGCACAAAATTTCGGTTCCTGTTCGAGGAATATGCAAAATCACCAGCTGCTTTCTTGCCTTTTCTAGTGCAGTCTCTGACAGATGATTGATGACTCTTACTCCTCGTCACCGATAGAAGAATGTTTTCAAATGTTAGCTGAGGATAATGAAACTAACACTTAGTAAGCATTTATTGTGTTCTGGGGCCAAGCAAGGCCGTTTATGTATATCTTCTCATATAAGTGTTAAGTCCTCACAACAGTCCTCCAAGATAGATATTTTTAATCACCATTTTACATGAGTAGAAACTGAGGCTCAGAGAGGACAAATGATTCTCTCTAGGTTACATGACCACTCAGCAGAACCAAGATTCAAATCCACAATTTTTCTAAAGCCTTTGGCCTTAGGTAGAGTTATTTCTGATCACTCTGATCCTGGAAATGGAAGGAACACAGATTACGTACACAAAACTATCACTCGATTAGTGACTTCTGGACCATATGTTTTCCCCACTCATTACCCTACATATGACAAAAGGAAGCTTCATGTCAGAAAGGCTTCTGCAACTTCTCACCAATATGGCATACCTGACTTGTCGGCATGCACGAACTCTAAACTTTTCAAGATCCATTAGAAACTTAGGAAAATAATGCTCTACAGAGCATCTCTCATAAAAGCAAAACTTGAACGTTCTAAATGGACTCAACATGGTTAGGCTAAAATTAAAGTATTGTAACCCATAAATTTAAGTAAATCATTCTCATCCAAATCTCATTTTTAATACTGTACAAAGTATTTATGATACTAACTACCCCGTATAATGCCAAACACAGTATCCTCAAAAGACTTTAAGTACCATCATCTTATTCTCACCTCTAGGCAAAATTTAGACTGGCCACAGGGAAATTTAAACTTGTTTCTGCAAAATGCTCCCCTTGCTTGTGACTCGCAAGATATTTCCAGTCCAGATTCAAAGAACTCATTTTATGGAAAAGAAGATTCTTTTCTTCCTCTGACCTCAACGTTCACAGAGCTCTACTGTAGCTCAAAATAAAATTGGATTTTGGAAAGAAGCGAGCTTGAAATATTATGTAAAAAAATCTTGGCAACAAGATCCCTATCATATCACAGTCTTAAAGCCAGAGAATTTTATCTGGAAGGCTAGCTAACAGTGATTTAAAAAAAAAAAAAAAAACCACCACAAACACTTTTTGAAATTGAAGGAGGCATAATATAATCCTAAGTGCCCCCGGTTAGTAAGTCTATTTATGAAAATGAGTGACGCAAGGCTCCTTAGTATCAAGTTGCATTTTTTTTTCTGTAATATTCTGTTAAAACACAAAAACTAACAGTAGCCAAATTAAATGAAATCAAAGTCCATTTAACAGGCTGTCCTTTAAAACTCAAGGTAAAAACCATCATCATACAAAAAAGTTCCTTATGTATCAACACTGAACAAATGAATACTTCCAACAAATACATAAGGAAATAAGCACTACGAAATAATGATCAAAATAGGAAGCCCAGATGTTTATCACAGTGTGTGTATTGATTCTAGACATAATTATCTGAGATGGTACAAAATGGGTGATAATAGTTGCTCAATCAGTGCTCTCAATGTTAATACAACTGCCACCACCATCACCACCAGCTTTAGAGGGGTTGCCACTTTTTGCAAATACAAATGCCCTCAGAGAAAGGTATTCAGATTACATATCAGTCTTGCAAGGTTTTTGTAAACTATGTTATTTCTTTCTTAAAATCTCAGATCAGTCACTCTTGGAGGAATTTTTAATAGTGGTGAGGGAAGAGACAGAGTGACTTCAGAGTGAGGAAACCATGATGGGTTGCAAAGACTGGCTGAGGGAGGCAAAGGGCATTAGTATCTAATAGCAGCTGAACAGGACACCTGAAGTGAGGAGCAGCAGAAAAAAAGGGAAGGGAGGGTAAAGACAATCTCTGATATACATTCTCACAGAAAATCAATCCAATCTCAGAGCTATGTTATTTCTGAAAACAAAAGTGATATATTTAATAGTTACGAATTCCATGGAAGAGGGGAGTATTTTGACTTATATTTATCTTTATGTAAGAGATAATACTGTTGGAAAACTAGTATTTGAATTTAAGTTTTGAAAAATTTCTTTGTCAGAGAAGGTTGGCATAGCTGTTCTATAAGTAAATGGTCTATACAACCCTTACACATGAAGTGTAACAATTGACAAATGAATTAAAAAATTATGCACAAAAAAGGAAATGCACTAGCTCAAAAAGACTTGCTTATAAGGGAACTAAGGACTTTGCTGTATCAGCAAAGAATGAACTTCTCCTGAATGATTCAGTAAATGTCAGGTCCAAAGAGGAAATGTAGGTTTTCCTTTTTTAAACATACAAAAGGCCAAGAAGCTTAGAACTAAATAAACCAGGCTTGACCTGATGATAGAGTAACTAAAAGCAAGTCACAGATGTTTACATCCAGTCCAAGTCAAACCTAATATGAAACAAAAACTGTCTCAGCCAGATTTCAGTTTCCAAAAGGACAGCCACCATTTCCATTACCAAGAGCTAAGCACTGTGATGGGCTCCTCGTCTGTGTTAGGACACTTACTTAGTTCATACGGCAGCTAGCTCTCTGCCTTGCAGAAAGCCGTGGAATCACTGGGGGCGAGCTGAGATGGGAGTGGGGGCAGAGGCTGATTCCAAAGGGCAGTTACATGCCCACTACTTTGGGTAACTGCCTCTAAAGGGCAGAGATTTTACAACAGTAGATTATAGTCCGCCGGCCATAGTTATTACTATAGCAGAAGTTTCCATCTTCCAGGTCTCTAGCTGGGGCTCTCCAACCACTTTTGACTATGCATCCCCTCAATAAAAAATGTAGAAATATTAACTGCCAATATATGCATTTTTGTAAATTATATAGTTAGACCACTGCTCTACATTATAAAGCACACATGAAATATATAAATTCAAAGGCAATTGTATTTTAAATAGAAATTCTATTGTTTTCTTTTAACCCAATGCATTGAGTGGTACACCACCTTTAGAGACAATAGCATTTTGGTCTTTTCTCTCCAAAATACTATCACTGGGCACTCTCCACATTTTGGGTCCCCATGCCAAGAAGGAAGTGACAGAGAAGTGGGATAAACCTGCAACTTGGCCTTTACAGCTGAATTCATGCTCAGTTTCTTTCAACCTCAAGATCCTAGAAAAGAGATAGCCACCTCCTTGATTGGCAGCTGACAGGCTCTTCCCAGGAGTGAGTGGTACAAGTTGTTTCCACAGACTGTTGTGAAAAGGAATGGCACAGAGATGTAAGCTCAAATTCAGCTTAGCTACTAATCCCATCTCTTTGTCACCTAATCCTACGTCAACTAGAATCATTTTCAAGGTCAAAAACGAAACTGGCAAGAAGATCTGAGCATGTTTTTTTTTCCCTTCGTTTGCCTGATTGTTGTAGTTCTGTGATGCTGGGCAAGCCACCTAACCCCTCTGGGCCTCATTTTTTCATGTAAACATTAGTGTTTGATTTGAGGATGACTAAGGATTCTGTTGGATATAAAAATCTAAAGTTCTAAAAGAAAATTCCTAAAAAGTTTATTTCCTTCACCCTATTTGCTCCATGGGTCCAGTGATGGATCTGATATAAATTCAGATGTGAATCATTAATTAAATGCATTGACCTAGAAAAAAAGGCATGCACGTTTGGTTGACATTTACCACTTCCCCCAACCCACATCTAACAACAATACAATAAAAGATGTCTGATGAATTTGTTAAGGGAATCAGACAAAAAAGTAAAAAGCTGCCTCTTTTGAGAAGCATTAGGGCTGACTCTAGAGAAGACACATACCTTCCTCCTTTATTTCTCTGTGTGCGTGCACGCACAACTTATGTGCAACTGTAAATGCATATGGAAATCAAATAATGCCCTAACCCTAAAGAAAGCAGGCATCATATGTACCTCAAATAGAATTTGATCAAGAACAATGTTAAATGTCATGGGGATGGTTAACCAGTTGTTAAACAGACAAAGTTCAATAGGATATTTTACTTTTAAGGAGTTCTGGCAGATGCGGGTTTTCAAATGAGCTCATTTTGGTCCATGGCAGAGCACAGAACACTTGAGGTTCCAGTTTCATCTGACCACTCACTAGCAATGTGGATGTTTCCTCTAACAGGTTATCTGTGTGCTTTTCAATTTGCTCATCCGTAAGATATATTGTATATGTGTATGTGTGTGTGTGTGTGTGTGTGTGTGTGTGTGTGTGTGTGTATATGATTTTTTTAAAGCAAGACTAAGTTCCTTATTTCTCACTGTGAAAATTGAAACAAAAGATCCAATAGTAGATAGTTAAATATTCTATGGTATTCAAGAAGCCATAAAAATGACTTCTTATAAGAGTAGAAAAAATAAAATTTTTTGTTACCGTGCAAAATTAAAGAGAACAAAATTACACCTAAAATATTATAAATGGTGAAGAGTATTAAAAAGCTAAAGCCAAAGTCACAATTTTTGCATGATTTTCCCCCCTTTTTTGTGGCTTTTTCTATGTTTTTGATAAAGAACACACATATATTTATAGGGAGAAAAATAAAAATTCATGGACCCCAAAACAAAGTTGTCTCTTACCTTTCCACAAAATAAAAGGATATGAACAAGAGGAAAAAATATTTATATAACGGCTGCCTACTCATATTAGCTGGAAAATCAAAAAGGGCAGCTCTCCATTCCACTGTTTCCTTTTATGAAAATGGAAACTTAGATCCCAAGGAATTAAGGCCAGGTCTATTCTTGCCACCTCAAATCTACTTGCCAAGCCCCTGTGGGCTTCTCAGAGCAACATAATTTGTTAAACTGATACAGACATCAAAATGCAGTTGGATATGAAGTCCAAAAGTGAGCCACATGGGACCCGCCTGTGGTGGATACAAAATAATTTGTGTTAAAGGGTATGAGTGTGTGTGTGTTGAGGGGAGGACAGTAGGAATATCCTCAGATAAATTTTTGATAAAAATCATTTTTATTTTTCCCTTGAAAGCTCTCTTTAAGAAAATGTAGAACTGACAAATGATTATTGTGAGAAAAGAGCATTCAGGGAAAATTTCGATATAGTCAATGTCCATCAAATGATCATTTATCCCTCCACAGTATAAACTCTTTCTTCAGGAGAAACACTCAGCTACTTCAAAAATTTGAGATAACAGCTTCCCGCTGTAGGTTAAAATGGAAGCATTTATAAATTGCTCATTTTGGATGATTTTAAAAGTCTGAATAAATCGGAGAAATCTGCAATTTCTTCTCATAACTGGGCCTTTAAGATAAAATAAAACCCCCTGCTCAGTAACCCGATAAATTCCAAGGGAATTAAAAGACCACCCAGCAGCAATTTAGTGTGAATAACAGCAAGTTAAAAAAAAAAAAAAAAGCCAAACGAAGCTCCAGCTGTGAGCCCAAGCTGTCTGAGCAGGAATAAGATTTGCTCGATTCCTCCCAGGTGCGTCATCCGTTCCACGGGGATGGAGAAGTGTCTACCACATGTCCCTATCCTCTAGGGGCCGGCAGTCTGGTGAGGTAAACAGAAAGCAAAGTGACAAATACAACCTGGCAATGCTAAATGCTATTAGGGAGATGACATGGGAGACCAGAAGAGAAGTGTGATCAAGTTCAGAGCACAGCGACTAACTGGTCATCTATTCTTCACGAGACTGGACAACCTGACAACCTGGCAACCTGGCTGTCCCGGTGGTCATGTATAGTTCCTTCTGGAAAATTCTGCATAGGGTTTAGCATGACTATAGCCGGAATGGAAATATCTTCATATTAATTCTTTCTCTCAGAATGAAGGGTAACAGGAAAGAGTTGGGCAAACAAGAACCTGATCTGGTCTGAAACGCTGGGTCCACAGGTGTTTGTACCAGCCTCTCCCAACTCTGCTATTTGCTTAACAGTGCACTTGACTGACCTCAGAGAATATTTTGTTTTATTTTGTTTCAATTTTTCTTTTGATCCAGTGAAGACAGGTGTAGGAAAATAACATCTCTCGTTTCAGAGACAGGAACTCAACTGACTAAGCCCATTCTAACTCTTCACGCAGTTGGATAAAGAACACAAGGACTTCAGCGTCCAGCACGATACGCCAGCGATGTGCAAATACTCATTAGATCAGAGTGGAAATCTGCAGACTCTCAGAAACACTAGCGGTGTGATGCCCACTAGTATTCTAGTTTGGGGGTGGGGGAAAATAATTTTGGAACACAGAGAATTAAGAGAATCTTGGGTTAGAGATCTGGTGTTAAAATGACCTTGAAATCCCCAGCAGGAGTGGGACGCAGAGGGGAGGAAAAAGCAAACTTGAGAGAGAAAGGAGAAAAAGAGTATGAAAAGGGAAGTAGGAAAACCCCAAGACAAATCCTGTCATGGACATAGATTAATATGTTTTTTTAAAACTGCAGATAACTTATCTTTGTATGACAAGAACCAGTGGATGTCCCATTTAATGGCAAGATATTAATGTTGCTCATAAAGCTGAGGACCTTCTACATATCAGGACTTACACATACACACAGTTCAGTTACTCTTCAAAATGCCCTTGGGATATAGATATTTCCATTTTATCGATGAGAATACTGAGGCTCAGAAGATGTGACAGAACAAGTAAAGCCAGTATCCTACCCTAAGCCAGTCTTATGCCTAAGCCTGTGTTCTATATAGTTTGGTTAGAAGAATACAGGGAGCAAGAGGAATTCATGCCATCCTCAGGTGCCTCTGACTACAGCATATTGACAGATGAAACGCTGATGATGTTCAACTCGAAGTACAGCAGCAAGGAGCACTAACTTCTACAAGTGGGGACTCAGAAAATCACCACCAGCAAAGAAAGCATCTGCATGGAATAAAACCCTGCCTTCTTGCTCAGCTGCTGTTGAGGAAGTCTGTCAGGTACACAGCATCTCGCCAGCCACGTGCCAGAAGGAGAGCTGCTTTTGTTTCCAAGCCCCCTAACCACCACTTGCTCTACCTTTGCAATCAGTCAAAACTAGTCAAAACCAACATAAGTGAGTCAGCTGTCAAATTCTTGTTCTTAACAGTGGCCTGCCTGTGTGGTGGGAGAGCACACAGATGGAGTTTCCTTTTTAAATGAAATGTTTTGGCACTGGCCTCTGTTAAGAGTTTTCCCGTGTTTCCATCTGGTTTTAGTATTGGAACGCACACACGAGAGAATGGAAAAAGAAAACTGTGTTGGCGTGCTCAACCACTAGAAAAACTGAAGTGGTCGACAGCACATTCTCTAAATCCTCAGAGATTAAAACGCTTTGCTCAAAGAATGTTGTCACATTGTTTTTAAGGAAGAGGAGACATCGCCCTGTCCTAGAAAAAAAATTAAAAGGAGTGCACACTTGGGAGTGAGATGAATCCAGATGTGAGTCTCAGCTCTGTCACCATCCAGCCACCTGATCCTGGGCAGTACTTACCCACTTTAAGCTTTGGCTATTTCCTCTGTAAAGTAGAAATAACAACAGAAGCCACTCACAAGGCTGTTGTGAGGATTAAATGAGATAATATCTGTTAAGCATTTAGTTATCTATTTTTGGACTCTACCCACAAGGCTTTAGAAAAGACAAATATTACTCCTACCAGTTCTCACAGGAAGTGATCAAGAACCCCCAAGGAAACTCTAAAAAAAATTTAAGACATATACTTTTTTCTGTTACACAAC
>NW_011889062.1:2588275-2603481 GCF_000151845.1 Pteropus vampyrus | reverse complement strand
TCCCGTGTTTCCATCTGGTTTTAGTATTGGAACGCACACACGAGAGAATGGAAAAAGAAAACTGTGTTGGCGTGCTCAACCACTAGAAAAACTGAAGTGGTCGACAGCACATTCTCTAAATCCTCAGAGATTAAAATGCTTGCTCAAAGAATGTTGTCACATTGTTTTTAAGGAAGAGGAGACATCGCCCTGTCCTAGAAAAAAAATTAAAAGGTGTGCACACTTGGGAGTGAGATGAATCCAGATGTGAGTCTCAGCTCTGTCACCATCCAGCCACCTGATCCTGGGCAGTGTACTTACTCACTTTAAGCTTTGGCTATTTCCTCTGTAAAGTAGAAATAACAACAGAAGCCACTCGCAAGGCTGTTGTGAGGCTTAAATGAGATAATATCTGTTAAGCACTTAGTTATCTATTTTTGGACTCTCCCCACAAGGCTTTAGAAAAGACAAATATTACTCCTACCAGTTCTCACAGGAAGTGATCAAGAATCCCCAAGGAAACTCTAAAAAAAATTTAAGACATATACTTTTTTCTGTTACACAACTGAACAAGTTCATATATGGCAGTGTCCCTCTCAGAAATCCCTCAGAATCTCCCTAAGGAATCAGTTTTCTCTGACTCAAATACATCCCTGACACTATCATTCTAACATGTGGCTTTCTTAACAGTGCAGTTATTGGTGTAGAAGTTTGTCACCACCCAGCCAAAAGCAATTAAACACGTAGGAAAGCAGAGTACTACAGAGATATGATTATCACTAAAGTGGTGTGAGGGAAGGCAAGAAAAGATGTTTGGTTTGGGAAGTCCTCTCTCACATAATGGGGGAGGGAAGGAGCGGGGGAGGGAAGGAGGGAGGGAGGGAAAAGAGCATAGTGGCTAAGGGAATAGACCTAGAATCAAACTACCTGGGTTCAAATCCTTGTTTTGTAACTCACAAGTTGATGACCTCGGGTGAGCTAATTTACTTTTGTACGCTCAGTATCCCCATCTACAAAATGAGGATAGTACTGTTATCTATCTCATAACATTGTTGTAAAAATCGAGTTAATATACATAAAGGGCATAGAACCATGCCCGATACAGAAACTCAATAAACACTATTACTATTATAATTATTAATTCAAAGGGGGCTGGTGCCACCCTAATCTTATTGAGCACTGAAGCATGTGATGGGTGCATGACAAAGCTACACTGAAGGTTATTTAGAAATGACACCTCATGGCAAAATCTAGTGGGCAGATAACATGTCAGAAGAAAACCCTCTCCTCTTTTACCTTCCCATAACCAAGGATTATTGTTGTTATAAATGTTTTAATAAAAAGTGTCTATGCACATATCACAAAAGAGCCAAATTCTCAATATAGAGTATACTAGAGAATATTATGTCTTTATAAAATAAAAAAGAATGCAGAAAAGGTCATATAATCAAGGCACTGGAAATAACTTTGCTTTTCATTGCATTGTCTTCTAGAGCTACTTAAAGTTTTATGGCTGGATTTACATATCAATCTCCATATTAAGAGATAAAGAAAGGGCTTACCCTGACTTACACTGTATTCCCAATGCAGGACAGTCTATTAATCATTAACCTCACGAATGAGACAGAAAGACAGAACTATTGGTCAAAACTGTTCAATGTCTTTATCAATTTTGAAATGTTAGGGAGAACTCTGCTCCTTAAAACATGGCCCTCTCTACAGCACACTGCCTTCTTGACCTGAGTATGGTCAAGGCCACTGGGGTCACAAAGACTGGGTGATTTCTGAGTCTGTCACTTCCAGAACAGTGACTCTGAGATGTCATGACCTCTCTGATGAACACTCACCATCTTCATTTAACCCTCATCGGTTAAATGAAGAGCATGCCACCCTAACTGACAGGGATGTTGGGAAGATTAACTCGAATTGACATAAATAGTATAATCTACACAAGATAAATGATTTTTACTTTCTTCTACCTAAGTTTCTGAAAAATTCATATTTTCAGCAATATTTACTACTTCTATGATAAAGAACAGTAAATATATATCATTATTGTTTTGTATTTCTTCTTTCACTGCTAATACTTTTGTAAATCTCTGAGTTCAGTGAGGGTTTCTTCATTTTCCTGGATAAAAACTCTTAGAAAGTCAACTCACCACTCCTGAATAAACCATTCCTATCAAGGTCAAATTTCATCTGTCTTGTATTCTTTGTTTCTCTCTCTTCTAATATTTATAGACTTTGAGATGACATCCAGTCTGAATTAGTAGTGGATAAAAACAATTTCTTTCTTAAGCTAGATAGCTGAGAATTAACTTTGGTTACCCTACTTCCAATAACATAGTAATGAATGTTCTCAAACCCTTATAAATGTTTTAAGCACCGATTTGTATTATTAATAACTTAGATTTCTCCCTACATGACATGTGCAGAATAAGAATGAAGTCTGGTATAAAACTTCCAAGGGAATTCAGAATCCTAGAACCCAGAGCCCAAAGGGACCTTTGAACTTGTCAACTGAATTAACTGAAGCCCAGAAAAATCAGAGGTTTGGCCATGATCAGTCAATAAGAAAGAGACTAAGAAGTATTCTTTCGATAGAACTGAGTACCAAAATTATATCATTGTATCAAGTGTCCCAATAAGACAACCCAGAGTGTAACTCTCCAAGAGAGTGAAACTTCTCAACCTTAGCTTCAGTATAACACTTTCAAAATACAGGTTAGTTTCCCCACTACCCTGGTGGTGCATACTTAGTAGGACCCAGGTGGTACTGGGCCATCTGTATTTTGAAAAGTTCTAGAGGTTATTCTAAGGAATACCTAGGGTTGGCAACCACTGAGACAAAGAACAGTATTGCCATGTTCTAGGCTCCTAATCCGCATCGTTACCTCCCATGGGCATCCATTTACATAAATTATTTTATCAAAGAGCATTCAAAACTTTTTTAAATAAGAAAATTTTGTTCTCTACAAATCCAAAACCATTTTGAAAAGATTAAGATTTTGTTTCAACAAAATATGTAAGAGAATGTATCAATTACAGAAATTAAAGTTATTTCATGCTCCTTCAATAGGGACAGTGAGTAGCAGCCAAGGAAAGATTTTAAAAATCTATTTATGGCCACGAAGGCTAGCATTGCGATACTGAATTAAACAGGATCAGATTGATTTTAAATAGGAAATTACAGAATGTTTTATAGGTAACTGGCCTCTGATAATAAACTGATTTTAACTTCTTAGCATGTTTCTAGTTTAGTTTTATAGACCTAAATATCATGGAGGAGACAACGAACTGTAGAGATTGCTGTGGGCAGGGCTTTACATTTTGAATGAGTTAACGGTTCTAAGCTATACACTACAGTCAGGTATGTCGTAAGCCGTAAATTAAATAGCATCTTCCATTTAAGCATCTTTTGTGTTTATACTTAGCTTCAAAGAACTTAGAATACACTGACACACAAATCACATAGATGCAAGCACAGGTTTACATGCATAGCAACTGCTGTCTGAGGGTTCAAAAAAACCCTCTTATATAACTTTTTATACCTATAAAGGAAAGGGCTAGTTTCTGCCCACCTTACAAGGCAGATGGAAATAAGAAGGTCAATAAATTTTTATGATCGACCCACTAGTGTCTCTGTGAGATATTATTAAAAATTCAATTTTATTGAGATATATTTATATATAATAAATGTACCCATTTTAAATATATATTTTGGAAAATATATACACCTAAGTAACCATCACCACAGTCAACATATAGAATACTTATGCCATTGCAAAAATTCCTCACACCCCTTTGCAATTCAGTCCCCAACTCCAATCCCTGGCAAACACTAATGGGCTTTCTGTCACTATAGCTTAAGTTTTGTCCATTCTAGAATTTCACATAAATAGAATCAATCACACAGCATGTAGTCTTTTCTGTCTGTCTTTTTCTTCACCAACATGTCTTTTGAGATTCACCTGTGTTGCTGCATATACTGGTAGTTTATTTCTTAGACTAATATTGTACTGCATAGATATAAAATAACATTTATTCATTCACATGTAGATGGATATTTGAGTTCTGATTTTTGGTTATAAATAAGACTGTTATGTGGACATATGCTTTTATTTCCCTCAGGTAAATGACTAGGAACAGAGTTGCTGAGTCCAAGAAGTGTATGTGCTTGACTTTATTTAAAAATGCCAAATTTTTTACCAAAGCCGTTACATACATCACATTTACGTTCCTATCAGCGAAGTACGAGAGCTTAAATTGCTCCACATGCTTGTCAGCACTTGGTATTGTCAGCCTTTTTAATTTTAGCCCGTTGCCAAGAAGAAAAGGTAGAAACCAGTGCTTTAAGAATGCCAACCAACAGAATCATGTCAGTACATATCATTTCACTCCATTTAGAAGCCAATGGGGAAGTCCATTGAGAAACACTCAAATTCTATTCCAAGGCTGGAGATTTTCTCTCTCTCTGTACATAATTACAGCTAAATAACCCTAAGATCATCTTGTTTTCTCCACTCCAGCACCTTTCTCTACAGAGAATATAGAACCCACTCTGAAAATAATAAGTCTTATGATCAGAGGCCTCTACCTCTCAGATTATAAATTCTGATAGACACTGGGAAAACATGTTCACACAAATAAACATTAGTAAAAGACATTGGGTTTATAAAACACCCATGCTTACATGTATGTTGGCAAGCTTTAAAAGCTATGATAGTCTTCGTTTAAAAAAAAACAAAACTCTTCATGCTGTTTGAAAAGTGGTTAAATATTATTTGCAGATATTGCCTTAATTTGGACAAATTTTGCCTGTTCAAAATGGATAGCTGGTTTTCATCAACCAAACCACAAGAATTGAAAGGCTTGGCCTCCCAGAAAGCGTAGGTTGTTCACACTAATGGCTGGAAGGAGGCTGTCATTCTCAGGTTCTGTTTTCACTTTACAACCTCCCATGTGAGTTTAGCTACAAAGAGGTCATCCTTAGACTGAATATGAGAAAAAGAGAAACTCAAAATCCAGCTGAGTCTTTTAATGAGGCTGCTATTCTCTCTGCCTGGAACATTCTCTGCACCAACACCACCCTCTGTTCAGAACCAGTGAAGCAGCTCTGGGTTCTCCCAACCAGGCCAAATTCTCCACACACATGCTTGCATATCACTATATTTTTCCTTGTTAACCTTTTTACAGTTTATGATTATGTTTATTTTAGTGAGTAACTTATTAATGTTTACGACTCCTTCCCTACCAAAGTAAGTTTTATGAGATTTTCTCATAATTGACCCCCCAGGACTTACAGAGACCAGCACATAAAAAGCACTTAATAAATATTTGAGTAATTAATAAGTTACTTGTTAATTAAAACACTACCTTACCAGAGGTGTGACTGATATGTCTCTAAGCTTCACATAAAAGTTAGGAAATAAAGGTGGCTGCTTCTTTCTCAATTATAAGAAAAATCAAACTGCAAAAAACTTGGATGTCAAAGTTGCCTGGCCTTCTCCTGCCCCAGTTTCCATGAACTCATCTGCTTAAATGTCAGATCTATTTTATCAACCTGTTCACTCAAAATTCAAATCTGTGCAAAGAATGAAGACTTTCAGAACATAAGATTTTCCTTCATTAAAATGAAACAAAAGAGCAGTTCTCATAGTTTCAGACTTTAAAACTGTAGGTCTTGATAATTTATAAAGGAAATTCAATTATCTAGTAAATCCCATGTCTTTTTCTCCTCCAGCAGGGAAAATACTATTTCACTGAGATGAGGCAGTTACGGTCCCCATATTGCTCTCCTAGTCTTCATGATCACAAATAGGCCAATGACAGAAAAAATATTCTCACCAAAGGGCTATGTTCTCATTTCATTTTCTACTAAGATATAGTCTTATTATTATCTTTACATGTTCTTTTTGGAAAAGTTATCTCTACTCTCAAATTCTGATAAACTTAAATAATCAGAGGCTTATTTTTTTAAAGCTAAATATGAGTCCAAAAAACAAAAATAAAGTTTTATTCCCAAGCCACCACTGAAGGAAATAAAAAAAGATGAATTAAGGCAAGTCTAACCCTTTCATTGCCCAGAAATATCGGAAACATTACAAATGCCTCAAGTATTCAGATTAGCATTACCCATAAGTCCATGGAAAATTTATCCAAGTTTTATCTCAAAAAACTTGGTATAAATCCACAGTAAATCCCACAGATCTCCTACAATCACAAACAGAAAGAGAAAAAAATAATCCAACAAAATTCTGAGCTTAATAGACACAGATGCCTCTTCCTGACAAGGAACAGCTCTCAGGCAAAGCAGTGATCTATGAGCTCAGTCTACTTCCTCACGTTCCATAATGTGTCGATATTTATCTTGAGAAAAGCTAAATTACTGATTATTGGCAACTGTTAAGAAAAAGAAATTCAATGAAACTCAGGCTGCTATCAAAGACAATTATCCAAACACTAGGAATTGTTCTAAAACAAAAATCGCGTCAATGTCCTAGTGAAGGAATTATGGACAAATAACTGTGCCTGCCAAACCCTTTACAGAGGCTCTTAGTGAGTCAGAAAATACATTAAAATCAAACTTCCTTTTTTTTCTCATATAAGGCAACCTCAAAAGTAGAGGTGTCACACGTAAGAGCTAGAGAAGAAACAGAAAAACAGGAAAAAGGAGTGGAAGATCAGACGTGTACAGAATCTGGGTATCTGACCCTCTTAGATATCTTAGCATTAACTCTTTTTAAATAGAAGCTTTAAAAATAATATTAATTTCTGGTTTTCATTACCTGACAGGCAGATATAAGTTAAGTATTCGCCTTGACCCCCAGTTGCCAAGAAAGGAATCTTTTTCTTTGTCCTCCTCTTGACTTGGACGGCTCCCAGCATCCTTTCATCGAGAGGTGCAAAAATTTCCTTGCTGATGGCAGATTTGGCACTCATTGTAGAACAATCGAGGAGGGCACAGAGAGAGATTTCTGAAAAGAAAGAAAAGGCAAGTCGGAATTGACAATATTGTAAGGGCCCACATAAGAATGAGCAGCAAGTTGACATGCAGGTGAAGTAACTTTCAATTTGTGGTTTAGCCGCTTACTTGCTTGAAGTGCATTACAGAATCATTAAAAGCAAGGTCTTGACATTTGTAATAACTATGAGAGCATAGAAACAAAAAAGGAATACCGATTCGCTCGCTGAAAATGTCAAACACAATGTGAGATGAGCAGCACGAACTGGGATCTAGAAAGTTTGCCAGTCTGTACCCCAACTGCACCTACATCAAACTGGCATGCACTACCCACCTCCATTCCTATCTTGTAAGGAACGTGATTTCAAGCTTCCAGTTGACAAGTCTTTCCACCGTCCAAAGTTTTTAAAGTCAAGAAGTTCTTTATGCTCCCTTAAAATCTCCTTTAACTCTAATAATATAAATCTGTTTCCCTAAATACTGAAAATTATATCATCTTCTATATAATAACTAGACATGCAACAGAAAACCATTAATTTAATCACCCTTCAGCTGCTTTGGATCAGGCTAAGTAATTAATCCTTATTTCTCAGCCTCTTTCAATGGGTCCTATTTTCCAGTGCTCCTCTGCATCTAGTTGCCATGATCTGGACCCTTGACAAATTCTCCACAGTCTTCTTTAGCCGAAGTGGACACAGAATTCTAAAAAAGTGTCTGACTAATGTTAGGTATTTTGGAAATGTTACCCAGCAGTTCCCACATGTTATGCTCCTGTGGCTAACTGGCAGTATGTGCCCAATAATTAAGAAAATAAAGCAGTATGTTGCTGACTCACAGTGAGTCCCCCTTCTTCTCCCCTCCCAGACATTTAAACATATAGTCCTCAGGTTATATTTAGTTTTCCAAAAGTTGTACTTCCGTACTGGTCTTAACTCTGCTCATTTGTATCTATTATATTCAAGGTCAATCTGAATTTTAACTGGAAAAATTCATCCAGAAAGCTCAACAGTAACTTGAGTAAATGTTATTTTTTTTTTCATTTGTCATCCTAGTCATAGTCTACACCTGAATCAGTAACCAACATTTGTTCAAGCAATTAATAAATCAGAATTAAAGGTGCAGAGAGGGCTTATAGGTTGGTCATGTAGGTTAAACAGAGTATTCAGAGATGCTGCATATGGATCAATAGTGCAGCTATATGTACGTGGTAACAGCAGCTCACAGAGTTGATCAGCCTGCTGTAAAATTGGGCCAACTAGTAAATACCTACTAGGTGCCACCTCTATCCTCAGTATTAGAGATATAAAAAATCATTTAGACACAGTCCCTGCTCTCCAGAAGTTGGCTGCTGACTCCATTGAAGGTTTAAGTTAAATCCAGATGATTTATGATGGAAGACCATGGGAACATCCTTCTCAATGCAAGTTTCACAAATGTTACCAACACAAATGTCCACCTGTATCCAGTGCACATCTATAATCTCATGGTAGGAAAGAGATATATTTAAAAAAAAAAAACAACTCTGGTTAAAGAAATTTCTCCTAGTTTCAGTTCTGTAATAGAACAGATTTTCTTAGTGGCACCAAGAATAATGAATAAAAAGTGTTGCTTTTTATTATCTATCTATATCTCTACTACACATCATAGATCTGTACCCAGGTCTATCTGAGCTCCGATAATGACATTAAATCATTTATATCAGGTTCTTCATACTGGCTGAGAACGAAATGACATCAGTGTAGAGGGACCTGTTTCTCAATGTGCTGACCATTAACTGATATCCTGTAATTTCCTAGAAGTTAGCACACAGAACTTCCCCCACCATGATTCACCCAATGAGTTTCCTTGGCAGGTATTATAATTGACAGGGACTTTTTTATTAAAAGGGAGAAACAAATACTAATTCTTTTCCAGTTCCAAGGCCTCTCACCTGTCACCATTTAGGGACATGTGAAAAAGAAAGCCAGTGGTAGCAGAGAGGCCTCAAATATTCTATAAGCAATGTAGAAAAAGTTATATTCCCAAACTTATCAGGCATTCTCTGACCAGCACCTTCCCAACTGTGGCATGGCTTTTTATTTTCCATCTAAGATTCACAGTTTTCGAAAATTGTAGTTAAAGAAATCGAAAGCTATCATTTAATAATGTAAAATCTGTAGAAAAAGAAGGGAGGGGGATATATATGTTTTATTAAACTGTTAGGAAATCCTGTGTTTCTTTTGAAAAACTGATAAGAAATGGAATTGAACTTTTGTTGTTTTTTATGTTGATATTCAGTGACCAAGAACAACAACAATGACAAAAAAGGAAAATAGAATCAGTAACTTAAATGAATGTGGGTTGAAATTTCAGCTCCAAAATTTAAAATCTATACGTGATTGGGTAAATCTCTTAAAATTCTAGAACTTCAGTTTACAAACTGCCACATAGCGCTATCTTCACCTAATTAACAGAATCGTTGAAAAAATTAAATAAAATAGTACATGCAAGTCACTTATTTCTAGTGCCTAAAGTGATCTATGAGCTCAGTCTACTTCCTCACGTTCCATAATGTGTCGATATTTATCTTGAGAAAAGCTAAATTACTGATTATTGGCAACTGTTAAGAAAAAGAAATTCAATGAAACTCAGGCTGCTATCAAAGACAATTATCCAAACACTAGGAATTGTTCTAAAACAAAAATCGCGTCAATGTCCTAGTGAAGGAATTACGGACAAATAACTGTGCCTGCCAAACCCTTTACAGAGGCTCTTAGTGAGTCAGAAAATACATTAAAATCAAACTTCCTTTTTTTTCTCATATAAGGCAACCTCAAAAGTAGAGGTGTCACACGTAAGAGCTAGAGAAGAAACAGAAAAACAGGAAAAAGGAGTGGAAGATCAGACGTGTACAGAATCTGGGTATCTGACCCTCTTAGATATCTTAGCATTAACTCTTTTTAAATAGAAGCTTTAAAAATAATATTAATTTCTGGTTTTCATTACCTGACAGGCAGATATAAGTTAAGTATTCGCCTTGACCCCCAGTTGCCAAGAAAGGAATCTTTTTCTTTGTCCTCCTCTTGACTTGGACGGCTCCCAGCATCCTTTCATCGAGAGGTGCAAAAATTTCCTTGCTGATGGCAGATTTGGCACTCATTGTAGAACAATCGAGGAGGGCACAGAGAGAGATTTCTGAAAAGAAAGAAAAGGCAAGTCGGAATTGACAATATTGTAAGGGCCCACATAAGAATGAGCAGCAAGTTGACATGCAGGTGAAGTAACTTTCAATTTGTGGTTTAGCCGCTTACTTGCTTGAAGTGCATTACAGAATCATTAAAAGCAAGGTCTTGACATTTGTAATAACTATGAGAGCATAGAAACAAAAAAGGAATACCGATTCGCTCGCTGAAAATGTCAAACACAATGTGAGATGAGCAGCACGAACTGGGATCTAGAAAGTTTGCCAGTCTGTACCCCAACTGCACCTACATCAAACTGGCATGCACTACCCACCTCCATTCCTATCTTGTAAGGAACGTGATTTCAAGCTTCCAGTTGACAAGTCTTTCCACCGTCCAAAGTTTTTAAAGTCAAGAAGTTCTTTATGCTCCCTTAAAATCTCCTTTAACTCTAATAATATAAATCTGTTTCCCTAAATACTGAAAATTATATCATCTTCTATATAATAACTAGACATGCAACAGAAAACCATTAATTTAATCACCCTTCAGCTGCTTTGGATCAGGCTAAGTAATTAATCCTTATTTCTCAGCCTCTTTCAATGGGTCCTATTTTCCAGTGCTCCTCTGCATCTAGTTGCCATGATCTGGACCCTTGACAAATTCTCCACAGTCTTCTTTAGCCGAAGTGGACACAGAATTCTAAAAAAGTGTCTGACTAATGTTAGGTATTTTGGAAATGTTACCCAGCAGTTCCCACATGTTATGCTCCTGTGGCTAACTGGCAGTATGTGCCCAATAATTAAGAAAATAAAGCAGTATGTTGCTGACTCACAGTGAGTCCCCCTTCTTCTCCCCTCCCAGACATTTAAACATATAGTCCTCAGGTTATATTTAGTTTTCCAAAAGTTGTACTTCCGTACTGGTCTTAACTCTGCTCATTTGTATCTATTATATTCAAGGTCAATCTGAATTTTAACTGGAAAAATTCATCCAGAAAGCTCAACAGTAACTTGAGTAAATGTTATTTTTTTTTTCATTTGTCATCCTAGTCATAGTCTACACCTGAATCAGTAACCAACATTTGTTCAAGCAATTAATAAATCAGAATTAAAGGTGCAGAGAGGGCTTATAGGTTGGTCATGTAGGTTAAACAGAGTATTCAGAGATGCTGCATATGGATCAATAGTGCAGCTATATGTACGTGGTAACAGCAGCTCACAGAGTTGATCAGCCTGCTGTAAAATTGGGCCAACTAGTAAATACCTACTAGGTGCCACCTCTATCCTCAGTATTAGAGATATAAAAAATCATTTAGACACAGTCCCTGCTCTCCAGAAGTTGGCTGCTGACTCCATTGAAGGTTTAAGTTAAATCCAGATGATTTATGATGGAAGACCCTGGGAACATCCTTCTCAATGCAAGTTTCACAAATGTTACCAACACAAATGTCCACCTGTATCCAGTGCACATCTATAATCTCATGGTAGGAAAGAGATATATTTAAAAAAAAAAAAAAATCTCTGGTTAAAGAAATTTCTCCTAGTTTCAGTTCTGTAATAGAACAGATTTTCTTAGTGGCACCAAGAATAATGAATAAAAAGTGTTGCTTTTTATTATCTATCTATATCTCTACTACACATCATAGATCTATACCCAGGTCTATCTGAGCTCCGATAATGACGTTAAATCATTTATATCAGGTTCTTCATACTGGCTGAGAACGAAATGACATCAGTGTAGAGGGACCTGTTTCTCAATGTGCTGACCATTAACTGATATCCTGTAATTTCCTAGAAGTTAGCACACAGAACTTCCCCCACCATGATTCACCCAATGAGTTTCCTTGGCAGGTATTATAATTGACAGGGACTTTTTTATTAAAAGGGAGAAACAAATACTAATTCTTTTCCAGTTCCAAGGCCTCTCACCTGTCACCATTTAGGGACATGTGAAAAAGAAAGCCAGTGGTAGCAGAGAGGCCTCAAATAGTCTATAAGCAATGTAGAAAAAGTTATATTCCCAAACTTATCAGGCATTCTCTGACCAGCACCTTCCCAACTGTGGCATGGCTTTTTATTTTCCATCTAAGATTCACAGTTTTCGAAAATTGTAGTTAAAGAAATCGAAAGCTATCATTTAATAATGTAAAATCTGTAGAAAAAGAAGGGAGGGGGATATATATGTTTTATTAAACTGTTAGGAAATCCTGTGTTTCTTTTGAAAAATTGATAAGAAATGGAATTGAACTTTTGTTGTTTTTTATGTTGATATTCAGTGACCAAGAACAACAACAATGACAAAAAAGGAAAATAGAATCAGTAACTTAAATGAATGTGGGTTGAAATTTCAGCTCCAAAATTTAAAATCTATACGTGATTGGGTAAATCTCTTAAAATTCTAGAACTTCAGTTTACAAACTGCCACATAGTGCTATCTTCACCTAATTAACAGAATCGTTGAAAAAATTAAATAAAATAGTACATGCAAGTCACTTATTTCTAGTGCCTAAATTATAATTAATGGTTAAAAATTGAACTTATATAAAGTGAGTAAATGTAGCCATCCATATCAGAAAGTATTTGTAAAAGAGAAACTCAACTTTATTTACCAAAGCCTTACTTTTCTCATTCTTGAGTATGAAACCCTCTAAACATGGATAAATAGTCTAATGTATGGAAGGCTCTGTACTAAGTGTTATAAGGATGAGGAATTTATAGGCTTCACTTTCAGGAACTCTGTAATAGGATATTATCTGATTCATTCTTACAAAAAAAATTCTCAAAAATTCTTGTTCAAGACAATAATACTGTGAATGAAAAAGAGGCTTCACAGTAGACCTGACAAGCTCAGTGACCAAAAGTAACCACACAGGACAAACTCCTAACTGGGCGGATCATGGTGGGTAGTCATACCCCAGGCCTATACCTACCTTAATAAAAGATTCATCTTTATGTTAAGCAAGCCCTGCCCATTATTCTTATGCATCTAGGATAATATACTTTGAACTGCCAGAATAATCTTTTCTGGACCCCCTAAGAGGTGCAACCACCCTCACAAGAGCAAATGCACCAAACTCCTCATTGTTATTTTGTTGCCTGCATACCATCTCCATTTACTTGTAATTGTTAAATGTCAACTGTCCTATATCCACCAATGTAAAAGAAGTATGTATCTGTCCATTTTGCTTTTTATCTGATCCCAGAAATTCTCTTCCCTACTTTGCTTTCTCCCACCTTCTTAATGCACTACCGATGAGTTTCATGTAACCTTCCTTAACGTTTTCTCCTTGGATTCTACATGTGTAAAAAGAATCACTAAACTATCATTCTCAAGAACATTTTTTCAATCCATTGAGATCTTGCTCTGGGCACATCCTCAGTTTGGCTCAAATAAACTGTAATAAACTCATAAAATTTTTCTATAGGTTTGGCTCTTCTTTTGTCGACAATGCTAACAGGCCTGTGAGAAATCATGCAGGTGTGTAGTTTTAATGCCACCCTGGAAATGGGAATGCACAGTGTATTAGAAGGAAAAGACTCAGAGAGTAAAAGGGGCACTATTGGAGCTTTGTGGCAGTAATCTCTAAGAGTGCCCCCCAAACCCGAATGTACCTCTGAATTCAGCATGGAGAGCTTTTAAAAAATGCGGGCTCCTGGACCCTTCCTTCGTACCCACAAAACCAGAATCTTGGGATCTATATTTTAAACAACTCTGTAACTCGTTCTCCTGTAGCTACTCTGAAACTGAATTTAAAAGCTAATAGCCTGTCTACAGCCATGCCACCCTGAACAAGCTCAAACCCGTCTGATCTTAAAGCTAACCAGGGTCAGGCCTGGTTAGCACTTGGATGGGAGACCACCTAGGAAGACCAGGTGCTGTAGGCGTGAAAAATTTTAAAAAAAAGGATTGTAAACTGACAAGGTCCTTGCAATCTGTGAGGTCAACCAAGGGTTGCCTCACCTAAAATAAATAAATAGATAGATAGATAGATAGATAGATAGATAGAAAGAAAGATAAATAAGCAAGCAAGCCAATAGCCTAAAGATGAACTGTGGGATGGAAAGAAATATATTCTCAGGAGAGAATACAGAAACAGAATATACAGGATTTTTTTCTCTTGATTCAACCAAGTAGCTTTATCAAGTCTTAAATCTTACTGTTGGTAAATCAATGTCCAGTCCAAGGCTGGGACCCCATTGTAAGGAAACAAGATGAATACAAGAGCAATGATGAACCACTGACCATAGTTTCTCCAACTTATATCACCCTGAAGGGTAGCAGGATATGCCACCCCAAAATACGCCTATATATAGTATATTGATTACTTTGAGCCAAAGGCATGTGAAAAACAGCAAATAAACACAGGAGAAGTCCTTCTCTAAACTCTCCTTTTCTGCCTAAAGACAGATCCTCTGAAAGGAATTCAGTTGTTATAAATCCCCTCTTCAGGAATTTCATCAATCAGAGAAGACTGACTCTTGTCAATGGAGAGGAGACTAGAAGTCGACACTACACCCAGACTTTGTCACAAACTATCATACCTTCCATCTATTCTTCTAAGGGCCGATTCATCTTCCCTAAAAATCATTGTGTCCCCAAAGAGGCCTAGATCCTCCATCCTCTTTTCCTATTAAGATGGTATTCAATCCTGAAATCTAAGCCACTTCATGAATTGCTTATTTTTCCCTTGGTCTCCCCCATGTATATATTAGGTACACCTGTTAATAAATGTCTGTTTGTTTTTCTCTTGTTAATTTGTTTTTTACCACAGGGGTCTTGGCTATGAACTCAGAAGGGTAGCGGGAAGATTATTCTTCCTCCCCTAAAACCCCAGGAAAGATTTCTTTCTTCCTGATCCACAGCTTCTACAGGCTATAATTACAAAGGTTTCCCATCCAAGAAACCAACCTACAGTATGATTTGCAAGTCAAAGCAGCCTTAAGTGGTATTTGTAAAAACTAATTGCAGCGAGTTTTAATCTTTCTCAAGCCTTTTCATCTATCTTCTTCTCACTTTGAGCCATCTAATCCATATCCGTTTTTGTCAGTACATGGTCACTGTAGTCAGATGGCCCTCCACTCCCCACAAGTAACCAGGAA
>NW_011889062.1:2583730-2586215 GCF_000151845.1 Pteropus vampyrus | reverse complement strand
TCTTATTAGTAAAATCTAAAAAGGGAGTCTGATAGGCCACTAGTATAGACAGAGAATTTTAATCTGGTAATATAACATACAAAGTTGAAAAGTACAATCACTACAAATTCACCATTCTTTGTGGTAGAAACAAGGGCTATGGAGTCATCTTGCCATGGTGTGAACTGAATAGCAGACCAAGAACCCATATTTAAGACTTCTCAAGATTTACAAGGATCAGGGCTAAATCAATACAGAAACAAAACAAAACAAAACAACCACCTAAAAGTATTCTGGAAGGAGTTAGAAACTTCCAAACAGGAAAATAAAAATTATAAGTATATGAATGAGGCTAAAAAATATTCTCTAATTTGCTAGAAAAAATACTTGGAGATAAGACAAAGAAATACCTTAAAGGAGGAATTTCAAACAAAGACATACATCAATATCAATTGGAATGCCCAGGTCCTGCTCACAGAAATTCAGGGGCTCTAGGACACAGGGCCTAGACTCGCTTTCTTGATGATCTCTTTGGTTTATTCTGTTGTACAACTAGGTTCAGAAACCATTGTCTTTGGGATTCCCCCACCCCGATATTTAATGAATTATATAAATAAACGTTTTTTGAGAGTACATGGCAGATACTCTGTAAAGCCCTAGCAATGAGTCACTGAGGTTTGTATAGCACTGCATGACTTACAAAGTACTTCCACTCTCAATCCCAAGTATGCAAGCAAGATAGCCACTAAATAGATCTTCCAAAGTTTGCTTTAAGAATGTAAATCAGAATCATTAAGTATGTGTTTTTACACATATGGTACACTATACCATTTTAAACCCACTCCTACTGGTATAGGGATTATGAGGAAGTTATAATTTTTCTCACAGAGATACAGAGATTAATATTTGAGTTGGAACCCCTTGAACCAGCAAGTCTACTACTGGAGAAAATAGTGTGAGCATGTGTGCTTGTGTATATTAAAAATGTATGCTTACCCTAGATCCATTTTAAGAGCCAAACATTATAAAGAACCTAAATACCCATCAATATCCAATCTTCATTGGTTAAATACAGTATAGCCTATCCATGCAATGGAATATTACAGTCTTTAAAAATCATGGCATAAATCTATAGATATTGACTTGGAAAAATGACCATGACACAATAAAGAGTAAAAACAGAAAATGAGCTCACGAATGTAGAATGATATGTGTAAATTTATATGCATAACAAGATGTCTAAAAATGTTTTGCCAAAATGTTAATGTAATTATCTCTGGATTTTTGAAACAAGAAAATAGGTCAGAGATTCTGCAGGACAGTATTCTTATTCCCCCATAAACTGACTTGAGTGTTCCATAAAACATTATGTTTTTGTGGTACTCTCTTTCCCCAAACTGGAGGACATATCAAAAGATATTTTTTTGAGACTCAGTTATCAGTTTTCCCTCCTTTCCTTTCAACTCTTAGTCCAATCTCTTATCCAAAGGCGAAATTGGATAAAATTCCACCTTCAAAGAGTTGTGAGAAAAAAGTGCAAATGCTGTGAAGCATTAGAACAAGGCCTGGACGGCTTTTTTTGTGAGAAGAAAACGGCACCTTTCCTCTGAGCAAATGTAGCTCCACACCAGGGTCCATGGCCTGGCGAACAGAGCACCAGCAAGTTGTCAGCTTGCACTTGCTCCGTGGACACACGCCTTTGGAGCAGAACAGAAACAGCACAACTATACACAGCAGCCCTGGTCATGGCTTACATTTTGTAAGTATATGAAACGTATAAAAACCTAAAATATAGTTTAACTCTTTAAGGATGGAAAAGAGGGAATTCTTTTCCACCATCAGGCTACCAAATACTGTGAGATTTGATTGGCTTACTTTACCGGCACATACGAATCATCCGTGTGTGGGAGACATTATGTTCACAGGATCTTCCAAGCCAGTGACTCATGTCTGTTTCAACTATAAATCTAGACTATTTTCATCTCCTCTTTCCTTGTTTATACGTTCAGTAAGCACATTCTTCTCATAGGTTTAAAATACAAAGAACAAACTGCTCTATGCCCAGACCACAAGACCTGTGTTTATACAAGTTTATTTACATTGTGGGTGGACTTTTTAACTTTCTTGTCAATCACTACTTCTTAACTTTAACAAATGATGTGACAGAGCCAAGAAATAACATCACCAGCACCAAAAAAAAAAAAAAAAGCTGCTGAGAATATGCCATTTGGAGAACTTGTTAAGGTGAGATGGAGATTTTATGAACATCACTCGTTCTGAAGATTCATCCAGTAATAGAACCTTCACATTCACAAGCTTAAATTCCAAGGACCAGAAAGTTGGTTCTACAGTACCCATATACTGATCCTATAATAATGGGTAGACATAAAGTATCAATGAGAAGGGCAGGCCAGGATGCATTCACTGGATCGTGGCAGGATTATGAATCCAAGATGTGAGGCAGGCCTTATAAAATGAATTTAACCATATCGAAGAAAGAACAAAG
>NW_011889062.1:2583252-2583680 GCF_000151845.1 Pteropus vampyrus | reverse complement strand
GGTCAGGAGTCAAGGAGAAGTGGTGGAGACTCCAGCAAATTAAAACTGCAGATGCCCTTTGGCTGGGCATTCATTATCACACAGGTAGTTCTAAGGGGTGTAGTCTGAAGGCCCTAAATATTTCTCACCTGAAGAGAGAAGAGCCTCCTCTGGTGAGATAGAGGCACTATCTATTCAGCTTAATATTATTAAATAACTGATTCATTTAGCCTCATTAACTTCTCTGTTAGGATCCCATGTTTAACATGCAACCTTCTGATCATATTTTTGCACTGGCTGAGCCAACACAAGTAATCTAGACTGTATAACAACTATATTCTCGTTGCCAATAAATAACCAGAATCCCCTGGTATGACTCTCTTAAATGTGACTCAACCCCGAGCCAAATTCACTCAAAACAAGCTGACATCAAGTTTCAGGATTTTCTA
>NW_011889062.1:2541420-2578546 GCF_000151845.1 Pteropus vampyrus | reverse complement strand
ATACTGATCCTATAATAATGGGTAGACATAAAGTATCAATGAGAAGGGCAGGCCAGGATGCATTCACTGGATCGTGGCAGGATTATGAATCCAAGATGTGAGGCAGGCCTTATAAAATGAATTTAACCATATCGAAGAAAGAACAAAGGGTTGTAAGAGAAAACAGACCAAAAGGAGCTCAAATTGTTGGCATCTCCCAATTCTTGAGTACCATGTCATTGGGGTGTCCAACAGCTAATTAGCAAACAAGGAAAACAAGATATTGGACTGAAAACATTGTTTATAGCAGACAACACTGGCAATAGACAAATCTATTTCAACCAAATACAAACAAAGCCACACAAGGACTGACAACATGAAAATAAATGTTTTAATTATGTGCTATATTCTGTGCTGCTTAAGAAATTAGTATGTTTCCTTTACTTACACTGAAGATAGAAGAGGAGAGGAAACACTACACCCCTACATGAAAGGAATGAACAGACTTAGGTGGTGGTTTAGGTGTGTTCCTTAAGGGAGGGTTTGGTTTATACAGAAGTTTGTAAGAGAGGTTATGGATTTAAAAAAAAAAAAAAAAAGAGCAACTATATCAACCATTAAAAAGAAAGAAACAGATAAATGAATAAACCCTCCAGCAAGCATAAGATGAGACCTTCATATAAGATATTTGTTGACTCAAATCTTAGGTAAATTATAAGTTCTCTTGATTCAGCTATTTCTATTTTAGTACAGTCTTGGAATATAACACTAAAAAGATAATAAGCCTTTAAAAAGACTCTCCAGTGTTTAAGTGTATGAAACCTATAAAAACCTAAACTATATAAAAAGACAAAATCTAAAATATAGTTGAAACAAGTTTACATATTTTCTAAAAACCTAAAAATCAGAGCAAAATCTCAAAATATTCTCTAAATCTAACATTTTAAAAACAATATTTCCTACTTGAATTCCTGATTTAGAGAATAGCATCACTTAATAATTTCTTGAGAGAGCTTCAATGAATTTTCCACAATTGACATTTTATCAGTATTATATTGTGACATGAAGTCTTTAAAGCAATGAAGGGGGCACAAAAGAAATGTGACCCATTTTATACATATTTACCATGTCAATTTAAAAGGTAAGGCACTCTGTCCTTCAATGTCTCAATCTCATAAATGAAATTTTCATTGAGGTCATTAAACTCTTCTATCTCATAAGGATCTGGCCGAGGACTGTAATTTCAACTTTAATTGGTCTCCCCAGTGGTCAATGTCATGATTTTGTGCCTGTGCAATATAATTTGAACAGTGCTAGAAAGAATTCTGCTCAGCCTCAAAAAGCTTTCCCCATTAGCTATCTCAAATTTCAACACAAGATGCATACATTTAGACATGGGGCTTTGGTATTTGAAAATCCCCATGAATATGTTTACACCTGTGGGGAAGGGACAAGATTACATTTTACAGATAAGCAAACTACAGCTCAGAGTAGTTGAGTAAGTTGTTCTAGACCACACACATTTTAAAGGACAGAGTAGATATTAAACCTAGAAAATATGATTCCAGGAATTTGTTCTTCTTCACTATCTCATTGAAAGAAATAAGAAAGGTAGGAAAAGATGAGGTAGAAATAAATTCTAGGTAAACCGAGACAAATTCATGTGCTTTACAGTTTTGTCTCTGATCAGCCTTACTTTCTGGAGGACCAGATACTGTTATCATCCCTGACCAGCAGTTACAAAGATAACGAATCAGGCTGAAGTCTGAAGTCTTTCTTCTGGGTATCTGTTCATCTTGGGTATACATGTCATGCTGTGTAGCTGGCACGGAGAATTGCATAGTCTCGTTACAATACAGCCTGTTTAGGTTCCACAAAGAAAAAACTGGGGAGGTAAGAATATGTTAGTAGAGAGAGTCTACGATAGATCTCTGTCCCTGAAGTCTCGTCACAGCTGTCTGCCAACCTCCTTTGGATACCGGCAGTTTACGACAGGAGTCAACTCCTGGAAAGATCTTGGATGGCAGCCACAAGAGGTTTTATGAACCTGGTAGGCTATTTTCCAAACCAGAAAAGGCTTAAATATAAAAGGCACATATTTCAAAAGTTTCTGCTGGTTCTCAAGGGAAACTCCTCTTTCTACTTTCTTTGCTGTATTACCCATCTCTGGCATCTCAAAAACACACTCGGGCCCTCCTGTTACTTCCTCCCTCACACTCTTTCTATGTATGCCTTCTATCTTTGCTGTCAGTGCTTCAAGCAACCTTAATGGCTTCCCTAGGAGCAATGCTCTGAACTTCACAAATTTAAAAGGCTTGGCAAAGGGAATTCCATCCACTTGACTTTGCTGAGAAGGGTTTCAGCAAGATCTTCCAAATGAGCTAACCGACCACCATTCCTTAACACTTTTTTGGGGCCTACCTGCCGGCAGATTATACTTCAGTTGAAAGGCATGATGAGTTAGAATGTTGGCATTCATAGGCTTAAAAATTTAATAGCTGTAAGTAATCTTAGTGGTTTTCTATCTCATCCAATTCTCTTCCTTAAATCATAAGAAAACTGAAGACCAGAGGATAATTCCCAAATCATACCACTAAAGAGTAGCAAGGTCAAGGTTAGGGCTAGCCATAGCTGTCCACTTTTCTGAATGCTCTTTCAAGTAACAGTTATTACAGCAGTCCCAAGTGTGTGAAAAGTGAGGACAGGTGGTATGTCAGGAGGAAGGGGGAAAGAGAGAGAAAACATGACTTATCATAGTGAGAACTCTTCTCAGATTCATTCTTTTTCTTATGAATTGGTATGAAATTAAGTGTTGGACTAGAGAATACCTCTAGCCCACAGATTTCTAAACCTCAACTTTTGGCTATCACCTTTATTCCCTTCAATTTTCACAGTTTATGTTTTCTCATTTGGCTGTCAAGGCCAAAAGCAATGATGGCTACCCAAGTGGAACAGCCTGAGCCAGTCCAAGAAGCACAGAATAGCTTTGGCCAAGTCCCAAGCCACAGGGCTCTGTGCTGACCCGGACTAACAGGAGCCCTCCCACAGTCTTAGTGCTTTGAGCTGTTGGAAGGAGAATACACCCCAGGCAAAGTCACATGTCCATTATCCGTCTGGGAATTAATGCTCTAGCATTGGTGGTCTGCAGAAAGCATGTGATAACCGTGCCAGGAGCCTGGATCAGGTGTTGTAAGGATTTCTCAGTACTTATTCCAGGCCCTGGGAAACACGGGGTAGGAAATCAGGAATCTGTCAAGCCCTGTTTTTGTCTTCAGAACTGCATCCTTCAGCCTCAGTACAAAAACACCACCAGGTGCCTGCAATCTGTAATCAGTGCTCTATTAAAATGCTCTCAGAAATGCTGGAATTATCCTGATTTCCACACGCAGCTGCACAAGGTCCTATTGGGTAACTGAGAGTCTTTACAGGTTCACTCGAGACTCCCCGGAAGCAACAAAGTAGTATGCCTTGGTTGGGACCCAGCATCCAATCCACGGTGAAATCTCCACGAATGAGGGATAAGTGGGTAGGCAAGCAGCCCAGTTCTAAGCATTGAGATGCCACAGACTAGCCTACAAATCCAGGTCAGACTCAAGGTCCATATGTAAATGCAGATTCTGCCCCATTCAATCAGCTCTTCTGTCATTCAATGTCAACCCCTTTTTAATCAGCATGTTCCAGAAAATAACTAACTTCTGACCTACCTAGCTGTGCAGTGTTTGATAGGGAAGAAAAATCTATCAATTGAATATGACTCTAATACTAATATTTACTCAGGGTAATGCTAATATGAACTTACGGTATCAAGCATTAAGAAATTACAGAGACATTCAAGCACATGTGATCAGGCTCACCATCCAGAATCTGGGGCCAAGGCACAGTGGTCACTTATCCCCTGTCCCAATCTTACAGATATTAGATATTGGCTAGGCTTGTCATCGGATGATCTAGGTCTGAGCCCCGCCTTTGCCTTTATTTGTTGAAAAAATTTGGATAAAATTCTCTATCTTTGAGAGCTGTATCTTCATTTTTAAAAATGGTAGAGTGCCATCCACGTCACAAGAATGTTGTTAAAAATGTAGGAGGAGATTATAGAAATCAGCTCTCTGGGTCAGTCTGCTCTCACCTGGGGTACCCTGCCCTGGTCCTTGAAAGGCAGACAGGTATATAAGCAAGCATGCCAGCTTTCCTCTGCAAAAGCATATACACAACCCATTGTATATTACAAAGCTTTCCTCAAGAGTCATCCTATTTCATCTTCCTAGCTTGTGAGGGAGGTAGAGAATTTTGTCATCTCTCCTTGACAGGTGAAGAGAATGAGGGTCAGAAAATGGAACCACTTTGATGACTCCACTAGACTTGGCCAGGAAAGAGATGGATTTCCCTCCTACAATCTTGTCCTGTTTCCATCACACCCTTTACTATATGGAACTGCCAGCTTAAGCAGGAAAATAATGACAGAGCCAATTCAAGTGGAGCACTGTTGTAGCTGGAGTGTTGTTACCAAGGGAGATGTGGAGTTGCGTAGACATTAAGAAAAAGGCAAGGGCAAGAAAAGAGATAAGATAAAAGGAACACACAAAGAGCACAGAGGAGTTGGGGTGACACACAGTCTCATTCAATATGCAACACTATTCTGGACACTGAGGAACAACAGCAACGCAGTCGTGGAACTTACACTCTAATGGGGAAAAACAACCAACAAGAAAGAATATCTGTGCAGCAGTTGAAAATAAATCAATTTAGACAGGTCTTGTGGGTTCAGCAATTATGCAAAGAAACAAAGAATAATAGTCGCTATCATTTACCTCTAACCGTCAGACAGGAAAATTAAATAATGTGGAGCCGAAGCTCTCCAAACCTTCTGAGAAGACATTCATCTAGCTTTGATGAATATTTCTTTTCTGGCACATACAGCTCTTTATGATCAGAGGTAACAAAAAAATTTCATGTAGGAACAGGACCTTCATTCCACACACCTTTACTAAGTAACTATTTCAACCTGGACTCTGTGCAAGGAATGGAGCTTACAGGCAAAGTAGGTAAATTCGAGGAAAAAAAGAGTCTAGCTGAGGAGAAAGACAAGGAGAACAGGCAACCACTGGACTAAGTGATGGAGCTGAAGCTTCTATTCCACAGCAGCAGAAGAGGCAGCTACTTTCAGAGGCTGGTAATCAGGAAATACTCTGAGTGTTAATCCCATCTTTGAAATGTAATTAAAGAATTTAATTAGGTCTGCCTACACAAATGACACAGGGAGGTGCACTGCCATGGAAAGCCATAGAAACTGTTGGCTCTGAGTGAGCAACCTAGAACATACACCTTGGCTCCACCTGGGATCTGTGCAAGGCGCCTGGGAATGCTTTAGCTCCGCAAGGGATGCAGAGAGAACACTCTGCAGGGGAACATTTCTGCACGGACCCTACACACTTTTAGAACAGCAAGAGGATACTCTGGGCACATGTATGAAAAGAAAGAAAAAAATGATCACAGAGAAGCTACCACAGGAAAAAGGCGTCTGAGACAAATACAAACTCCTCCAATGCCTATTTGGTACCAAGTATTATTGGTAGCGGGGAGGTGAAACAAAAACTACCTTAAAAATGTTCATCTCCATCTGTTCACTGAAGTGGGAGTAGACAGATCTGAGGTCATAAATGGATAGTTTGTGAGAATAAGTTTTCTTGGCCCCTGTGCATTTTTAATATATATATGTATATATTACACATAATAGATTTCCAGTTTCTCTTAAAAATTGGGAGGATCTGTCAATACTAGACCTGCGTGTTCTCTTCCCCGCATGATCACCATCTCCACAATCAGTCCTCAAATTCATCAGGTCCCATCACGTCCTATTTTATTGTCCAAACAGAGGCTTAACGTCATTTGTCCTTGGTCATCCAAGTTGCCCTGTTTTCCTATATATAGCTTGTTCATTAATTTATTCCCACCTGGTTACTGAGTATGAATAACCTAGGATAGATAACTAATTAATTAGCATGACTGGGAAAGTTGTAAGAATATATAAGAGAGAGGGAGAACAGTTTTAATTTAAAAAGTAAAGCTTAATGGGAGAGTAAAGCAGAGATTAAGAAATCATCACATGAAGTCTGGGGAATCAAACCAAGGGCATAAAAAAAAAGCCAAATGTCCATATCATATAGTCATTTTAGAAGCTTAAAAACACTTTATATTCTCAATTCCAATAAGCCAACTGCTCTGACAAACTGCCACCAAACGGGCTCTGGAGATACAAATACAAATAAGGTGAAATGTGGACAGTGGGGACTCCTGCAGTTTCCTATACAGCCAACTGCTATGGCCTTCTGGAAGACACTTCAGTTATATCTATCGAAATCTCTGGAAATAGGCACAACAGCAATTCAGCTTCTAAGAATTTATCCTAAGGAAATCAAACAAGTGGGCAAAGATGCATATTCAAAGATGGCTATCTACTCAATTGGTATTCTTAAAACACTGACCAGCCTGATAGTCTTCTTTCATTGATGTCCTATTCAGTCTCTACATATAACCTTAAAGAGTCAGTGTTCTGTTGAAATTTGAAGGCTGAAACCTTACCTATTCAGGTTTTCATCCTTTCAAACAGACATTTTGTTGAATATCTACTATGTTCCAAATCTGTGCTAGGACTCAAAATGGTCACTGCACATGGAGTGGAAGTCAGAGCAGACATGGTTAGGAGACTGTGCTGGAACGGGCTTTGAACTTGCAAGGGGCTCTCAATAATGACTACTCTCTTAAGGATCACTGGTTTCATATGAAGAGCTTAAACATACAAGATCTGCATTTTATTTTTTAAAAGAACTTTTATATCTAGCATTCCTCTCATAGCCCATGCAATAAACTTCTTGGATTTCTGTGTGCATCTCAAAAATATCTGGAGAGCAATAAATTATGCAATGCCAAAGGATCATTCCCAGGACAATCATCAACTGCTTTACTCCTATGTGTACCTAACATTACACATCATTTCATAATTGGTCTGTTAATGCTCTGTGTGTGTGTGCGCTCACGCGCGTGTGTGTATGTGTTTCCATAACACAGAAATACCCCTGTTGTTCTGGACAGTTTTATCAATGTGATGTTGTGGAATGGTTTCTCATTGGGAAGCTGAACCCAACTCAATAAAAGCTGGGAAACTCTGAAGAGAAAGAGGGCAGGGCTGGGAATTGGGAACTTTTACTAGTTAAATTGGACTAGATAAATAACATACGGTTAAAAAAAATGATGATGGCATAGGAGGATAATGGACTCACCCCCTCCCATGAGCAAACATAAACATGCATGTGTATAGAGATCAATTACTCCTGTGAGAAAAATGAGGGCTGAATGAGCAGCTTCTGAACAGCAAATAAGAGAAAGAGACTGACTAGAGAAGGCTGGGAAACAGCAGAAGCTCTCTGGGAGCTGTGGGAACTCTCCATGGTGGTAGAGCCAGTGAGCACCATTGTTTGCATTCCTCTCTACCTCCACAGGGTGGGTGGGAGCTCTATTCAGGTGCTTTGGCCTACCTGCAATATCACTGCACAGTGTTCTCAGTTATATCAGCCAGAGACTTTAGACTCCCAACGAAAGGAGCAAACAGGAACAATGGCATCACCACATGCACCTGGCTTCCCTGCCGTGCTGCTCCAGTCAGGTAGGCCAGTGTTCCAGGCATCATAAGTGCCTTCCCAGCTCCAATTGGCTTCTTAAAACTACTCAGCACATAAAATCTACAGAGATCACTTCTACACAAGTCCACCTTCTATACAACAAACAAGAAAGACTGTAGTATAGAGAAGGCTGCGGAGCACGGGAGCTCTGCAGAGACTGCAGGAATTCTCTGGGGTTGGAGGTTCCTGTGAACAATATTGCTTATATCCTCCTTCACCTCCATAGGGTGGGTGGGGGCTCTATTCAGGTGCTCTGATCTACCTGCAAGGTTGCTGCAGTGTGTTCCTGGACACATCGTCTGAGCCCATTTCAGCCTGAAAAAAAGGGAGCAAGCAGGATCAACAGAGCATTACTAACATGAACCTGGCCTTCCCACCTGGAGCTACTCTGGTTCAGTAGGCTAGTACCCTGGATGCCTTAGGCATCTGCTTGACTCCTACTGGCCTGCCAAAACTACCCGGCACAAATAATCTATACAAAGGCCACTTTTCCAAAATTAAGAGAGATAGCTATTTAATCTAATTCATGTAAACAAATATAGAAAGCCACACAAAATGAAAAGACAGAATATTTCTTAAATAAAGGAACAACAACAAAAATCTTCAGAGAAAAAACTCTAAGGAAAAGAAGGTAAATAATTTGTCTGACAAATAATTCAAGAAAATGATCACAAGGATGCTCACTAAACTTGAAAGTGGAATATCAAGAATTTAGGGAGAACTTCAACAGAGTTATAAAGTATAATAAGGAACCAAGTATACCCGAAAAATCAACTGAAATGAAAAATACAGTTGGAAGGAATCAACAGCAGATTAGTTAATAGAGAAGAATAACTTAGAATAAATTAGAAGGAATCAACAGCAGATTAGTTAATAGAGAAGAATAACTCAGTAACCTGGAAGACAAACTAGTGGAAGTCAACCAATCAGAACAGCAAAAAGAATTTTTAAAGATGGTAGTCTGAAGGATCTTTGGGATAACATCAAGAGCACAAACATTTGCATTACAGGAATCTCAGAAGGAGAAGATAGAGAGAAAGGAACAAAAACTTTATTCAAAGAAATGAAAGGAAATTTTCCTCACCTAGGAAAGGAAACAGACATCCATATCCAGGAAGCATAGAGTTCTAAAGATGAACCCAAAGAGATCCACACCAAGACATATTCTAATTAAAATGGCAAAGGTTAAAGATAAAGAGACAATCTTGAAGGAAGTAAGAGGAAAACAACAGTTACAAAGGAAATTCCTTAAGGCTATCAGTTGCTTTCTCAGCAGACACTTAACAGGTCAGAGGGAGTGGAAGGTTATCTTTAAAGTGTTAAAAAAAAAAAAAAAAAAGGAAACTACAAGCTGAAATAATTTACCCAGCAAGGTTATCATTCAGAATTGAAAGAGAGGAAAAGAATTTCCTGGACAAGCAAAAACTAAAGGAGTTCATCACTATAAAACCAGCTTTATAAGAAATGTTAAAAGATCTTCTTTAAGCAGAAAAGGAAATCACATAAGCAGAAATAAGAAAATATGAGAAAGAAAAAAATCTCATGGGTAAAGTCAAATATTTCATAAATATGGTGAATCAGACATTTTAAAAGCTCAAATATATGGTAGCTGAAGGAAATGGGACTTGGGGTGGTAAACACACAATAGAATATACAGATGTCAAATAATAATGTACACCTGAAAATTATTTAATCGTATTAACCAGTTGCCCCAATAAACTTAATTAAAATAAATAAAATAAAAAGATAAAAAAATAAAAAATAAAAAGCTACTACAAAAAACAAAAACGTATCAAACTACAATACGTAGTTAAGAGCTACACAAAATGATCTAAAACATGATATCAATAAAACGAAGCATGGAGGGGGTAGTAAAATTGTAGACTTCATAGAAAATATTCAAATTTAAACACCTATCAGCTTAAACTAGACTACTAGAGTTATAAAATGATACACATAAAACCTCATGGTAACCAAAAACCTACAAAAAACATACAGAGATAAGGGAAAGGAATCCAAACAAAACACTACAGAGAACCAGCCAACTATAAGTGAAGAGATCAAGAGAAGAAAAGGAACAGAGAACTATAAAAACAACCAAAAAGAAAGTAGCAAAATGGCAATAAGTACATACTTATTAATAATTACTTTAAATGTAAATATATGAAATGCTCCAATAAAATGCACTGGGTGGCTGAATGCATTAAAAAACAGGAGCCATCTATAAGTTGCTTACAAGAGACTCACTTCAAATCGAAAGACACATACAGACTGAAAGTGAAGGGATGGAAAAAGATATTCCATGCAAATAGAAATGAAAAGAAAGCTGGAGCAGCAGTACTCCTATGAGACAAAATAGATTTTAAAACAAAAAATGTAAAAAATAAACAAAGAAGAACATTATATAATTAGAAAGGGGTCAATCCAAGAAAAGAATGTAATAATCATAAATATCTATGCACTCAACATATGAGCACCTAAATATATAAAGCAATTATTAATGGACATAAAGGGAAAAATCCACAGTAATACAATCATGAGAGATTTTAATACGCCATTCACATCAATGGATAGATCATCCAGACAGAAAATTAAGGAAATAATGGCTTTGAATGTCACATTAGACTAGATCAACTTAATAGACGTTTGTAGAACATTTCACCCCCAAACTGCAGAATACACATTTTTTTCAAGTGCACATGGAACATTGTCCAGAATAGATCAAAAATTAGGTCACAAAACAAGCTTCAATAAATTAATGACCAAAATCATATCAAGCATCTTTTTTGAGCACAATGGCATGAAACTAGAAATCATTTACAGGAAGAAAACTGGAAAAACACAAATACATGGAGACTAAACAACTAATTGATCAAAGGAGAAATCAAACAGGAAATAAAAAACTATCTTGAAACAAATGAAAATACAACTTTTCGAAATTTATAAGAAGCAGAAAAAGCAATTCTAAGATGGAAATTCATAACTATACAGGCCTATCTCAAGAAGCAAACAAACAAAAAATCCTGAATAAACAATCTAATTCTACACCTAAAGGAACTATAAAAAGAACAAATGAACCCCATTCCCCTCTCCCCCCAAAAAACCCAAGAGGGAGTAAATAGTTAAGAAGAGCACAGAAATAAATAGAATTAAAAAATAAAACAATAGAAAAGACCAATAAAACTCAGAGCTGGTTCTTTGAAAAGATAAACAAAATTGACAAACCTTTAGCTAAATTCATCAGGGGTAAAAAAAAAGAGCCCAAGTAAATAAAATTATAAATGAAAGAGAAGTTACAATCGACACCACAGAAATCCATGTACTTATTAAAGAATACTATGAACAATTATATGCCAACAAATTCAACAATCTAGAAGAAATGGATAAATTTCTAGAAGTATATAACCTTTCAAGACCGAACCAGGAATAAATAGAAAATCTTAACAGAAAGATTACTAGCAATGAAATTGAAGCAGTAATCAAATTCCCAACCAATTAAACTCTAGAACCATTTGACTTCACAGGTGAATTCTACTAAACATTCAAAGAAGAATAAATATCTATCCATCTTATACTATTTCAAAAAATTTAAGAGGATTGAATGCTTCTAAACTTATTCTATGAAGCCAACGTACCCTGATGCCAAAACAAGACAAAGACATTACAAAAAAAGAAATTTACAGGCCATTATTCTTGATGAATATAGATACAAAAATTCTCAACAAATATTAGCAAACCAGACTCAACAATACATTAAGAGGATTATGTACCATGACCAAGTAAGAATCATCCCAAAGAAGGTTCAACATCTGTAAATCAATCAACGTGATACCTCACATTAACGAAATAAAGAATAAAAACTATTAATCATCTCTATAGGCTCAGAAAAAGCATTTGAAAAAATTCAACATCTTTTTATAATAAAGTCTCTCAACAAAATGGGTATAGAAGGAACATATCTCAACATAATAAAGGCTCCATATGACAAACCCACAGCTAATAGCATACTTGATGATAAAAAGCTGAAGGCTTTTCCTCTAAGATCAGGAACAAGACAAGGACGCTCACTGTTACTACTTCTGTTCCAAACAGTATTGGAAGTCATAAATGAGAAAGGAAAAAGAAATAAAAGGCATCCAAATTGGAAAGGAAGAAGTAAAACTCTATTTGCAGATGACATAATCCTATATATAGAAGCCCTAATGACCCCACTAAAAAACTATATAGAATAAATGCAAATAAAATTGTAGGATACAGAATATACAAAAATCTGTTCCATTTCTAGACACCAAAAGAATGATTAAAAGGAGAAATTAAGAAAACAATCTAATTTGCAATTGTTATTAAAAAGCATAAAATATTTAGGAATAAATTTAAGCAAAGAAGTGAAAGACCTGTACTCTGAAAACTATGAGACAGTGAAAATACAAATAAATAGGATATATCTTGCTAATGAATTGGAAGGATTACTATCATTCAAATGTCCTTATTACCTGAGGCAATAAACAGATTCAATGCAATTCCTATTAAAATACCAATGGCATTCTCTCCGAATTAGAAGTAATCCTAAATTTATATGGAACCACAAAAACCCTGAATAGTCAAAGAAATCTTGAGAAAGATCAAAGTGGGAGGTGTCATGCTCCCTAATATCAAACTATATCACAAAGCTACAATAATAAAAACAGATACATAGATCAATAAAACAGAGAAACCAGAAATAAATCCTCATTTATACTGCCAATTAATCTGTGAAAAAGCAAGGTTATACGATGGAGAAAAGACAGTCTCTTTAACAAATGATGTTGGAAAAACTGGACAGATATATGCAAAAAATGAAACTAGGACACTTTCTTATACCATATCCAAAAATAAACTCAAAATGGATTAGACTTAAATGTGACACCTGAAACCATAAAACTAGGAGAAAATGTAGGTAGTAAACTCTGACATTGCTCTTAGCAGTATCTTTTTGAAACTGTCTCCTTGGGTAAGGACAACAAAAGAAAAAAATAAACGAATGGGACTACATCAAACCAGAGAGTTTTTGCACAGCAAAAGAAACCATCAATGAAATGAAAAGACAACCTACTGAATAGGAGAAAATATTTGCAAATGATACATCTGATAAGGGGTTAATATTAAAAATATAAGGAACTCATACAACTTAACATAAAAAATACAAAATAATCCAATTAAAAATGGGCAGAATACCTTAATAAACATTTCTTTAAAGAAGATATACAGATAGCCAACAGATATATGAAAAAATGGTCAACATCACTAATAATTGGGGAAATGCAGATTCAAACCACCATGAAATATCAACACACACCTGTCAGAATGGCTATTATCAAAAAATCAACAAATAAGTGCTGGCAAGTATGTGGAAAAAGGGAACCTTCTTACATTGTTGGTGGGATTATAAATTAGTGCAGCCACTATGGAAAATAGTATGAGATTAATTTAACAATTAAATAGAGATGCCAAATGTTCCAGAAATTCCACTTCTGAGTATTTATCCAAAAAACACAAAAACACTAATTTGAAGAGATATATACACCCCTATGCTCATCGCAGCATACTAGTAATAGCTAAGATATGAAAGCCATCTAGATATCCATCGATAGATAAATGGATAAAGAAGATGTAGTATATATATAATGAAATATCATTCAGCAATAAAAAAGAATGAAATATTGTCATTTGCAACAACACGGATGGACCTAGAGGGTATTATGCTAAGTGAAATAGGTCAGAAAACGACAAATACTATATGATTTTACTTATATGTAGAATCCGAAAAAACAAAATAAATTAATTAACAAAACAGAAACAGATCTATAGATAAAGAGAACAAGCTGATGGAAGAGGGTGAAGAGACTGGGGGAAAACACACACACACACACACACACACACTCACTCTCAAATGCCTTAATTAGTTTGAAGTTATTTGGTGTTGGCTGTAGCATCCCTTGATTCTTATTATTTACAAAATGACTATGCTGATTTCCTCTATTCTAACTCTACTCCTCATATATCATATAGTTCTCAATGGTATGTAAATATAAAGACAGCTCACTGTACTTCCTGATAGAAGAAGAGCAAATGATTAAATGCAAATGCAAAAGTCATGTCAATACAGTGCAGGAAACTAAATTTTTCATTTTTTTTCTATGCAATTAACTTAGAAACCATATGGAACTTAGCCAAGAAAGAATGCTCAGAAAAAATAAGCTTGATTACAGAATCCAAGCCCCATAGATACCTACTCTATCTATTACAAAATTAGAGTGCTCTAAATTCTTCACAGGGGTTGAAGGAAAAAAAATCCAAAAAGATTCTGGTTTGAGATGTATCCACTGAGCTGAGATTTCTATTCTATGTGACATCATTAACTACCGAAGAACTCATAAAAACAACAACAAAAACTCCATAATCAGATTTTAACAAGGAAAGGCACGGGGAACAAATATTGAAGAAAAGACACAGGAAGAAAATAGAAGAGCCCATATTTCCAAAAATCCAGGTCAATCTACAGTCTAGAGACAACAGCCCTAGTTGCTTACAGATCGGGGAACTCATTTCAGGGTAAGAGAAGCGAGGCAACAAGCCAAGAGTTTAGGAATCAGGCAGGGCTTCTCCAATATAGCTTACTATTTCCAAGCATCAGGTCACAGGATGTCAGTAGGAAGCCACCCATCAGCAGACATGGGTTCTATTCTACTGACAGAGTGTATGCTGAGCCAGTGACCAATGCACAATGCATCTTTCTCACAGCTAGATTGGGAGGTGGAGATTTCTTCTCCCCCTTCTTAACTGAGCATTAAGATCGTCTCCACCATTGAACACAGGTTGTGTCAAGTTTAGTCCATAGGTTACAAAATGGTTAAACTGAATCGTGAGAGAATAAGAGTGGAAATGGTCATCACTGAGAACTGCGGATTCAAATTAGATGAGGCTTTTTAAGTGGTCCCTTGACTCCTTCTCAAGGTAGCAGCTATGACTTTGGGATGTTTCATATTGGTGAAAGAGGTACGTGAATGTGTGGTTTTACCTATGAGGAGGATTGGATTACATTAGAAGAGGTCATCTTTGGAACTGTGCGTAGGTAGTGAATTATGGGCTAGGCAGGGAAGGGATGTACTGGACAGATCACAACTTGGGATGCCTTGCTTCTTCCTTTCTGCTTCTGAGAGGAGTTGCCCAATCTTCTGTTTTTACGAATCACATGGGCATACCCCTGAGTCCAAGCTGAGTGGAACAGGGGAGAGTCCTTAACCCAGGAAGAGTCAATTCAGTACAATAGGGTCTTGTTTGAAGATAAGTTGGGCCATTCAGACTCCGAAATAGAAGAGAGCTAACACCTCAAACAGAAATGGGAGCTGAAGCTTTAAGTGTCATTTATGATGCAGAAAGAGGCTGAGAAAAGACAGATCACGGGCAAACAAAAGTTACAGAGAAAATCGATCTATAGATTGAGGAAAGGATGGTGCAGATATGTAGAAAGAGGGAAAGAGAGTAGGAAGCACCCAGAACTGCCTGTGTTCACCCAGCTTTCCAATTCATGTGCAAGGTTTTGATAAACTCCTGTTTTCTAAATTAGAATGAGTTGCTGTTACTTGCAAACAAGTAACATTACTGAAAGCATTGAACATTGGCGAATAACCTAAACTCTGCAAGTATGCGTCTCACTTTCTTTTTTCATGTATTTGGGCCTAACACCTGCCCAAATCAGTTCACAGAGGTCACTAGGGGAGCACAGTCAGATGAATGTGTAATTTGTTCTTATCGAAGGCACGAATAGTAAAATAACAGCAAGTTCAGGCTTTTAAATAAACAGAAAACTTTCACTGCCTATGTTTGATGCTCAGCTCACTGAGCTTTTATCATCCCTAAAGGCAAGACAAATCTAGTCAAAAGACATATTAATGTAAGATGACTTCTGTACTTTATGTAAGGAGAAAATCAACCAATTCAAGGTTATGATTCTCACAAAATCAAACCACACTAAATATATCATCTCAAAAAAAAAAAAAATGCCTAGAAGACAAACTTTGGTGATGGACAAGTTTATCTCTTGGAACTGCCTTTTCTCCATGACTGCACAGCCTCAAAGGGCTACTTCTCACACAGGACTTCTAGCTACAGAGTTGGTAGACGACCCTCCTAGGCTCATATCCTCTACAACCATTCCCAGCTCCTAAGTGGCAATGTGGCACCCGAGGCACCTGGTGGCCTCTACCCCATATAGTTATTCTTTCTCTCACTTCTTTTCTCCAGGCTGAGTCAGGTGACCCTCATTTGTACCACATGTGCATAGCTTTATTACTGTGCCTAGCACATCATAGGGAATTTTACGTCTCTGCTTATGGCTCTGTGTCTCCAACCAGATTGTGAGTTACTAGAAAAATCACAGCACCTAGCACAAAACCTGATATATCACAGAGCTGAAAAGGCATGTTTTAAACGCATGGATCCACATTCCCTCTTGTTCCAACTTCCTTACCTAGCAATTTTCCTTATAAGGGTACCACTTAGTCTCAGTCATGTTGAAAGAGACTGCTACGACCATCTGCTAATTTTCTTTCCCTTGGCTCTACTGCCTTCACACCAAAAACAAGACCATAATCAACCCCAAGGAGGCATTCTATGTTCCACATCTTTCCTACATGTACTAAACACATTTTTTAAAGAAAGAGTCAAAGACACAATCTTACCAGCTTACATAAGGCAGCTTCATGACCATAATCCAGGTGACAGCAAATACAAAGGGCCACATAATAAATATTTTAGGTTTTGCAGCCTGTGTGGTCTTGGTCACAACTATTCAACTTTGCTGTTACAGTGTGAAAGAAACCATAGACATAAATAAGTAAATTGGCAGGCCTGTGTTCCAATAAAACTATTTACAAAAACAAATGGCCAATCCACAAACTGAAGTTTGCTGACACCTGATTAACCCAATGTAACAAACACACATCAAGTATATACTTATGTGCAAAATATCAATGCCAGATTCTGAGGTATATGAAGCACAGTGTCCCAGGCCTACATTATACTAGAGGAGAATCACCCATAAGTAACTCTGGGGAACAGGCAGACTTGATGAGTATGATAAGAGAAGCACGAACAACACTGAAGAGTAAATTTTTGAGCACCTAAACTATTGACCATGACCTCCTATTCCAAAGTGTTTTCTTGGCTTCTGGGATATTATGAACTCTGGTTTTCTTCCAACCACTCTGCCCACTCTTTCACAGTCTCTTCACAGACTTTTCTCTACTACTATGTTCTTTCCCAAAATGTTGTTATTCCTGCCCTATGCTGACTTCTCCCTTGGTAATCTCTCTCAAGATAAGAATTAAAGTACCACCTATAGGCTGAGAATACATTACATCCACATCTTATGACTGGATATTCACAATAATTTCTGGCTGGATGAGCCACAGGCACCTCAAACTCAACAGTCCAAAACTGAATGAATCATCTTTCCCTAAACAGTTTCTAGCCCTACGTTCCTATCTTGGTAAACAGCACCACCATCCACCTAAGTCAGAAACGTATGCTTCCTCCTTAGTTCCTCCCCATCCTTTATTCTCTCTGATTTGTCCACTTATTCCTCACCATACATCGGTCACCAAATTCTGTTCCATTCTACATTCTAAATCTCTCCTCATCTACCCATTTCTCTTTCTTCCTCTGTTCTTGCCCTAAATCAGGCTGCCATTATCTCCTACCTAGATAACAACCTCTGACCTGATCAGACATTATCCAGGTTTGCCTGCCTCCAAACCAGTTCTCACAGTACAGCTAGAGTTACTTCTCTAAAATGCCTGGGACAGATTATTTACCAGCTGTCTCTCAGCCCAAACCCACCACCATTCCATAATCTGCTCTATGATGCTAGAGTTAGGAGTCTGCAAATCACATTTCCCAGACTCCCTTGCAACTGGCTTCTTGTTAAATTCTGACAATGAGAGCCACTGGCAGGAGACTAGAAGGCAGAGGCAGGGAGAAGAGACTTCCTGTTTTCCAGCTCCTGTCAGTCTCCACAGTAGCAGAAAGCTCCAGTTCCCCAAGCTTTTAGCACTGTGCATACTAGCCATGAACTCTATCTCCTTGATGGTCGGAGCACAAACCATAAAGTTATCCCTCCCCAGAGATCTGAGTACCTCCTTAGCACTCAGTACAGCTCTACAGTAATGGTCCCCACTCTGAGTTTCTAGGTTAGTCACCACATCCATTCCCTTTTTGCTCCCTCCAGCCCTAGACAGCTGCTTCCTGAAGTTACTAATCTATAGGCTATATCTGCTTCCACCGTTTACTCTTTCAGCCCTCCAATACTCCGTGTCCCCAATTCCCAACGTTAAATCACTTCTATTTGAAATATGAGCATGGTATCTATTTTGTGATTGGACCTTGACTGATGCAGTACTTGGTACTAGGAGTGGTTCCCAGGGAAAAAACCCAAAAAATTGAACTCTAAGATTGGGTCGATTACTTCTTTGACACTGAACAGTGATGACCTCGTGCCTCCCTCCAATACATTCTCTACACAGAGGCTACTATGATTTTTACAAAATGTTTTGTGATCACCTCAGTGGTTCACCACGGCCATCGGGAGAGTGGGCTTACTAAGACTCTCAGGGTTCTAGAGCCACCATTTCTCTCTACACTTCCTCCTCCCTCATGCTCCAAGCTCCAACCAGTCTGAACTCCTTTGCATTTCAGAACCATTATGTCTCTGTCACTCCCTCCACAAAGCTGTTTCACTAACCTCATATATTATTCTCCTAATCCTCCGTTGACCCAATTAACTTCTACTTAGCTTAAATAGCACTTTCTCCAAGAAGTCTTCCCGGATTTGCATGCAGCTAAACTTCATCCATTATAACAGAAATGATACTGCCTGTTAACTGTGTTCTTACTTTGTATTCCCCACAAACCGTGATTTATGGGAAGACAGGTACTCTGTTCATCTTGCTCACAGTTTTAATCCCATACAAGTTTTTGATAATAGCTTGTTGAATGAATGATTGAATGAATCAATCCATCAATGAGAAGGTATAGATTAATTCCTACTAGAGGAGATTTGGAAACTCTTCTTAAAGGAGGTAGGATTTTATACTCTCCAGCACTGTAGAAATTTTGCAGAAAATTTCATCCTTAGCTTCCATGAACTTCCTAACAATTCATATAAGTAAAAATGTTTATTTTTCTTTTAGAGGTATCCAAATTATCAAGCAGCTCTTGAAAAATAAACTTCTTGGGAATAAAACGTATCTTTGGCTATATCCATAGGCAATCACATAGATATAACTACCTTAGAAATATAGTAACTAAACTCCCTTGGATGTTTATTAGCCCTCTCCCTTTTTAAAAGGCCTAGGCAGTTTCCAACATCCATTCTAAAGTAAAATGTGTACTGGCATCCCAATAAGCTTACTTTACAGCTTTCCCTTCGAAAAACTCACACACACCAGATTTTAGAAACTGCTTTAAACCAAGTATATTATAAATCTGAACATTACTTTCAGAACTCAGTCAATGGGAAGAAAAGTGCTTCAATGAGGTATAAATCTTTATATTGATATCTCTATCTAGATTTACTGTATAAATTGAAGATATGTTTCCATATTTGCAATTCATTCTTCCTCCACCTCAAAATGTTGAAATAAGAGAAATGGCTAAGTTTTCCTATAGTTTTGTAACTTTATGGGTAAAAGTAACAGATCTATGTGAATTTTACTTCTCACCACTTACCTTTCATACTTTAAATTTAGTTATGATGAAATAGGAGAGATATTGGCCAAAAGCTTCTAGGTTAATTTTTTTTTAATGTTTCTTGGCCATTTTAGTAGACTTATTTCTGCTGAATAAACACTAGAACACTTTGCAGTTCAAAGGTTTCAGTCTTTAGGCATTTGGTTAATCATTTACTTTTTCCCTTGATTTCTTGGTAGCAACAATATACTTAACAAGAATCAATAATGGCACATATTCCTACTTACTTATTTTCAGGTAATTATATTAAGACTATTCTTGGCACAATGTTAAAATAGCATAGCAGAACAAAAGAAGTCATTATCTAAAGTTGTTTAGCTTTTCAAAATAATAAAGTAACAATAGAAAGTGGGAACAATTTTCTATCTCTTGACTTTGACAAAATGCCTAACCCTGTCCCTTTTTCTCCCTGACTTCCTTTCTTACCCCAAATTCCTTAGAAAACTTGCAACTGTTGACCTAAATGAGCTTGCTATACTTGAATCTCAGTCTCATTTCCCTCTGTCACAACCCAAGAAATCCATTTAAAACAATAATCCCCAAATCACTTCTCTTGTGAGTTTCAGTTAAATCTTAACCATCCCATTCTTTGCATCATATAGGGCTTATTTGCTTCTCAAAAAAGGGAAAAAAAAGGGAAGGCGGAAGGAAAGGGAGCAGAAATATAGCTCCAGAGTATACAAAGACCCGGGAAGGAATGGGAATACACCCTTCCTGAGAACCAACAGCTAAAAAAGTGAAAGTAAAGAAGTTTAGGCCACAGTTAAGAGGAAGGGCTCCAGAGCCAGCTTGTCTATATCTGAGTCACAGTTCTTCCCACTGTTTCTTTGACCTCATCACATTATTTGCCTCTTTGTGCCTGCTTCTATCTCCCCATCTGTAAAACAATAATGACATTAACACCTGCTTCATGAGAGAGGAAGTGACTTTTTCTAAACTTGCACAGCATCTACATGGCAGAAGCAGGAAGGGGTAATCCGGGCCAGAATCCTGTCCACTCTTCTCCATGGGGTCCTCCCCATCTTCCCTATAAGATGCATACCTATATGGGTGCTCATGTACTGCAGCCAAGTCAACCTCCTCGTATTTCCCAAACTCAAACTTGACACCATCATCCACACCTTTACTCTCTTGTGTTCACTCTGTCATTACTCAACTATGAAATACCAAATTAAATACCAAATCTTTCAAGATATGGCTCAAATCCTTTTTACGGCTGCCTTTTTATTTTCTTTTATACCCAATTCCTCCTTCCCACCCAATCAAACTAACCCTAACCCTACTGAATATTTTACAGCTTCTATCAGAGTACCCACGAGATATTACCAGGAGTATCTTTTTTCCTGTGTTCACTGACTTGAACATGAACTCCTTGAGATCAGTATCGAATCTCATTATTACACATTTTTGCGTCCCCAGTCCAGAGCTGAGTATCCCATGCCTAAGAAGCACTGCGTATATATTTTTAAATAGTTGTAATTCTTTTGATTACAAAAATGACATGAAAATGCTTGGAGTAGAAAATAAAAGGCTCCTATAAATCCACCCTTCAGAGCTTTACATTCTCCTAGACTTCTTTCTATGAATATATAATTCACACACACAGAAAAAAAAAATAAGTAATTTCAATGGGATGTTATAAGTTCATCTTTCGCCTAAAATTCTTTTAATGTATTATGTCATTTCATTATATAAATGTCATATTTAATTTGACCATTTTTCTTCTAATGGATATTCACACTCTTTTCAACTTTTCAATGGTAAAAAGTACTACAGCACCTATTACATATCAGTGCAAATATTATGTAGGAATTGCTAGAAATTGATACATGTGTAGAATGCTGATAAACATATCCAATAGCATTCCAAAAATATTGTATTAATTTTAATTACTCTTCTACTCCTAGTGTATAAGATTACCTTTTTCCTATCCAATTCTGAGTATTATTAACCATACCAATCTTTGACAATCTGATAAGTGAAAAATGGCATGTTATTAAAATTTGTATTTCTTAGGTCATTAATGGGGTTGAACATCTTTGTACATGATGGTCAAGGGAGGGGAGATTCTTGCCATAAAAATTTAAATTTTTTCAATGTCAAAATAATAACTCTTTCTGCATGAGTTGGAGATGAGAAGTTACTTTCCTGTAACTCGACATACTGATACTTGGTGAGGACGTTCTCTAAAATTATTTCCTGTGGGTAGATGAGACTGGGCCAATATTTTCAGGCAACTACAATGTCATGTGGTCCAGTGAGTTGAGATATAGGAAATATTTAACTCCTGCACTATTAATCACCGCAGACTATTTGGGGAGAAGATAATCAGCACCCTATTTCCAACATAAATGTTTACAATTTTGAAAAGTAAATTTATGACAGGGAATTCTATACAGTTGAGTTCTTACAGCTTTCTAAGTTCTGCTAAAGAAAAAACGGTTGCCCTGTCTTCACAAAGCCAGTCGAAGTTAAGCAATAAGAGAGCACTGAAATGTACATATCACAGATTCTTAAATGCAAAGGTCAGACAATCGAAGATGTGAAGATGATCTTCTGCTTCACTGACTTTTAGCAAAAGGATCATAAACTGACAAAAGAAGTGAGAAGAGCAAGATTGGAGAAAGGCTCTGGCCAGCTTCTTTCAAAGTCACTTCTCAGCTGGAGGGAAAGAGAAGACCAGTTGTTAAGTCTAAGATAAAGGAAGACATTGACGGTAATCCCTCTCTTGCTCAAAGGAACAGGCATACTGATGAAGGCCCTAATTACAAAGGAGAGTGGAGGGCTCTTCCTGTAAAATACTTTCTTTCCTAGCCTTTAGGACTTAACAGTCCTAAAGTCTGTTAAGTCATCATTCTCTTCTGTTACCACTATTAAAATGTGCTCTTAGGAAGAAGGAACATAACAAAACCCCGAGAGAAGGATTTCAGCTGTAATTTTATTAGGGGAAACATGCCTAATTATGGATTTGCATGACTCTTCTCAGAGAATTCTCCAGAACCTTCAGTGAGTCAAGCAAGACTCAAAGTAAGATACAAACCTAGCTACCAAGCAGAAAAAGATTAATCTGTTGTTCTTTTATTAAATTGAGCAATATAGTACTACATATAACATGACATGGCTCTTTTGCCAAGAAATCATGGTAATGTGCTACAGTATCATCCACCAGACATGAGCCTTACAAATACTTTTTGAACCAGGTCAAGACACATCCTACCACACTCAGAGAGCAACCATTTAGCATGTCACCACTTTCCCTTCTTAGACCTCATGTCGGATGACTCCTGTTACAGGCTAAGGTGAGGCCAATGTCACAAAGTTAAACAGGATGAGACATCATAAGAATTGATGGCAACACAATGGTGGCAGGAAGTGATGTCTGCCATGGAAAGAACTATTCATCAAGTATAACACTAGCTCGAGAAGCTCTTCTAGTGTAAGAAGTTTAAGTAATCAATTAATTCATCAAATTTTTATTGAGATATACATAATACATAAAGCACTACGTTATGCTCTGGGATAAGGGACTAGGGAAGAAACACAAAGATAGCTAAGGTCCAGTGCACCTACCTCCAAAGAGTATACCATCACAAAAGGAAGACAGATAAGGCAACAGTAACAAGACAAATGGTAGGAATAAAGCAAACAGAAGAGGGAGATTGATAATGGGTTAAAGAAGAAGAAAGCAGCTGATCTTCAAATTCCAACTTGAAATATAGGGATAGGCCAAATGAAGGGAGTCACTGAAGTTTGCCAAAACTAACAACTAAAACACAGTTGAACAGGATTTCCTCAGGTTACACACACTAATCCTCTCATATCACTGTCCTTCACAATACTCAGTGAAGTAACACTTTGATTCTTCCATTGTGGGTCCTTTTCAATGGAATTCAAAGGGGAAAACGCACCCAGTCAACTTGCTCTGGACAATTTGCAATACCTGCCAAATGGTCCATATTAGAATTTTAGACATGAGGAGTAGGGAAGGCAATACCAAGTATGGTTGTGTACTGAACTTTGTGGTTGACTACCTAAAATAAATGTCAGGGGGTAAACCTGACTGGATTAAGAATCACAGAGAGCCTAGGAAGACCAAGTGCTGTAGGCATTAAAAATAAAAAATAAGGGATTGTAAGCTGACAGATTGCAATCCGTGAGGTCAACCAAGGGTTACCTCCCCTAAAAAAATTAAAAATAAAAAAAATAAGTAAAGAATCACAGAGAAACAGTACCTAAAGTCCATGTACCTTTCAGCTCTTGATACAATCACTTATTGTTTGAGAAATTTGACTTAAATTTTTTGTTACCTCCAGCTAAGAGTTCCATTTGAGGTGGTCAGATCAAATAATTTACCTTTTTGAGGTTACAGTTCATGTTCCTTTCATTTCTAGCACCTGGCACAAATGTAAGCACTAAAATATTTGAAGAGAAGAGGAAAATAAGAAGAAAAATCAGAGGTCAGCTAGTACTCCCTGGATTCCACCCTCAGCCAGTGGGGGCACATCAAGGAGCATAGACATCTGAGAGCCATGAATGGTGGGTGCAGTAATAAACACACAGCCTGAGCCTACAAGCACAATAACCAGCCTCGCCCAAGAGTGCCGATTCCACCATTCAGGTAGAAACAACTGGGTCTAGTATCGAAATGAAGTAAGGCTAAGGTACCGAAACTATAGTCTTGGCCTCTCTTATTTACTACACATAGTATCAGTCTTGGTTAGGGAAGACTAGTCACTGCTGAAATTGACCCCAAAACACAGGATGGCTCGAACACCTCAGAACTTTGCTGCCGTGACAGGGAATGGGTGGGTGAGGTGCTCTTTCTCACACTGAAGCAGGGATTCAGGCTGACGGCCTCTGCCATCTTTATCATGGTCATTCTAATAGCTAGAACTCAGTTACCTGGCTGCAGCTAAGAGCAGAGAAGGCTGGAAAATGCCTTCTTGCTGTGGACACAGGAAGAGAAAAATGTGGATTTTGGTGGCTAGCCAACAGCCTCTGCCATTGTATTTTATGGCTTTTCCTTCCTCTTTCAAGATTTCCTTTGCTGTGTTTATATATATAGTTCTACACAGTAATATATACATGTATTTCCATACAGTAAACTTTTGATCCCATCTATATAATAAATGCCAGGGACCTGCACACAAAGATGGCTGACCCTTTATTTCTGAATGAAAGGGAATAGCCTGATATTAGGGTCCAGATGAAGCCGCTCATGAAAAAGCTTTGCTTAGCTTCCTCCAAGAGAGAGTCAAAGGAGATAAATTCTTTAGTGTCTACACTTCCCTTAAGGTCATTATCAGGATTTACCCAAATAATACACTCATGAAGAGTTCATCTCCAAGCTGGCAAATACTAGTACGGCATACAATTTTCCCTCAGAATGGGAGCAAAATGTGAAGTATTTCCTTGAGACCCTCAACGATGCCATTATTTGGCTAAGAATCATTGCATCTTAGACTTGGGCAGTTTTTATCACCAGCACTACAAGCTAGCTTCCTTCTCAGAACAATCCCTTACAAAGAAAGCATATTTCATTTCAAAGGCATTTTACACATTAAACAATGGATATAAACAATGCTGTGCTGGAATGTGGACACCCGGCAGTTGACTAACACACTCTCAGGTTAGTTACCCTCACCTGCCTCCCAGAGCACGTGGCTGAAAACCATGCCTCAGCAAAATGACAAATCAGCCTACGTCATGGACCTTTCATAGTCTATCTCAGGTGCTGAATCTCCGACATGCAAATGATATATCTCACACAAGTGTACTAGATTATATGTTCTTTTGGTAAGGTATATATGCGATTCATCTTGCTATTCTCCACGATGCTTTGTATATACCATGATCCAATAAGCATTTGCTGAATGAATGTAGTCAATTTCTTATTTTTAATTTGTCATTAATAAGTCTTCTACATGTGTCCACATAAGGGCTGGCAGTATTAAGGACAAACACTCAGCTGTATGACTCATTCTGTACACAACCTTGCCAATGGGTGTGGGGTAAATACTTTCTGACTGTAGCAGTGACAATGCTGGTGGACTATGATAGCACAGTCACAATACATAAAAGACTGTGCTATTTAATGCCTATGGGTCCAATCAGTCACCATCAATATTGCAAGACCCTAGGACCTAATATGATTCCCTCAACTCTTGGCACTACTCCTATCTCCTATCCCTGTTTTAATTTTCTCCATAGCTCGTATCACCATCTGACATATTGAACTTTGTTGTGTGTCTGTCTGCACCACTAGAAGCTCTGCGAGGGCAGGAAATTACATCCCTGTTGTCCCACCCCCAAATAGTACCTGGCACGTTAGAAATGCTCAATAGACATCTGTGGAAAGAATGAATAAAATAAAGAAGATATTTGGATTCTTCCCTCTAAATCTGAAGATTTTGGCCATAAAAGAAATTGACCCTGCAATGCTCCACATATTCACATTCTTTTTGACAGAGGCAGAACATCTCAAAAAGAGATCTCAAAGACAAGCCACTTTTTGTCATAAAGCAGGGTTTCTAGAAATCTGAGTAACTGTCATGCCATTTTAAAGTCCCCAGATAAACTTAGAATGGATGGAATCCTCAGGATTGCCCCTTTTGGCAGCCTTTCACCAAACAAGAACCACCTGTGCAGGCCTGACTTGCTGTCCACCCCTGGCTCTCCCTCCACTCAAGAGTCCTGTTCATGGAGCTGGCACCAGTACCTGAGGCATGAAGCCAGACAGGAAGATGAGAGATTCCTTCAAATGGCTTCAGAAACAAATCTAAGTCCCACACGAATAAAATGATCAGACCCCAAGTCCAGCTCTACCCACAGGAAGTAGCCGAAATTCATTTAAATAAAAAAAAAAAGTTTCAGGTTAAAATTTTCAACTTTTCAACAAAAGTGGCTGTATACCTGATGAATTATTTTAGGTTCTTAAAAAAAAAAAAAATCACTGAATGTTATGGAAAACAGTTTGAAGTTTCCTCAAAAAATTAAAAATCGAATTATCATATGATCCAATGATTCCACTTCTGGGTATTTATCTGAAGAAAATGAAAACACTCGAGAAGATATATGCACCCCCATGTTTACTGCAGCATTATCTACAAGAGCCAAGATATGGAAATAACCTAAGTGTCCTTCGATGGATGAATGGATAAAGAAAATATGAATATATATATATATAAATAAGAATATATTTATATTCAGCCATAGAAAAGAAGGAAATCTTATCATTTGTGACAAAGTAGATGGACTTTGAGGGCATTATGCTAAGTGAAATAAGTCAGAGAAAGACAAACACTGCGTGATTTCACTTATATGTGGGATCTAAACAAAATAAAACTAAACTAAAAACAAAAACAAAAAACACTCAATTCATAGGTACAGAGAAAAGATTGATGGTTGCTAGAGATGGGGGGTGGCAGAATGAGTGTCATGGGGATGTACTGTATTGCATGGTGCCTATAGTTAATAATACTATATTACACATTTGAAAGTTGATAAGAGAGTAGATCTTAAAAGTTCTCAGCTCAATGAAAAAAAGACTTGTAATTATGGTGATAGATGTTAACTAGACTTGTGGTAATCATTTTGCAAAATATACAAATATCAAGTCATTATGTTATATATCTGAAATCAATATGTTACATGTCAATTATTCCTCAATGATAACAAAAAGATCTTTAAAATTCTATTGAGAGACATCAATATCAGTAAATGGCAAACCGAAGAAAAAACAAAAACACTGAAATGTTATTAATTTGCCAAGCTATTGCTTGCTTGATGGAACTTTAAAACCCATGTTCTATTTAATTTTTCACATAGGGAGAGCAGTGTCAATTGGCAACAATGATCCCTGTTCATTCATTCTTCTGTTGACTCTAAAACAGTAATAAAATAATATTCCCAAAGTAATGTCAAGAGAATACCATCTTGAGAATGTGTAACACAAAAGATATTTAACAGATCAAAAGGTTTAACATATAGGACATTTTACACATCAGAAGTTTTTAGAACAGTAGACATTAGAATCTAACAATTCATAGAAAAATGGCAAAGTTTTCAAATCCTCAAAGGAAGAGTTGTTTTAACACCTTCCATCATGCTTAAAGTTTCCACTGAGACTTTCTTCAAATATACTCTGGCCAAAACGTTTGCTTCAAGTTTTTTTTTTTTTTTTCTTTTTAGTAAACTCTGCCCCCATCAGCCCACCAGCCAACCAGTATGTATTATGTATTATGTGTTAAACCCAATGCTAGGCATGGGGACTCAATGCTAGGCTAAGACAAAGATATAACTTTCATTACAAGTTACTAGATTCCTCAGCAAAATACAAAAAATGGTCTGACTGACAGCTAAGATCATTTCTAGTTAATTTGCTTCATTTTGACTTCAGAACTTCACAAAACCATAAAACTTTTCCAGAGATCAAGTTAAGTCAGATAGCAACAACGACAAAAAAAATGAAATTTCAAAGTATTTCAATTAAGTGGAAAATTCTGAATCCCTGATTTTAATATCTGATGTTCTAAAACTTATATATCTTCAGAGCTTATTAATTTCCTATATTTCTTAATCTTATTTGCAGATCACTTGGGTTCTCTGCTTTTCCATTTTCTTACTTGCCTCTCACAGTAAAAGAGAAAAATCATACAAATTATGCAAAACTATATGATAAATAATTATTGTATTTCCTTATTTCCCAGACCTAAGCCCCAAAATGTCGGGTTATGCAGTATCATGTAGCATAATCAAATGCAAAAAAAAGCTCTCCTCCCTTAATAAAACAGAAACACAAGTCCAACCCACCAACTAAGGAACAGGGCATAGCCACAATGTCACATACTCTTTCCAGAACTCACTCTAACTTGGCTCTCATCTTCAACTAAGTAGTTGAGGATTTTCATCACATTGCCTTCTTAATGGGCTCCAAAACACTCACCTGTAGCCTCTTCATGCAAAATGACATCATGCAAAAAACAAAAACAAAAAACTTTGCATTTAGAACCAAACCAAAATATCATAAATTTGAATATGACATCGTCCTAAATATTCAGCAACAGCGATGGACTCTGTATGAGCTACAAATCATGCAATACTGTTGTTTATCTTTTCTAAAGAATGGCACTCTCCAGAGAGAAATGCTATTCTAATAGGCTATCCCCACTCCCTGCATCAGCCTAACTTCGTGTTTAACTTTAAAACACTGGAAGGATACGAAACACAACTGCTCTTGACGGTGGCTAAGATTTGGGGGAATGTGGAAGAAGTCTTTCGAGTTTCTGGGATATCCTGAAATAGCTTCATATCCTTGCGCATCATCTGTATAATCGATTCCACCTTCAAATGTACTCCTGGAATTCTGAGTTCTCACCACAGAAATTTTTAGCCAAGGCAATTATCACAGAGTTAAGTCATAGCTCACTTTGTGATGGATATCCTCACTTAGACTTGGAAAAGAGAAGTATGGAATACTCCAAAGTTGCCCGTAATTAGACACAGAGCAAGAACAAAACTAATTTGGCCCTCATTTTTCACTTCAGTAAAGCTTTTTCTGCAATAAACCCACTCAGGCAATTAAAATCAATTCCAATTTCCACTTTCTAAGCCTTTACAGTCTTTGGTCTTAAGAGAAAGAAGGGAATTAGGTGAACAAAACTTGAATTTTAAATCTGAATTCAAATTGCCTGGGGCTACTTCATACTTCAGTAAATAAATAAGCGTGGCATAAGCAAATAAATATTTCATATACATGTACAACATGTTTTTATAAAAGTATTCACCTACCTTTAACCCAGCCTTTTAGTTAGGACTGCACTTTATGGAAAACTCCACACACAAAGCTCCTTTCCCCCTAGTACTTCAAGGTCTTTATGAAGGAGCAGAACTTTCTCAACAGGAAACCAAAGTACAGAAAGGTGGGGTCATTTTCCTCACTGACACCAGAACCCCAAATTCCTGGCATTCCCCAGCCATAAACTCAAGGTTTGCATCATCATATGCCACATGCTTTTCACATGAAGATTGTTCTGCTCAGTGAATTTTACGTGAAACTTAATTTTTTTTTTTGTAATATGGTCAAAATGACAAATATGAGAGAAAATAAAATTTTGATATGGCCAATGGTAGTACCCATCCCCACGAAAGACTACCCTTCTATTTCATACTCTGACTTTCATATATTTTAAAACTATCTTCAGCAAAGTCAATGAGATGACTTGCTAGAGACCAGCCTTCTGACTTTCCAATACATAAATCTAAATGCAACAGGTCAGCTAAAGCAGATATGTAAATGATTTCACTATAACAGATTTAATGTTGAGAAAAATAAACGAGGCTCCAGTGAAAAATAAATTTGCTCATAAATACAAAAGCTTACTTTGTGTTTAATATCTACTTCCAAAAAAGAAATCTGTATTTTACTAACAGCCCTGAAACCTTTGATGTATTCTGTGCCTCACTCATCTGTACCACAAAGTAATTATGAAGCACCAGAATGGTGATGTGGGCTCTGACCCAAGCTTCCTATACAATGACACTTTTCCAGATGGCACCTGAGGCTGTCAGGTGCTTCTTACATTGGTAAATACTCAAGGACATTACATAAGTCGACTCCTCTCCCACACAAACATTAACTTCAGAAAGCCACTCACTGCTACCCGTTTGGGAAGTGGACTACCTTTTCTTATGATGGAAACTCTTCCACGTGCCTGGGAAATAAGAGTTAATGTTGTTCATTACACAGGAGAAGCTACAGTTGTTAGGAATAACTGTGAACAAAAGACGAGTTACTGAGTTCAGCTCAAAAGAGAGACAAAATATTCTCTTGAGGATCTAGAACTGCGAAATCCAGTGGCTTTAAGTATCCATCTTTTAGGTATTTGCATACTATTCAGTGAAAGAAAAATGAAAGACCCAGGCTTAAGACACTGCTATTCAGCTTTGAAAACTGCAGGGTGCTTTCTTACAGTATTTGGTTCAAATAACTCCAGATTAACAAAAAAGTATTTCTAAGCTACATAGTCAAGCGATCAATTGGATCCTGGGTGCAGAAATTAGTGGGAAACGCATGAGCTATTGTTGAATTCCATGGGCCAAGCTGGCTTTTCTCTGGATGGTTAAAATCTTCAAAAGTTAAGACTCTAATGAGTTACTACAGCATCTTGAGTTTCTCTACTGTGGCCAGAAAAACAGCATCTTCACTGTGTTGTTTTTCATTATACTATAGAGTTACAGCAACCACTCATCCTGCCTCTACATCTGTTTTTCCCTTTTGAGGGATATTCCATTTCACAAAAAGAACTGCTAATTTTACTTGGTGGGCCCGAAAATGTACATGTCCAGCATAGCAGGTGGTCTTTACAGCTTCTAAGCTTTAATTAATCATAAATTTTTGGACAGCAGTGATTCTGTTTTATGGAGGGAAAAAATGCATAAACATCTAGCTTGAATTCTGGTTTTGCTACTGATTGGCCATGAGACTTGGAGCAGATCTTTCATACATAAAAAAGTTGAAAACTGAGGGAGCTAATTTATAAGGTCACCAGTGATTCCACGTATGTGGCAAGAAATCTAAAAGATGACCATAGAACAGCAGTTCTCAAGTTTTTTGGTCTTAAGACACCTTTATGGTCTTAGAAATTATTGAAGACTCCTAAGAGCTTATCTTAGGAAATTCTGGAAAACAGAAGAATACACACACACACACACACACACACACACACACATTCCAATAGACAAGTGGTATCTAAAAAATTCCACTACACATATGTGAGAAAATGAGAGTAAAAGATGTAAATAACACCTTAGTACTATTATGAAAATTATTTTGGCTTCACAGACCCCTTAATAGGGCCTCAGGAACCCCCAGACATCCTTAGATCACACTTTGAGAACCACTAGCAGAAATATCCCAACATAAGAAAGCAGGAAAACTGTCAAAGACTACTAGAATCATACCTAAGAATTCAGGAGCCAGCACAGAGGGGCTCCCACTGGTCAAAGATAGCACGATTTTAGTATCAGTAAGAATAAATGCAACAAATTGAAACACCAATATTTTTAAATTCATGAATTCTTAATGAATCACACACCTTTCCCTCCCTACCTTCATCTTTGTCTGTCTGTCTCTGTCTCTGTCTTTTTCAATGGTTATTTTTGGAGATTACTAATTAGATGGCTAATGGAGTCAACTAATCATTTTGAAAATTGGTAAATAAAGAGAAAGAATCAAGTGTTCTCCTGCCTTTCCAACATAAACTATACCTCAGGATAACCAAATAGCTGACTAGTTTCTCTCTATAGAAGTATTCTAGGTAATAAATTAAGAAATAGTTGAAATAAGATTTTGAATCCCCTAATTATGAATTTAGGCAGCAACAACCACCATTGACTGTCAACATATCACACACACACACACCCCCGATATTAATTTAAGTGCCTCCTGATGGGAGTACACAACATACTCATAAAGTATTCTTGACAAAAGAATGCAAGCACAATTTGATCCAGCCTCTAGATGTAACTACCAGTTCATAAGGAATACAGTGGCCAGCGGAGGTAATGAGCAAAATCCAGCCTATGGGAAACTCTGCAGAATACATGGTCTACTGTGGCAACAAAATAAATCGCAAGGAAAAGACAGTGAAAGGTGAATCTATAGATTAAAAGAGACTCAAAGGGCATGTCAACTAATTGCAATGTATGGACCTTATTTGGAATCTGATACAAACCAAATGAAAAGAAAAATGAGGAAAAACATGAATTTGAACACTGACTAGATATTCCTTATTCGCTTATATTAGGGAAGGTCTTTAAGTATGCTAATACTATTACAGTATTAAGAGAAAAGAGTCATCATTCAGAGGTGTGAACAGAAATACTTATTAATGAAATAATAAGATGTCAAGGACTTGCTTCTAAATGATTCCGGTTGGGGTGCGGGGTGGGCAGAAGAAGTTAGGGTCTAGATGAAGCAAGGTTGGCCTTAAATTGATCATTGTTGAAGCTGGGAGAAAGGCACACAAGGTCCATTACAATATTTTCTCAATTTCTGTATATGTTTGTTATTTTCCACACAAAATCAAAACAAAACAATCAGCCACGAAAATGTCTGCTTGTCTTCTCCAGAGGTTCTGTGAGATCCCGAGGCAGGACCTGTGCACTCTGCAGCCCAGCACTCAGTAGCATGGCGCAGTGGGTCTGGGTTTAGGGAGCACTCCATCTGCAGAGCTGACCTGTGACAGGGCAGGTTCAGCAAAGAAATACTGAACCTGAGACATCTTTCCAACAGAGCAGAAAACAAAATCATATTTGCAGTATGATCATAACCAAGAAATATAAACAAAAACTCAATACAGAAAAAGGTGTACAAAACTCTGCAGATAAAGAAAATACATGAAAATAGTAAGTTTCTCTCTCCTGGGTACGGGGACTATGGGAATTTGCATTTCTTTGCTTCTATTTCTCTGAATTTTCTAATTTTTCTATAATTACTGTATTGTTTTAAATGTGCGTGGGGGGAACCTCATAAACTTTATTTTTAAATCATTTATTCTATCAAAGCTCTATAGATAGCTATTTTTATATAATAATTTTTATTTGTTATATTTCTATGACCCTTCTATAGCTTAGGGAAAGAATATTATAATGAAGAAAATATTGAAAACCATTGTTGAAGAATCTTTAAATTGAATTAAAAAAGCAATATAAGAACACTCTTTTTATATTTGGAAAGGGAGTGGATATCCTTCATTTTCTTTTCCTTTACAAATAGAGAATTGCTAGTTTTATATGAAAAATAAATTTTGAATAACTGAGCTCAAGAAGATCACTTAAGGTTCTTCTAAAACCTCAGTTTCAGAAAGCTGGAGGCATATAGGGATGTCTGAGACCTAATGAAGGGGTTTCTGTCTAGTTACTGACTAGATCTGGATAAATCTATTCAGATATTCTGTCTACTACCACCTCCTGGCCTCACCACCCCACTTCCCATTCCTGTCCATCAACCAAGGTAGAGAAAGGACAGTTTAATTTAATGCCAAGATTCCACACCTGATAATACCATATCTCTAAAGAAATTTGTGTCCCACGAACAAAAATTAACTTTTTCTTTTTTAAAGAAAATGTTCCTTTCGGCTAAAGATACTTCAAGAACTAGGCAACAGCTTAGAATCCTATGTTAGCTTCAATTATTTCACTTAGAAAATAAATGAAAGAATATGTGCACCAGTGACTATTAATAATGAAAATGGAAAAAAAAATGTTGGAAATTTGGCATGGATAATTGTTATGTTTTCCACATGGGTCTAATTAAACTTGGTTTAGGCTGCATACTGCCTTTTTTTAACCCTGCTATTAAACAAACAAACAACAACAAGGAAAACGCTGAAACTGCCACTTCTGTGCTTTATATATATTGTGGGAGGCTACACTCAAAGTGAGGGAAAAAGTCAAAATGACTCAATATATGGCAGTGTAACCTTGTAGCTAAGAGCATGAGCTTCGGACCAGGTTGCCGAGGTGAAAATCACTGGTCTGCCATTTATTAGCTGTGTGACTTGGGGCATGCTGTTCAGCCTCTCTGGCAGCATGGGTCCCTCACCTAGAAAATAAAGATAAGAGTGGGAGTGTCAGAGGGTTGTGGTAATAACTGAGATGAGAAGTGGAAAACGCTTAGGACAGGGCCTTAACACGCATGTGGCCTATAAATGCTACCTACTATTGTTATTATTACTTAATATACCTTTTCCTACTCTTCCCCCTTTTTCTTTTGTCACCCAAGAAACAAAGACTTGACAAAATTCTAATTCTTCAGCCTCATCAGTGAATACTGTAATCTATTTTAAACCTCGACTTTTCTGTTTTCCCCAGAGCAGAAATGAACTTTTTCTGTAGAAAAAAACAAAGATGGAGTTAGAGTCCCCTTTACTTTTTGGCAGTCACAAATGGTAGCAGATTCTTAATTCCTTGAACCTAGAAAGAATTTTGCAGTTTCTGAGGTCCTAGGCAATCCTCAGAATTAGAGCGTGACTTCCCAATCCCCTCAAAGTCCTTTGCTTTGGGGATCTAGTTTCCAGTTACATAAAATCTCTCAAAGAAATCTTTTGAGAAAAAAAGACATTCAGACAATCCATGCCAATGAGAATGATTGGGAGAAATTCACATCATTCTAGAGAAAAGGAACACAAGTCTTAAGAATACATGCATGTTCTATACAACTTTTACTCAAAAGAAAATTCTAGGTGTGTTGGTACTAACAAGGAGACTTCTAGATTGTGTACTTATTAACAGGATATGAAAAGGATTGCTGAAATCATAAAATAAACCTAAGAAAGCATAAAACTTAAAAACAAAAAACAAAAAACAAAAAACAAAACTATATTCCAGGCTACAAGGAGAGGGAAAGAAGAAATGGAATGAGATTCATATAGGTCTCAGGCTCAAAAACATGGGAATTGGTATGAGAGCTAAAAGCAAAGTTATAAGGCTTGCACTGAAAACATAAAAAGAGTTGGCAGATAAAGGAGATTAAAGAAATTTGAGGTGAACGTTGTCCAGATAGTATTGTGTATAGTGCTGAGAACATAGTAAAACATTTATTATAAATTAATACAAATAGTCCAGTGATGGCATAATCAATGGCCTAGTCAATTAGATATTATGTATAAAGTCATATCTCTGATTTGATGTATTTGTACCCAAGCTGAAGTGCATGTAATGAGACATTCTTTTACTTTTCACCAGAATTCTTGGAAAATAAATAGTATTTACGTGTGCTAGTTGTTAAGGTATAGAGTGAGAGTGCCTCCCTGTCCCACAGCTGTTCCAGTATGGGGAGAACTTTGGTTATCAAGTGAGAAAAAATATGAAGTAGGGATTGAATCAGTAAAGCTGATCACAAAGGTCAAATTATGACTCTTCTAGTCTTCACTAAGGCCTATTTGATGGAATAAAATCTCCCTGAGATTTCCCTTGGAAACTGGTGTGGAGAGAAATATTGCATTCAGAATGTATGTGAGTGACACACAGACAGCACTGTAGGACTCAGAAGCTCAGAGGCAGAGGGAGGCGTGAGGAACATATGGAATCGCCAGAAGGTTTTGGGCTGAGCCAAGTTTAACTAAAAATCTCCAAAAGGCAGGGAAAAACCAATTGATACTCAGCTACCAAGATAAAAGGTTGATGGTATAAGGAAAGGATGCAAATATCTTCAAAGATCAAAGATTCTATGGGAACCTAAAAATCATGGTCATTTGACAAAGGGGGGTCTTGGGTCGCAAAGCATCCCAGTGACTTACTAGGCTCTAAGGAATCCTGGGGACAGCAGAGAGCAGGAAGACTTGTAGGATCTGATTGCTTCTCCAGGGGTTGGATCACAGTGGGCAGCTCCACAAGGCAGGCAGCACTGTGGCTGAGATCGCCAACTATGAAGCTAAACCATCCGGTTTGCACCTCAGCTTGTCACCAACGAGGTCAAATTAAGTCCTTGTTCTGTCTGCTCACACATCCATCCCTAAATTTTCCCTCCGTCCAAATGCTCTTAGGGGTCACTAAAAGATCTTCTCTATAGGTTAAGGAAACGCAGGACTTCTCTACAACATACAACACAATTATACACTGCCCCCATCTCAGCAATTTCAGAAAACACATTCTCAATCTAATCTTTGTATGTATTCATTTCCATTCTATCGTTGTTGTGCTGCGTTGCTTCTTTATTTTCCCATCCTTCTTGCAGTGGACATGAACAGGACCCCCCCAAATTCTCAATACATCACAGACCTCAGCCACTGCCATGGGCTTCTCATTTGCCTGCAACTCACTCCTTACATAGCTAAATACCAAGCACCGACCCCAGGCCTAGGCAGCAATACACTAGAACCCCACAGTTCCCACAGGGCCCAGAGGCCTCTCTGAGCCCAGGCTCTTCTCTTACTCTTTGCCAGATGCAGTCACAAAGCAGTGACCTTTAATATTATGGGAGGCTATAATTATCCCTAGGACCCCAAACTCTCTTGGTTTTCCAAACTATTGACCCAGAATTTAATTTAAAAGGACCAGATGTAGAAGCCAATTATCAGAGAGGAGAAATGTGGTAAAGTATCGGGGGCCAAACCGATATATTTAGTGCTATTCTTTGACATTACCACCCAAGATTAGAGTGTCCTCAAGATGCTATCCCTTTCCTCTTGTCTCTCCACTCTCCTCCCTCGAAAGTGACTTTCCAGAGTCACACACCTGGTAAAATCCTAGTTTGAGGGTTCAGGAAGCTACATCCTGGTCCCAATCTGTCAATATAAACAGTATGGCCTGGGGGTGGTCACCAAACTTCTCCAGGCCTCAGCTTCCTTTGACTTAACAGCATTTTCAATGCTGAGATCTGTTTCCTGCCAGCTGTAGTGTTCTATGATTCTAAGTTCACCATTTATTCTTTGGCTGGCCTAAATACAGAGAACTACCATGATGTGAAAATCCTGAGGGGTTCAATTCATGTAGGAGATAAGTTCTTAATTTATAAACTTCTTCAATGTGGGATCTTTCTGATCAGCCGCCCAGGCCTCATAAGAAAAGCTCCCATTAATGGCCTACTACATGCCAGGCACTGTCCTTGGCAGTCTGCAAACCCAACTGAGAATTCCTAAAGGACCTGAAGGAAGCCAGGGCACCTTGGCTGCAAGCTAACT
>NW_011889062.1:2536435-2540650 GCF_000151845.1 Pteropus vampyrus | reverse complement strand
CACTGGACAGGGAAAATAGATGAGATATGCAGAAAGGGGAAGAGAGGCATTGGGAGAAGGCAAAGGAAAGACAAAAGTAGGGATGAATAAACAGGTTCCTTGGAGAAATAAGGAGACAGAGCTACAGAGAGCAGAGTGAGCGGCTGGTTGACAGCAGAGCTGCTCTGGGCTGTAAAACATCTCATTCCATGGTAGATCTCTTGAGTGCAAGGGACATCTCCCGCTGTCATCATCATGCTCAGCCTGAAAACAGGGACACTCTTGCTTCATTCTTTGTCATTTACCTAATCTTTTCAGTATCAGTGACGAATAGATACTGGATCTGAAAGCTTGCATGCTTGCTTTATTTTTTATTTATTTATGTATTTATTTTTTAAGATTATAGACTTCTGCATCCTGATTACTTGATGAGGATTTTTATCACAACCTTCATATGTTTTGTGATTATCAGATTAAGCATTTTATTATAAAATGCAAGTGCTTATTTTTTTTTTCTTGGTGAGCCTTTCAAACCCTTTTCCTTCCCCTCTCAAGTATAAAGAACGCTGGCTCCAATGCCTTACCATTCGGAGAAGAATTTTTTGAGTTCTCAGATTGCTGCTTATAAACTACAGACTAATGGGCTTGCTTGGCCTCAGTGACTGCCAAAGCATAACACGTCTTACAAATGACAACAGATGTCTCTAACATGGCTTCCTATTTACTCTCCCTTCAACGCTCATCACAGAGAGAGCCACAAGGGATTCAGTTAAACCTGGCCTCCTCTTGAAGATTTCGATTGCACCTTCTGAAGCAACATGACCATTTGTGAGGCAAAAAGAGCACCGACCATTCCAGCAACTGAAGATTCTATGAACTCGAAAAGTTTCAATGATTTACCTTTTCCATAGTAACACAAAGTGATTAAAGACACATTTTTCCTGATAAAATATCACTCTCAGGACATACTGCAAAAACAGAGATGTGGGCCCCAAACCATTTAAATATACTCTCCAAGCTGAATTTCCATTGAAACTGAAGGTAAGGAGGTTTAGAGGAAATGAATAACCTGCTCTTAATAAACAGCCAAACCCAATTACCTCATTTGAACCTTGACCAAAGTCTTCCTCTTCTCCCCTAATCCTGCAGTCAGCATGGGTGACCCGAACACCCAAACTCATCTGGTCTTAATCTCTTGACTGCCTACCTCCAATGACCCCTTCCTCCACTCACCTGAGCCACCCACCACCCAAACACCCCATCCTCTGACTATAAATAATATCTCCAGCTTCCTTATCAAAATCTCCTTCATTGTGATCAACCACTAGGGCCTCATCAGAAGTTTCATTTCACATCCCATATTACTCATTTTCCTTTCTAAAGCCCGTCATTCCCATCACACACGCTTTCATGACACCTTTGCCAAATGCCTAACTTAACTTGCTCATCTTTTTGTCCTCTTCCTTCTGCCAAACCCTAGCCTTAGATGATGCCTACTATAGCTCCATCTGTGCCTACAACTGAGGACCTGGGCACTGGAGAAAGAGACAAGCAGGGAGATAGTGTCATTCATGAGCACCAACTGCAAATGGGTACTCAGCAACGCTGGCTGATTCCACCACATTCCTCTCGCAGACTCATTCTCCCACTCTCAACTGTTATTTCACTTTCAAACCTCCACCCCTTCCGACATCCAGACCACCAGCACCCAAGTCTCAGATGACCTTGTCTCCTAAGAGAGAAATGGAACTCATCGCACAGCAACTTCTTGCTACCTGACTAACTTACATCTCTACCAACCTTCAGCTTCTTGCTTCCTATTGCATCCTGTTCCCTCCTCTCATCCAAGGTCAACCACTCCATGTGGGCCTTAGAACCCACTCTGTCCTACCTTCTCAGGCTGCCTAATCAGTTACCCCTCTTCTCTCCTGTTTACCCAATCAACTTCTCCCTTTCAACCAGATCCTTCCCATCAACACTTCAACATCCTGAAATCCTACCTTTAAAGGACTGCACTTCAACCTCACATGTCACTAGCTAGTGCCTAATTTCTTTGTTTCCTTCACGGGGAAACTAAAAATTGTCCTCCTTGGGTATCTCCATTTTTTCATCTCCCATTCAATCCTCGACCCATTTGAATCTGGCTGGCTCCATTACTCTCTGAAACAGCTCCAGGTCAACAATAATCTCTTCGTTGGCAAATTCAAATGAGAATCCTTTTTTCATTCTTCATCTTTTGGCAATGCTGATCAGTTTTCTCCCTGGAATACTCCTAGCTTTGGCCTCTACAACCAATGCTCTCCTTCCTCCTGCCGTGGCTCTCTTCTCTTTGCAGGCTTGTCCTCCTCTACCTGTTCTTTAGGGTTCTAGCTCCCCAAAGCTTGAACCTAGACCTCCTTTTCCTTTCACTCTATATGCAGTCAAAAGCTCAATTACCCACAGGGGCAAACAGTGATATAATTAAGCGAAACAAAGTTGATTTTCATTTCCACCTCAACTCCGTAATTTAAAACAGCGGAAGAGCAGGCTAACTGGCAACAGACCCTAGGCATCAGGGCAAGATGACAATAGGGAGAGATGAAGATTATAATAAAATGGAGAAAAGATGCTCCTATTAAGATAACAGATACTTAGCTCGAGCCAGAAGTCCTGAGTTCTATATAAAAACTCACCATTTTTAAATCTTGGCAACTGCATCAATTAGACTTTCTTTCTGGTACAAATAAAAGAATCCTGGTTACACCAAAATGAAAATTTATTGGCTCTTTTAACTGAAAAGCCTAGAGGTACAGCTGCCACTGGGTTTGATCAGTGTGATCAGGACCAGTTTCTCTATCTGGATTGTATTTCTTTGTTGTCCCTCTTCTCAGATAAGCTCTACCCTATGGCAGCAAGGCAGTTGCCAGACCTCCAGACCATACCCTGCCAGGTGTTTAAACAGAAAACAAGAAAAATTCTCTTCCCGGAGCTCCCTCACAGTCTCAAAATTCCCTCTGATTGGGCCAACTTAGACTGTTAGACGATTCTTGAACTGACCATTGTAGCTAGGCTATTCGGCGGATGATTGGCCAGCCCTAGGTCACACACTTCATCTGGGGTCAGAATGAAACGTAATCTTAAAGCACAAGGTCTGAGATTGGAGGATAGGAAATTTCTTAAAAGGAAATTATGATGCTGCTATCAAAAAGAGAAAATATATTCTGGGCAGCCAAAAAACCATAAACATGCTATAGCAACTTGTTCAAATATTTTAAAAACATTACACAGGCCAAATAAAACAGGTTTGCTAGCTGAAGGGGCTTGTCAACCTCCAGTTCCAATTCTCTTTTCTCTGTTTGTTTCCTAGGTTATCTCATCCAAGATCGAGCTTTCATTTACCATCTCTGTACCCAAAATGCCACATTTTTATCTCTGACTCACAAATTCAACTGCCTACTCAACATCTTCACTTGGATGCCTCAAACTCATCTCAAATTCAATTCGTCCAAAATGAAATCATCTTCTCTCCCTCCACCCTCTCTCGCCTAAAGCTGGCCTGCCCTGGAGTTCCTTTTGGGGTGGGGGGAGTAAGGGGAGACAAGACCAACATGTCTGAGGTATTGTTTGGAAAAAAAAAAAAAATCTTTCAGGAAGTCAACTGTAAGAATCCACTGAAATTCTTTTGCTAGTTCAAATATTCAAGAGAGACATTTGATAATTCATCTAAATTTGCCGTTTCCACTTTCCATCTCTTCACAACATACTTTTAAGATGCAGAGAAATTAAGTTTCATCACAGGAAGTACCAAAGGGAGAAAGACTGTCAAGGGTTATTGAAAAGTGCTTTTGCTTTTGCTATTTTGTTAGTACAGGTGGAATCATGTTCCAGGAAATATACTACCTGATTTGATCCTGACGACAACCCAGAAGGTTGGTAAGGCAAATATTACCACATTGCATCAAATCTAAGAAATCACTGGTTGTAAGATGCACTGTTATTTTATGAACCACTATATTAGGAAAAAACACCATAAATTAAACCATAACATATAATGCACTGTAAAACACATCTTGTTTTCAGATATATTAAAATGTAAAATGGACAATAAAGTGCATGTCTTAGAATCTTTGAAAAACATTAGCTTAAGGCTCACTTTTTAGGTAAAAATCCAGAGACTCAGAGACTTGCACAAAGTTATAATTAAAAAGTTTAAGAATGGACTTGAACCCACGTGGATCAGTTTCCTAATCCATTTCC
>NW_011889062.1:2533089-2535200 GCF_000151845.1 Pteropus vampyrus | reverse complement strand
TATGACCTTGGGCAGGTCACTTCTCCGAACCTGTTTCCTAAATTATTACTTACTCATTCATCCCTCGGGGCTACTGCAAAAGAAATTAAGGCAGGAGAAAATCTTTTGCAAACCCCAAAATATTATACTGTAAAGTATCATTAGGTATACTAGTAAAATGTCCTGTCGACCAGACTATTGCAATGACTTTTTGGGGAGTCGCTTAAGATGAAAGTGGAGGGCTCTTTCTAAAATGCAAACCTGATCATTCATTCTCAGGTTTAAAGGCTCCCTATTGCCAAAGGATAAATTCTCAGCTGTTTAGCTTGGTAGATAAGGCTCTTCAAAAACTGGCCCCTCTGCAGCCCCATCTCTAGCTTTCTTTTTCAAAGACCACAGCAAATACACAACTGCTCCCATCACACTCTCTTCCATACTTCTTTGCCTTTGCAAATTTGATGGAGTTTCTGGTTGTGATTATCCTACCACACCCAAGACTCCACAGACTGCTATTATAGCACCTTCCACATCATCAGGAGGCTCTTAGCTTCTCCAAAGCAAAGAGGGCCAAGGCCTTATTATTCCCATACCTAGCACAAAGTCCAACCTACAGCACCTCAGTCAATGCTCCTTAAATGACAGGCAAGGGAGATCCTCATCTGCACACCACAAAAAGATGGTGCCATGGAGAGAATCTCAAGGGTAGGTTGTCAACTGAAAAACGGTTTAGAGGCCCTAATAAAAACACTATAAGTCCACATCTCTTATCTAAATGCCCTAAGGCCAGAAGCGCTTTGGAATTCAAACATGTTAACATTTTAAAAAGGTAGCATACACCTTATGTGTAGAGTGTAGGTCAGCACCCCATACGCATAGTAACACTTTTGCAGCAAAACTTTGGAATAAACGCACTAAATGAGATAAATGAATACAGACTCTCATTCACTGAAATGAGATCTTGCCACCAAATGGGTTATGAGAGCTTTCAGAGCCTTTTGGATTCTGGAAATAGAGAGAAAAGATGGTGGGTCCATACCATCTGGTTTGTGTATATAGCTCTTTCATATGTATTTCCTTGTTTGCTCAGAAATTCACTGACCTATATTTCAGCAACAAACACAAGTGGCCAAATACCTAAACAGTAGCGGACAGGCTATAAAATACTCTTAGAAGAAGGAGTTAAGAGGCACATACAAATAGTCATCACCACTGGCAACTGTTGCAGCCTCTTAGACCAAGAAAAAAAAATCTCTGGAACCAGCACTGAAGGACCAGGTGAGAAAAGCAATGAAACACTGAGCAGAGAGTGACTGCATCAATGATTGTGTGAATGAGTGAATAAATGGATAAACAAACACCATTAGGAATGTCTATCACTGATTTCCAAAATGGCTTTCCAACTGGGGGTGGCAGGGGCAGAAATGTATCCATACAATGGCATTCATGACAAAATCAAGATGGCCCAGACCAACCAGACTTGTTTCCATATCAAAATAGAAACAGCAATGCATGCCACCTGCTCTCCAGGTCTTCAGGGAGAAACAGAACAACTCTTTTTGCAAATAAATATATACATATATAGACATATATTCTTTTAAACAACCAAAAAGACTCCCATGTAATGCCTCACACAGAACCAAATGCTGGCAGTAGTAAAACTTTTTCTAAAAAACTGGCAAGTGCTTTCCTTTCTATATAGAAGTACTATATAACTAAGAAGAGGAAGGAGAATGCATAACTCCAATTGCAATGAATCCTAACACCTGAACATCTACTTTGTGTTTACTTATGAATCTAAAAGTTCTTAGTTCGGGGAGAAGGAGAATTCTGCCTCATAACATTTATAACAGGCACCTCTTGATTCTATCATACAACGGAAGCCAATAATAACAGCGATAACTACCATTTACCACACTGAGGCCTCACTACAGACAAGGCAGGGAGCTGAGCACTTTGAAAGCCTCAATTGATCCTCACATTAATAACAGAATATACTTTATAGACTTATCAACCTATTTTATACATAGGAAACTAGATCTTTCAGTAAAGATCCCAGAGCTTTTAAGAAAAAAAGGTAAATGATGGTGATGTCATCTCTTGACAATTACTTGGTTTCTACTCTGAAAAAAAAA
>NW_011889062.1:2530222-2533039 GCF_000151845.1 Pteropus vampyrus | reverse complement strand
TTTTCTAAAAAACTGGCAAGTGCTTTCCTTTCTATATAGAAGTACTATATAACTAAGAAGAGGAAGGAGAATGCATAACTCCAATTGCAATGAATCCTAACACCTGAACATCTACTTTGTGTTTACTTATGAATCTAAAAGTTCTTAGTTCGGGGAGAAGGAGAATTCTGCCTCATAACATTTATAACAGGCACCTCTTGATTCTATCATACAACGGAAGCCAATAATAACAGCGATAACTACCATTTACCACACTGAGGCCTCACTACAGACAAGGCAGGGAGCTGAGCACTTTGAAAGCCTCAATTGATCCTCACATTAATAACAGAATATACTTTATAGACTTATCAACCTATTTTATACATAGGAAACTAGATCTTTCAGTAAAGATCCCAGAGCTTTTAAGAAAAAAAGGTAAATGATGGTGATGTCATCTCTTGACAATTACTTGGTTTCTACTCTGAAAAAAAAATGGCACAGTTCATTTTTAATAGCTCGCATTTCCATCCTCTACTATTTTTCAGTAAGCATGTAGCAGAAACAACTCTCTTGTCCACACCTTAAGTCTTTCCCCTGTATCCCAGCTAAAAATGTCTTCTCTCTCCACCCTATCCATCCATCCATCCATCCATCCATCCATCCATCCATCCATCCATCCATCCATCCCAATCCATCCACCCATCCTATACTAGGCACCATGTTGAAGACATAAAATGTACAAGTCACAGTCCCATCCCTCCAGTGTTCACTCTAGACATGCAAGCAAATAATCGTACTTGAGCATGTTAGTTATATATGGCACAGGAGTAGCACAGATCAATTCTGCCTCAGGGTAGAAGTTCAATGGCCACAGAAGGCTTCAAAGAGGTGGTAGCTCTTGACTAAGTCTGAAGAATGATTGCAAAGATACAATATGAATGAAGAGGAGAATGGAATTTTTAAGGGCAAAGAATAAAAATGAACGATGCTACCACAGTACTTCATGTTATTCTAAATAGTATCAAATGACAACAGGGAACTGAAACTGGGAAAGAGGGACAGAACTGGCCATAGAGAAGCAAAGGTGAACAAGCCCCAGTCCCCAAAGTCCAATCTTCTGTGCATGTCTGACCACAGCACCCAAGACAGCACAGCACCCTGCCCTCTAGGAAGGGGAAAAGGGAGGACATGAGGCACTGAATGGGCAAAGGAAGCCAAGGTGCTCATCAACTCACTCGGAGTGCCTGGCCACCTCTACCCAAGTGCTTTCCCATCTGCTCTCAGCACTTTTATTTTCACCCTGTGGAGTCTATGAACGAGTCTCTTGTCCATTCTGAGGCCAACATTTGCCAATTATTTATGATTCTAGGACCTTGAGTTAAGGACAAAATGCTATTCCACCAAAGGCTCTTCATCTTGACAGGCAGCTCTGAGGACAGTACAGTAAAAAAAAAAAAAAAAAAAAACGCTCACTGAGCTGGGCAGAGGAACAGAACGTATTTTAAATAGACAGCTTTTAAAGGGAAGTAGCTAGACCATAGGTCACCAGTTAGAGAGCTTCAATATCCACCTAAACACCAGGACACAGTAAAGACTGACAGAGTTGTTGGGTTTGTTTCTGCTCTTCCGGGTCCTTTAAAGCAGTAATCCTCATGCTTTCTGAAATTGCTATAGCCTATCTTCATCTGATTCATGGACTCCCATCTCCTCTTTAAAAGGAAGAACAAAATCCTGTTGCTATATAACATGTTCTTTATTTTTAATTAAGTGGATTTATGAGAATGTCCTTATGAAAATTTCATGATACCTCATAAGATAACTAGATACATCCTGATTTCCTACACAAACTCAGAGTGAAAAATCACTAGTCCAAGGATAAACCCCTCATAAAGCCCAAGATGATAGAGAAAAGACAGTATGTTTCAACACAAATGTAATCTCCTCCAAGTGGGAATTTGGCCAGACCATATGAAAAATATTGGTACACTTTAAAATTATTTATTCATTATACGAATATTGCCAAATTCAGTAAATATTATTTATAAAGCTATAAATTTTTATGTTAATTTTATGAGACAAAGTCATTGCTTGCTTCTCCCCTTGTGCTAAACCAATTAAATCTTTAGTTACAATAAAGCAAGAAAACAATTTCTAGGAGAGAATAACCTTAAGTTGAAAGTTAGATTTTAAAACAAAGAATCTTAGAAATATTTTAAAGTTCTAGAAAATCACCATGAGCTGAGAAATCAACAGATTAGAACTGAGTCATGGGCTTACTGTTGATTTATGGTAGAACTGGACAGCCTCAATTTCCTTATCTATAAAATAGAATACATAGAAAATACATAGAAGACAAAGGAGTTAATTATATATCTAAGGCCTTTGTCAACTAAAGGATGAAATGAACAAAGATATCATGTAGTTCCAAGAGAAAGTGGAAATAAACAGGAAAAAACTCAATGGTAAAAATAGAAAGACATATACCAGTGTTCCAGAATGTTTGAAATATCAGAGATGGAAAAATTAAAGAGGCTTGAAATATTTAATCTAAAGACAATGGAGGAAAATAGGCTACCTAAAGGCAAATCATTTTGAAGAAGTTCACCAATATAGTAAAAGCATTCTATTCTGTGAAGAGAAAACACTGAGAAAACTGTTTCCAGCGACAACCAAAACACTAGAATTATCCGGTGTCCAGTCTCAAAGAGAGTCGGTGATGACTACCATTATCACCTTACACATATCTACACTGAGGATAGAAATCGAGAAATCACTTGTGCTTAGTATACTCTCAATTCTGGGGTTGTGACTTGCCTTGAGTACCCCAGAACCTGAAAT
>NW_011889062.1:2495489-2530172 GCF_000151845.1 Pteropus vampyrus | reverse complement strand
CATTTGCCAATTATTTATGATTCTAGGACCTTGAGTTAAGGACAAAATGCTATTCCACCAAAGGCTCTTCATCTTGACAGGCAGCTCTGAGGACAGTACAGTAAAAAAAAAAAAAAAAAAAAACGCTCACTGAGCTGGGCAGAGGAACAGAACGTATTTTAAATAGACAGCTTTTAAAGGGAAGTAGCTAGACCATAGGTCACCAGTTAGAGAGCTTCAATATCCACCTAAACACCAGGACACAGTAAAGACTGACAGAGTTGTTGGGTTTGTTTCTGCTCTTCCGGGTCCTTTAAAGCAGTAATCCTCATGCTTTCTGAAATTGCTATAGCCTATCTTCATCTGATTCATGGACTCCCATCTCCTCTTTAAAAGGAAGAACAAAATCCTGTTGCTATATAACATGTTCTTTATTTTTAATTAAGTGGATTTATGAGAATGTCCTTATGAAAATTTCATGATACCTCATAAGATAACTAGATACATCCTGATTTCCTACACAAACTCAGAGTGAAAAATCACTAGTCCAAGGATAAACCCCTCATAAAGCCCAAGATGATAGAGAAAAGACAGTATGTTTCAACACAAATGTAATCTCCTCCAAGTGGGAATTTGGCCAGACCATATGAAAAATATTGGTACACTTTAAAATTATTTATTCATTATACGAATATTGCCAAATTCAGTAAATATTATTTATAAAGCTATAAATTTTTATGTTAATTTTATGAGACAAAGTCATTGCTTGCTTCTCCCCTTGTGCTAAACCAATTAAATCTTTAGTTACAATAAAGCAAGAAAACAATTTCTAGGAGAGAATAACCTTAAGTTGAAAGTTAGATTTTAAAACAAAGAATCTTAGAAATATTTTAAAGTTCTAGAAAATCACCATGAGCTGAGAAATCAACAGATTAGAACTGAGTCATGGGCTTACTGTTGATTTATGGTAGAACTGGACAGCCTCAATTTCCTTATCTATAAAATAGAATACATAGAAAATACATAGAAGACAAAGGAGTTAATTATATATCTAAGGCCTTTGCCAACTAAAGGATGAAATGAACAAAGATATCATGTAGTTCCAAGAGAAAGTGGAAATAAACAGGAAAAAAACACAGTGGTAAAGATAGAAAGACATATACCAGTGTTCCAGAATGTTTGAAATATCAGAGATGGAAAAATTAAAGAGGCTTGAAATATTTAATCTAAAGACAATGGAGGAAAATAGGCTACCTAAAGGCAAATCATTTTGAAGAAGTTCACCAATATAGTAAAAGCATTCTATTCTGTGAAGAGAAAACACTGAGAAAACTGTTTCCAGCGACAACCAAAACACTAGAATTATCCGGTGTCCAGTCTCAAAGAGAGTCGGTGATGACTACCATTATCACCTTACACATATCTACACTGAGGATAGAAATCGAGAAATCACTTGTGCTTAGTATACTCTCAATTCTGGGGTTGTGACTTGCCTTGAGCACCCCAGAACCTGAAATCTAAGACAATCTTAATAAAAGGAAAAAATTACCTCTGACCTGTTTCTCATTCATCTCTCTCTCTCATCCCTCAGACCAGCCAACAGAATCACATCAAAAACTTACCCACTGTAAACTGACTAGTCATTTTACAGAAGGACTGGGTGATAAAAGAAACCCATACATGAGCAGCTACTCAAGAGAGATACTTCATCTACCATGAGCCAACCATTATACACTGGCTGGTGCCCTCTGAGCAATGGCACCAACTAATGGTGGGGAGAAATATAGGTAAAAGGACGCACAGATGGACAGAGTCCTTTGATTACTCCTCCATATTTCACAAAATTATCAAAAAAAACCCCTCACGGCCACCCCAGGAGGTTGGTGTTATTAGGCTCATCTTACATTGGAGACAGTGAAGGTCAGAAGGATTGAGTCTAATATAAATGAGAAATATAGATTTCTAAGTGCTAAGAGTTCAAAATTATTGGAAAGGCTTCCTGAAACTTGAAGGCATATCTCCACATGGCTAAACGCCTTTGGGGCTCTACTCCAGCTATGGAACCTCTACCTTGCCCAAACCACACTACGTGGTACACAAACTGCTGCTTCCCACAGAGCACAAATGCCCTCATTCTAAAGAAATCTGTCCTATTTGAAGAATACAGTGAACAAAAGCTGAGTACCTACTGTATAGGTTACTCCATGAGGGCTTGAAATTACATTAGAGAAATATCCTGCTATCAGTCTACAGTCTGCTGGGGGAGACATGACAATGTCTATGGACTGGTACCACCATCGAATCATGCAAGCTAGAGTCCTTGTTGCCTCCATCTTTCTCATCTTGTTTTTCCAACCCATCACCATATCCAATCTTATTACCTCTCTTCATCCACACAGTTCTCTCCGTCTTTACCTCCTTGGCCAGGTGATCATTTTTTCCTGAACTGCAAAAACTTCTAAACTAGTCCACCTACATCTCCTCTTGAACCCCTATAATCCATTTATCCATTCTCTCCACTACAACCAAAGTAATATCTTGTCAATCTGATCATTTCAAACCCATGCTTAGAAAACCTCATGACCCTCGGGAAAAGACGTCTTGTGCTCCTTATTCTACATTCCGAGCCACAAGGGCCTTCTTCTGTCCCTCCTTCATGCCACGGCCCCTTCCACTATAGATGTTGCACATTCTGCCACCTCTGTAATGCCATCCCCTCTCTCTTTAACTCCTATTCATCCTTCAGATTGTTGCTCATCATCACTTCTTTAGGAAGGCTGCCCTGATTTCCTTAAGTAGGCCAAACCCCTTCAAATATGTACCTCTCCCAAAGGCACTCAGAACATTTGTCATTTAACATTTTGTGCAATTATTTTTTGTACAGTTTTTCAAAAAAAGTTATATGAAAGCAGAAATCTTGTCTGATTTTGCTCACCATGGTAATTGGCTACACAGAGTAGGTACTTTTTGCTGAATGAATGAAAAGACAGAGATAAGATCAGTACAAAACAAAATGGAAAAGATATCCTGACGAAGATGTAGATAAAAGGCCCCTGCAGGATTTTATCAGACTCCTCGCCTTTCACAAGGGGTCTTTCCTGGGGATTTCTCCAGGTCTCTTCACTCTGACATAGCACTGTGACATGGTATCCGTGTGAAGAAGGGGAGGGGAACTATATCTTTACCTGCCCTTCCTCCTCTCCCAAGCCCAGCCATGAAATAAATAAGGAAAGAATTGAAGGAGCTTGGCCCTGTCTATGTTTGCCTTCGATAAAAGCAAGGCAAGGAGGGACAGCTAATACCCACAAACCTGAAACAGCTGTTCCAGGTAAAACTGCTCCTAGGAACCCCCTGACAGATACCACATCATCTCTGTAGATGCCTTTCCAGGGTGTAGGTCAGCACCCTATACAAAGCCGACTATCTTTCCCTTTCCTTTAAATGTCATTAGACATCTCTCTTTTCCTTCAAAATTCCATTTTTTCTTGAAATCTGCTGCAATGAATTTGTCCATCACTCACCTAAACTGAGCACATTTAAAATGCAGGAGCCACCCACAGTGATATACTTCCTGTTAAGAAATGTCTGCTCTTCCTTCTTCTGATATCTGGTTGCGGGACCAGCCCCAGGTGCTGCCAAGACCCTCCCATCACTCACTGCCTCCAGACAGCACAGTGTGACAGTCAAGAACCTAACCCAGAGTCACAAAGATGGGCTGTGGAGCTTGGGACCAGAGGACAGTTTCTCTGCATCTTGGTTTCTGTAAAAATGAGTGAATGACAGCACCTAATTAACAGAGTTGGAAGAATCCACAAAAAGGTGTTAGCATTGGCACACCACATGTGTGCAACCACTAACTATTAGTATAATTAATATTATATTAAGGAAGCCTCTGGTATTCACTGAAGCAAGCTCTATAGAAAACTTCTCAGGAAAAAAAGAACTTCAGACACTTGTACCTGCAAGATAACACAGCGACCTACAGGGAGGCAGTGTTTACTGTAGCTCTGCCAGGGACGACAATGGGACCATGACCTGCATCCTAGTTACACATCCAGGAACTAGTCATTAGTTGCACCCACTCGAAAAATAAGGATGTGGGCGGTCCTTTACTCCTCCTTTCACAACGTATATCTTGTGTTTACTCAGTGCACTGTAAAATTCAAAATACAAAGCACTATTTATAAGTTTCTTTCTTTTGGCAGGAGGTGAATAATTCAGATGTCTACCAGTCAAGTCCACATCTGAAGTGTACAAACTGCACACGTGTATAGGATACTATAATCTGCCAAGAAAACAGGCAAAATGGCCACATCGGGTATTCAGTCACTGGGGACAACTAAGTCCTTCTTAATAACACCTGGCTCTTCGTACCTACTCTAGAATCCTCTACAGGAATTAAGTGTGATGAGAAAATGAATATCTTGCTAGGGGAGGTGTTCATTAAAATGTCTTCACATTTTATCTTGAGCACCTTGCTGCAACCAGGGAAAACTGTTTGAGTATGAATGAACTAAAATTCTAATCTATACAGGAAATGACTTGGTTATCTAATCACTTGCAACCCAGGGCTTTGCCCTGATAACCAAGGCTGTGCAAGATGTAAGGTGTTAAGGATAAAGAAATCACCAAATGAAGAAACCATTATACTGTGCAGTCTCAAGAGAAGTCCAGAGGTTTCTTTGCTACACTTTGAGCCAGAAAAATAGGTTGTAGCTTCTGCTTTCTATGTATTCAGCTTTTAGACAACATTCCCAATCTCACTGGAAGAGGGCCAGCTTGTCGGCGTCCACAAGCTAAGAAGGGTTAGGACAAGCCTCTGCGATGGCCAAGTGTATTTTCAAGTCTCTCCCAGGCCCTTCACATCTCAGGCGCAGCTGGCTGCCCCAATGTCTATCTGAAAACAATATACCCAGGGCGTTCTTTTCAGAAATCATTTTTGAAGGCCTTTACTAGACACCAAAGCCATTAACCCACTCTGTTTCAGAGAAAACTAATGGGTGATTTTAAGATCAGGAATGAATGAATATTAAAGAACTCAGCAATATTCTGCCCCTACTGGCCAGATTTTATATAGAGCACCCAGCTGAAAAGAGACTATTTACTACATAGAATATAGTTTCCAACAGTGACAATATTCATCAACACGTCTTAGAGTATTTCTTGGGTGGCTGCTTGCCAACCAGAAAAAAAAAAAAGGGTGGAGAGAGTAAGGTCTATGGATTAGACTATGAGTCCTGGTAGGACACTGAAAGGCCCTAAATTGTTCCCAAAGAGTATGATTCCCCAGGAATCATGTTTGGAAAGAGCTAGTGCCTTGAAGCCCAACTCCCAGTTCTCCTCCTTGCTCAGAGCGCCATTGGGCAGTGAGCCCACCCAGTTCCTGGAAGTCTGTAACAGGACAGGGTGGACACCAGACCTTCACCATCTGCACATGTTTTCTTGGCTGCAACAGGTTTGTAATTCCTTTAACACCTGTCAGAGGCGAGGCAGGGTGCGGAAAAGGAAAAGACACTAGTGGCCCTCGGGAGACAGCTGGGTTTCACTCTTAAATCATGCTCTCTTTCTAAATCTCTCACTTTTCAACTATAAAGTGGAATATTTACAACAGTAAGTACCTCATAGGTTAAGATTAAAAGAAAGGAGGAAAAGAAATCACTTAGCGCAGTGCCTTCTCCCTCCCTGCTAACATCTTTACTCTTCTCTCAAGAAAGTTCCATCCCTTTATAGACGAGCCTTATGAATAATGTTTTGTTTTTTAAGTCACTCATGAAGCACCCTCCTTATTCACTGGACTGGGTTCTGAGAAGTCTTTTGCCTTTTCCCCAAATCAAACACATGCTCAAAGCACATTATGACACCAACTAAAAATATCCATAACAACGTACTCAAAGCAATTCCAAAAATATTTTCAGCAATACTTTTGAAGTTGGTCTACAATCTTCCAGAATGACTTCCATAAAAGGCAAGCTCATTTGTAGGTTAAGTGCTTTTAAGCTTTCAGGTGATCTCACAACTTAACAATTGCCCTGGACCACATACTTGGCGTGCCCAACTTTTCAGAAAGTTACCTACTAAGGGTTTGATATCTCTGCATATCCTCATTTCAACTTGTCCTGCAAGCCTCCTGCAGGAGAGGCTCTCCAGAAATACATTTACAGTGATACAACCAGATATCACTGATAGGTAAGCCCCATTACTACAGATTTCAAGGACTTTTTTTCATAGACATTTCTATGGAACTCTCACTTTGTTTTCGAAAATAAAACGAGCAAACAACACAACTGAAAAATAGGCAAGAGATTTGAACCGGCACTTCACAAAAGAGGATAACCACAGGCATGTGCAAAGAGGCTAAGCTGCAAATGGCGATGACAGTTACAAATTAGAACCATAATGAAAGACCTCTCTACAAACATGAGAATAGCCAAAATTTAAATGACTTAAACTAAATACTGGCAAAAAACGTGGAGTAATGGCACTGTCATTCACACCAGATGGGAATATAAACTGGAATGGCCATATCGGAAAACTGGCTATATCTAGTAAAGCTGAACATATTCACATCACAGGACCCACATACACACACACACCCCAGAAGTGCATAGCTCTGAGAACCAAAAGACACATATATGTGAATGTTCACAGCGGCATTATTCATAACAGCCAAAAACTGGAAACAATTCGAATGCCCCTAACCAGTAATTGTGGTATGTTTATACAACAGAATAAGATCCAGCTACTACTGCATGCACAATATGGATGAGTTGTACAATATTGAGAGAGAAAAAGTAGAATCCAAAAGCATGGGTGTGTCTATTTAAAACTGAAAAATAGGCAAAGTGATCTCTTGTGTTAGAAGTCAAGACAGTAGCTACCATGGAGGAGGAAGTAACCAGAAGTGGGAGGCACAAGGGGAGATTTTGGGGTGCTGGTGGCTCTCTTTCTTGATCTATGTTAAGACTAAATGCGTGTGTTCATGGATTGGAAAGTCCCTAAACTATATAAATGTAATTTGTGCTTGTTTCTATATGTATGTTAAACTTCAAAAACATCATTAAAAAAAAAAAATGCAAACCCATCTAGATTCCTCCTCCTGTGCAAAGCCAAATAGGGCAAACCAATTCAGTTGCTCAATGGCATAAATTTATCATAGCAGCTCGGCCTGTATAAAGAGCAAGAGACACCAGGTTATGCTCCCTCACCCAAACCTGCCCCAACTCCATCACTTGTGAGCCTGTGATTCTGACAGATTCTCTAGGCCTCACCGCTTTCATGTATAAAAAACAGCTGGGTAATTATGAGATACCGTCTCACTCAAATACAATGAGAGCATTTTGTCGACCATAAATTAGTATTCCAATATTGGTTCTTAGGGCGTTATCGCATAGCCTAGCAGATGGAGTTGGAAAACAGGGAGAACCTGAGACATATGGAGATTTTGGAGAGCTTAAAGAGGTTCCTTGCAAGAGTTTTGGGGGCCAGTAGCATAGGTTCTTTATAAAATTTCATTTCAACTCAAACAGGAGTTATTATACTTTGCATTACCACAGCTAAATCACTAGAGCTGCTGTGTAATAAACTTTCCATCATAAATAGAGCACCTTTCAGCTCACATTTGGAAATAACACAGTCTTCATTTTGAGAGCATCAAATTTCCTTAACTCTCAGTTACGCGCTCATTTCATCTTAAGCCTCTCCCTGTGTTCACACAACTTCCAGTTCCTTGGTGTGTATGTCTCTAGATGTTGTATGTCTCTCTGGGTCCCAGGTTAGGAATTAGGTCTATTCAAGCAAGACAGTGCTTGGAATAGCAGAGATGGCCTTGCACAGACTCAGGACTCCTTTAGGGCCTTGGGCCAAGGACGGGCACCCTCGTCATTCCTGGAAGCTGGTTAGAAATGCAGAATCTCAGACCCGATGAATCCAAATCTGTGCCTCAACAGGATGCCCAGGTGATTCACGTGTACAAAGGTTTGAGGGGCACTAACCTAGATCACACGGCTCGTCACTTGGCAAACTCAGAGGACCAGGGCTGGAGGTCACAGTCTTGTCCAGATAACAGGGTTCTTTCTAATCAGCTCCTGTGTGAATGGCCTCACCCAAAGCCTATATAAATGAGCTATGGTGCTATACTCTATTTTCCAAACTCAGAGTCACATATTTCTGGAACGTGGGAGTGGGCAGAAGGGGGCAGAGGACAAAGGAGATGAAAAAAAGGGGAGATGCAAAGGCATGTCTGATCTCTGTGTAATTCTCAGGAAAGCTGTCGGGGGCAGGTAGGGAGAAGAGTAATATATGAGAGCTGAAGCCCAGCTTATTGTTGAGAATAGGAACCCTGAAACCAGAGCACCCAGGATCAACTCCCAGCTCTGCTACATGGTAGCTGTGGGACCTCAGACATGTCACTTGACCTTCCTCTGCTTCAGTTTTTTCAACTGTAGAATAGAGATAAGTAATAGTACCTACCTCTGACCACTGTGCAGATGAAAGGAACCAGTATTTGTAAAGTGCTTAGAACTGTGTGTTATGTCAGCACTTAATAATCTCTAGGGAAATGTTAAATAATAAAAATAATTTACCAACAGAAAAATTCATGGACTAGACAGTGGAGGAGACTCCCAGAAGAAAGCAGCTATCCAGCTCAACATATTTTTACTGATTCTCTCCTATTTGCCAGATACACTAGGCCTCAGGGATACAAAAATGAGGATCCCTGCCCTTGGAGGAATTCACAGTCTAGTGGGGTTTGAGAGCAAGGGCTGTTCATAAACAAGATATCTGACGTCAAGATTCCCTGTCTTGTTTTTAAAGATCAGCTACTGGATAGACCAGTGGGTGTGTACTTGGCAGTGTCAGGGGGGAAAAAAATCAGATTAGAAAGAAAAAGTCTCATTTTTCGGTAGCTAAAATTCGGAGAAATGTCCATTTTATTAGAGTCGAGCTCTTTATATAAGCACCAAATTTCTATCACCAATGTGTGTGTGTGTGTTTTTTAACTACTGTTGTAGTTGCATACAGATTCCATTTTTAAAGGACTTACCTGAGGAACATCCAGCTTTTATCCACCCAGCTCCTTCTCAGCAGCAGAGTAGCTTCCTTATTGCTACCTTAATGATAGGGTAGATTAAATTCTTCAAGAATAATATTAACTTTTTAACCACTAGATACAGCTGGCTTTCATCTCAGACTGTGTGAGGCAACATATTCCTAGGCAATCTCACAAGAAATAACAGCTCACCGATATATGACATCTTTGACTGAAGCTAGTTACCAACAGTGGTTATGAAAGGTGATGAGATTATAGCACATGCATTCACTCGCCTCAAAAATCAGATCATCCTCAATTCCACATGACATCCCCATCTCCACCTACTGGAAGGACAGCAAGTGCCAGTGAGGTCTAGCGTATTAGGCTTCCACCTGAATATCTTATCTTTGATTATCTGATGTAATGGTGCAGCATTAGTTTAAATGCTCAGCCCCAGCACTGTAACGAAGTGAACCATCATCAACTTCATCATCATCAGGCATGAAGACCCAGGCTTGCCAATCCACAAGATGGTCAAGCAAGGCGCTGGGCCTCACAGGGTGAAATTACCGCCCTTAGGAAAGCAGTGAATTTCAAGCAATGAAGACTAGAAAGCAGTTTGGTTTGCTGCACTCGTGGTTTTGTTCAACTCTTAAAAACTATTTTTTTTCTCTAGAAGAAAGTAAGTGAAAAGGATCTGTCAACTTAATTGAAATGTAAACACAATCTCTTATTTCCTCCCACTTCAAATGAGGATGGAGGAGCTAGAAACAGAACAAAAAATCAACAAGCCATACTCACCTTGTCTAACCCAGAGGAACTAAGTGCCTAAGCCAATCCCGTGGAGTGATGGTGCAGACTTTACAGAGGCACTCATAATGCCCTCAAAATGCCCTCACAAATGCCACTCATCTGAGCCTCAGACCAACCCCACGAGGCAGCCTGGCAGTGATTAGTGGTCCTGCATAGCAACAAAGGGACTCAGTGAGGGCAAGAGACACAGGCTCCAGGTGGGAGAATTACAGTCAATGCCAGGATTTAGTTCCCAGTTCCTCCTCTTTGCCTCTTCCCCATTAACCTAATTCAATTTAACCTTTCCAGAGTTAAGGGACTCATGGGAAGTAAACTAATGAAATGCTGAGATTTTCTGAAGTCAACAATGAAGCAAATGTTTTCAACCTCATCCCCAGAAACCTCCCCCCATTGTGCTAATGAAGCTCCACGGTTTGCTTTTTACTTCCCTTTACTTCCTCTGGTCTTCATAAGAGAGAAACTTCAATAAGTGAGGGGGCAAGGCAGCCAGGCAAGGATGGGCGGAGACTACCCCGCCCCGGACTGTAGCAACAATTGAGCAGCTCAGAGATAACCTTCTAGTCAAAAAGAAACCAAGAACATGAAAGCAAAGACCCAACATCTTGACTAAAAATTATCCAGATTGAGCTGAGACTAGCACAGTGTCATTACTAAAACTATGGTAATTTGAGAACCAATTAGCAAACGAACGTTTCCCTGAGGACTGGGATTCATACCCCACTTCCCCTACGTCCTATCTCTATCCACACAAATCAAAAACCTCTCTAAACCCTTGGCTTTCTTCCATATATTTTTTCCTTAGTCCTTACCATGGAATTCTTAGCTCTTGTGAGAAGAAAAAGACAAATAATATTTAACATTCCAAGGGACACCATGTTAGATACTTTTCTATGAGCTAGGTTCTTACTCTGATCCTACAGATATGAAAAATGTGGCTCAAATGTTGATTACCTTGCCCAAGTTCCCATAGCAAAGGAACGGCGGAGCCGCCTTCCACATTCAGCTCTATCCCATTCCAAAGCCATGTTCTCCACACTGTATCAGTTTCTACTCAGAGCGATCCATGCACTGACCTCATCCACATCGGTAGGAGCTTGTTAAAGTGCAGAATCTGAGGCCTTCACCCAGGCCTACTGAATCGGTACTTTAATAAGATCCCCAGGTACTTCCTAGCCATGAGTCTGAGAAGCACAGCTACAACACAATGCTAAAGAGAGAAGAAACACCTCCACCCAGGGGACAGCAGCCTCACCTCCAATGGCATTAAACCTCATTTAGTATCATGACACTTGTACCCAAATAATGTGGATGTTCATATAATGCCACATACCACGTGAATCCTGTTCAACACAATCAGAAAATTTTTTTTTTAAAGGTCTTGACAGAGATCACTAAGCAAATTAGAAGATGACACTAAAACATTTACCACAGTCAAATCTTAAGGGAGAAGCTAAACCGAAACTACCCAGTTAGCACTGCCTATTGGCCTCCAGCGGATCACAACAAGGAAGCCTAAAGATTGGAATTCTTGTCTAGAAACACACTCTGATCTGAAGATCACAGGCATTTGACACGAAAACTGTCCCACTGACTCGGGAGCAACTTAGAACAAAACCCTCTTAGGGGCCACCTCATAAGTTATATAAATGTCTAACCACCATGTTGTATGCCTGAAACTAATATAATATTGTATGTCAACTGTAACTGAAAAATAAAAAAGTATTTTAAAAAAAGAACAAAACCCTTTAATTCAGGGGAAGGATTTCTAGATGAAAGAGTAACAGGAAAATCCTAGGAGACCAAATGACAAACAAGGAGAAAGGAATTATCTAGATATTTTTTCTCAAGAGCAAAAAAATCTGGCCTGAAACTGATATTCTACTCCTGGATCTCTCTAACTTTTCTTAATACTCTCCTTTTGCCCCAGTCACAGTGGCCTTCTCGCTGTTTGTTTTTTTGTTTTTGTTTTTTAATTGAGATATTCACACACCCTTTTAAGGTATATAATTCAGTAGTTTCTAGAGTGTTTATGAGGTTCTGCAACCATCACCACTATTTAATTCCAGAATATTTTCATCATCCCCAAAAGAAACCACATACTCATCGACAGTCACTCTCCACTCTTTGCTCTTCCCAGCCCCTGGCAACCACTAATGTAATTTCTGTCACCATGGATTTGCCTATTCTGGACATTTCACAGTGGAATCATATAATATGTGGTCTTTTGTGTCTGGCTTTTTTCATGTGGCATGTTTTCAAGGTTTATCCATGTTGTAGCACAAAAACTATTCCTTTTTATAGATGAATGATATTACATTGTATGAATATACCACATTTTGTTTATCCATTCATCCACTGACAGACATTTGGGTTATTTTCACTTTTTGGCTATTATGAATAATGCTATTATGAACATTTGAATACAGGGTTTGCATGAACATATTCTCTTGGGTATCTAACAAGGAGTGAAGCTGCTCATGAGGTATCTCTATGTTAACATTTTGAGGAACAACCTGTTTTACAAAGTGGCTGCACCATTTTACATTCCTACCCACAGTGTAATGTATGAGGGTTCTGATTTCTTCACACCCTCACCAACATTTGTTATTATGCCTTATTTATTACAGCTGTCCTGGTGGTTGTGAAGTGTTAATCTCATTGTAGTTTTGATTTGCACTTCCCTAATGACTAATGATGTCGAACATCTTTTCATGTGTTTATTGGCCATTTGTATATCTTCTTTGAAGAAATGTCTACCGTCAATCCTTAGCCCATTCTTAAATTGGGTTATTTGCCTTTTTATTGTTGAGTTGTAAAAGTTCTTTCTCCTTGATATTCTTAGAAACTCCAGTTAAGATCCCTCTTCTTAGGGGTCTTCCAAGAACTCTCTTCCCCCAAATAGCCAATATTCTTCAATGGACCTGCATTTTAATGAATTCCTCTGTACTTGGTACCACTATCCTCCAAAAGGCCTAAGAACACGTTCCTTCTCCCTCCCTGTCCCATGCATCCCTCCTTGTTTTCAACCCGAGTATTTTTCCTCCCTTCCTACTGATCCACTAGCTCTCTTGTGGTCACTAGAACTCGTCTGCTACTTCAGTGAATTTACAGAATCAAGAGTAAACTTAACCATAGGTTCTTAGACCAACACAGATCCACTCAGACTCACTCTGTGCTAGGCACAGTCCTGTTTTTGTGTGCTCTGAAGATTATTTATATGCAGACACAAGTACAAGTCTTCACACTCTTGCTCCATTACACCACCAACCTAAAAGTCCCCTTTTCCTCTCACAAAAGTGCCATTCATCATTGACAGCATTTTTGTCGTCTAGCCCCTCCATGGAGACTTTCTAAGCCACCACAGCTTAAAATGTTTTCTCTCTTCTCTGAAATAAAAAACAGTAATCACCTAGAGAATTCATTAATCGATTAATATCCATATTTAACAACTTCCCTTTCCTTTAGGGATGTACCTCCCCATCCACAGATGGTGTTAAACAACTTATTAGAATTGTTGGAATGTGCTAATTCAGCAGCGGGGTCCTAGAAGATACACACAAAACATCAGAAATGTTCTTTGTTCTGGGAAACATTTAATTGAACCACTATAACCAAGTTTCTTTATTGCTGATTATTGTTAACTGTAGTACTTCTCAGAGCCTTTGATATGAGGGTGCACATGTTGAGAATCTCTGAGAGGAAAACAGTAGGCTGTGCTTCCTAACTGATTTGCCCTTCACAGGAGCACACCTATTAGCCTCCACCCCAGCATCAGTCTTCCCACATGCTCTGAGAACATGAGCTAATTCAATAGCCACTCAATTCCATCAGCAGGACAGCACTGAGTAGAAACCGTATTTTCTACTGGGTTACGGAACCAAATTTGCTTTGTTTTAAAATGCCATCAATTGGAAGTCACTCTATTAACATGCCAGGTTACAGAAAAGAAAAAAGAAACCACACATTAAGTGTGTTTATAATTTTAAGACCCATCTGGATTTCTGATATTGGAAAGTGACAGAGTGTGAAAGAAGATGTATATTAGAATTGAGTTAGTGTGGTACGACCTGAGTTTTAGTTAAAAAGCACCCCCTAGAAAGGTTGAGAAGAACAGTGTTCCAGGAATGGGCCATGACTCTTTATGACCCAGTGACAATAGCCCTGATGAAATAAAGTATCATAATGACTGTCTCACAACAGACTTATTCAAGGGAGCAAAGATATCAAGTGTTCATATGCTGAGTAAAGTGAACAACAGTGATAAGGAAAAAGCTGGAAGAAAAAAAAAATCCTAGCAGCAAAAAGTAGGGGTAACACCCAAAATATCAACATCTAGTTATGGGAAAGAATTTTAAAACAGAAATGATTTCTACTCATGTCAAGTAGGAGAAACCATTTAAATTAGCTAGTGAATCTTGAGAATTACAACCCAAAGGTCGTCTCTTCACTGAATGTTGATTACAGTCAGGAAGATAGGCATGGACCCTGCACTTTTATCTACTGAGACACTAAGTGCTACACTTGAGTTTTTGAATAGGTTTCTGATTTACTGATAGGTTTCTCTAGTGCTAATCATTTTTAAACTAAAACAAAGCACAAATGGAAAGCTGAGATAAAGCAGCAGGATGGTCCGCTGGGATTCCATTTGGCACAGCAACACAAGACTAGTTAAAGTGCTGACCTCTTCGTACACGTACTCCATTTGGGTGCTACGTAAACCTTATTCCTGCCTTAAGATGTCATCTCAGGAACCCTCCTGACTTAAGCAGACTCCCAAAGCCTCTCTGATACAAAGCAGCTAAAATTCAAGGCCACAGTCTAGGCCATCTCTCAGCCAGGACCATAGCTTAGGGGACAAAATTGCTTAAGATTGGGTTGTGTCCAAGCATTGCTTGATTATAAACTAAATCACACAGAGAAGCACTGATACTGCACAGTTGCCCCTGAAAGTCAGCCTTCCTCGCCCTCCGAGAGTGACAGAGGAGCTCAGTCACGGCCAACACCAACATTCTCTAGAAGGAATGGAAAGCCTTCACCAGATCTCACTACTACGGGACATCTGTCACTGGCTGTACTTCACCTCCCCTTGAGGCCTAGAGAAGTTGTCCATTCAGAGAAGATACCACATTGCAAATTCTTTTTAAACCTGCTCATAAGCAATTCAATCTGTTTTCCAACCTTAAGGTTCAAGCTGCCAGACTTTACACAGCCTCTCCACAAATGTCTGAGGTCTCCAAAGAAAGAAAGTGAGGTAGTTGTTGGATTTATCAGTATCAGGATCACTAATCAACCCAAGAATGACCTAGAAACCAAAGACTAAGTACTTACAGAATAAAAAGAAAGAGGAATCCTATCTTTTGTGTTTTTAAATTCATTCATTTATAAAGCAATCAGAATTATTAAAACTGGACAATGGTAAGTGGCACAGGTATTGGAAATACAAAATGCTTTAAGCAAATTACTAAAACACCCTGTCTCTACACATGAAATGTTAAAATAATGGCATTTCAGAACAAATCTCACTTCTCTTTCTCTCACCTCATAAGTCAGTGATTCTATAGGTGTACTCCAAATGACTCTGATGCTCCTGTTTGAGAACCACTGCCCTAGGATTAGGGAAAATGCAGGGTGGGGAGTGGGTGTCAGGAGACTGATGAAACCCTTACTGAGTTAAGCTTACCTCACCTCTCCTTGACCCTGATCAGCATTGACTCAACCTCAGGCTGATTTCCCTAATGAGGCATTGAGTCCTTAGTTCAAGGTCATAGCCTAAGGCCAAGCCAGAGCTCCAGCTCAGGGTCTGCAGACTTGTTTGTCAATAGAAATCGGGGCCCAGGACTCTGAATATTGATAAGGTAACCCCCCCCCCACCCCCGTCTCCTAATCTACTCCATACTGCTTCCCTCAGATAAATATGAAGACTGGAGCATCAAAAGAGAAATGGATTTAAAGGAAGAGAATAAAAAGAAGATAAATAGCTACTCCAAAGAAACCCAGCAGCCAAAATTCTTGGTGAGGAGTGGGTATAGGGAAGACTTGGGTATCTTGTTATAACTATAATTTTAAAAAAATGGGTAAAGGGCACAGACACAATAAGACTTGAATGGTGCTTTAAACTTTTCTTAGCGCTTCTCATTGCCATTATCTCACCCAAGTCTCGCAACAACCCTGCAATGCAAGAGATAAGTTCATTATTATCCCCACTCAACAGAAGAGAAAACTGAAGTTTAGAGTGGCTAACAATTTGTCTATCAGCACAGTCATCACCTGTAAAGCCTGTAAAGCTACACCTTGACTTCAGGTCCGCCTGGCTCTAGAATCTATGTACCCACAAGAGGTGATTCCCACATCCGAAAATCTGCCCCAAAGTAGATTACCTGTAGGAAAATCCACACAGAAAAACATGCAGCACAAATGGTGAGGCCCAAAAACATGGCATTGAACAGTGTGCGGGTACCCCTTTAAGAACTTAACACACAAACCCAACAGCTAAGGTGTTTGGCCAAAAAAGAAAAAACGAGAGGCATATTTCTAGCCTGCATAATCATTTCTGGACCAGTTCCCACTAGCAGCCTCAGAGACGAGGCAAACGGCGGCTCACTGCCTGGCTGAAGCGCCTCCACAGCCTCCCTCCTCCCCTACTCCTCCCCGCCCCGCCGCCCGCCAACCCCCTCCCCGCCCCGGGTTATGACAGCGCAGCTCTGACTCGAGTGCAGGCAAAACCTCAAAACTCAAAACAAGAAGTGAAAAAAGTGGAGCCAAGAGAAGCCGTCAGCATCCTCCACACCCTCGCAATCCACACAATGCCAGTTTCAGGGTCCTAGGATCGCCTGGAACACGATCTTCAGACCAGTGGGATGAGGTGGACCTTTTTGTGGACCCACTGGCTCTATTCCTTCCCACCCAGTCCCTGAAGGAGAGGGTTCGTTATGACGTCCTGGAGCCAGAGCCCAAGGCAGAGATATAACTCAGGCGCCCTCTCGTAAGAAGTATGTCCACCTAAACTCTCCACCTGGCCTTTCCTCCAGGTCCTGTCTCTGCGAAAATAAACGGGGTGGGGTTGGTGGGGTGCTGTACACCTGAGGAAAGGCTGGAAGAGAAATCCGGCTGTCCACCTACTCTAGCCACACTGCCCCATCATGTGTGAGGCTCCATTCTGGCGCGCACCACAAGCACTAACTCGGATCCTAGCGCCCTTGGCCACGTCTGAGATTAAGGAGGGGGCATCGCCCAGCTAAGCGCCCTGGAAGCAGGGAACCATGCCGGCCAGGAGAGCCTACCTCAGTTTTGGCTGGGAAGATTTTCCTAGAAGACGCTGGGAAGATTTGAGTGATTCGTTGATTTCAGCCGAGGATGGAGGAGCTCAGCCCAGGGGCGCAGCGACCCACTAAGCTCCTCCACACTGGGGACCTCGGGCGGCACCCTCCGGACCATAGTACCGCGGGAACAGAAAGAAAATAAGGTTTCCATCCTCAACTTTCTCGGAGGAAACTGCTCCGCTCCGCCGGCTGCTCAACCCTGCCCGCACGCCGGGTCCCGGGTCTGGGGGGAACCAGGGACCCGAATCCCTCTTGGCGCGCACTAGGCAGCTGTGCCTGGGCGTTTAGCCCCCTCTTCCGCCAACTTGAAAGCATCTCTCTGGTCATCTGCCCCCTCCTCCGGCCCCGCAGCGGGGTCCTTGCCCCAGCCTCCCACATCAGACCGAGCGCCAGGAGCCCCAATCGCTGCGGCTGCTGCAGCCGCATGCCCCCTGGCCTGGCTTCTGCCTCGCCCGCCCGCCCGCTCCTCCACGCCCGGGCCCTACCGTGCAGCCCGACTCGTGCCCTGGCAGTGCCAATGCGCTGCACGCGTCCCAGCTGGCGAGACTCCTCCCCGGGGGCTGCCCCGCGCGGGGCTCCAGACTCCGGACAAGACTTGGCCGGCCCGGTTACTGGCTGGCCAACGCTCCCGGCTTCCGCGCCGGCTCCGGCTGCCGCGCGCAAAGAGGGCGGGTAGCGGGGGAAAACTCTCGGCAACTCCAACTCCCGGAGCCGGAGCTCCAGCTGCAGCCGCGCGCCCGCCCGCCGCCGAGTGCAAGCGCCTGCGAAGTAAACCTGCCCCCGCGGACGCCTCTGAGCATGCCCAGTGTTGCCGTGGGCGAGCCTGAGCGCCCTGGCCGGGAACAGAGAGCTGCGGCTGGGGGCCGGGGACCCGCCCCAGGCTCCAGAGCACCGGGATCGGGGTTCGGAGGGAAGGCTCTGGGCCAGGGAGGGGACCCTGGAGCAAAGAGCCAAGGAGAAACAATGTGCGGAAGGCAGTACAACTTTCACTGGTTGTGGAAAGTTTGTGGGCTAGAAAGGTAAGCTGCTTCTGTGAGTCTCTCTGCAAGACTATCTTCGAAAGGACAACGAGGAAACTTTATTCTCTAAGAGAGACCGAATGGAGCCAGCAGATGGGTGCTAACCGTTGCACACTACCTTCATGCCTGGTGTTGCAAACTCAAATAGCTCAAGGGTCAGGCAACGTAAATGAATAAAATAGGCAGGAGGCGCCCAATTAGAGAGAGCTCTCAGGGCAGATCCATTCTGCTCTTAATACCCATCGCTATCATGGAAGAATTTGGGCCTACTTTTGCTAGGTTTTCTGATTTTCCAAGAAATGAGAGATGTAGATTATTTTCATGTAAAATATTCTGAGTTTTTAATTCTTGATAACAAAATCAGTTTTTGTTGTTGTTGTTGTTGTTGTTGTTGTTTTTTTAAAGACACACACTGTGGTCAAAACAATGTATCCGCGTTCCTTCACTGCTCAATCCCTAAGACAGCCAATTTGAAGCCTGTGATTTCTGTGTTCTTTTAGCAAAGAAATACTGAGTGCCCACTGTGGTTTGGGAAGGCACTGGAAAGGATTCACTATGATTCAGAGTGCCATCAAAGTACTACAGTTACTAAGGAAAATGGGTTTTCTGACGGAACAGAGCTACAGATAAATGCTGGGGTGTTGAAGAAAAGTTACTGATGTGGGAAGGGGTCATGAGAACTAATTTTTGGAAAACATCGTTAATAAAAGTACCTGAGTAGGAAGTTTCTGCAGGATCTGTAATAGTGCCCTGCCCAAGGCCTTTTGGCCATCTGAAGAAAAAGGAAAAACCAGTAATACTAATCCCACCTTTATCTTGAATGTTGCTATTTTTCATCATGCATTTTTACATTAATTTTTAAAATATTTCATTAAAATATTTATCTTCATTACTGAGTTCTTTGACGTTCCTTTACATTTTGTGGCACACCTCTCTCTAGCCTGTGCTGTGAAGGGTGTTAGATTATCTTTTATGGTGGTTCATCATCTTTTAGTGTGTTCAGGATTCTGTTTACAAATCTTTGAAATCAGCTTTTGGGTAATACGACAATTTTGTGAGTTAAAATGTCCCTAGTTTCTATTGCCAGCCACCCTTTCTTCTACCACCTGTCTCTTTTTATCTTCCTCTTTATCTTTCATTTTCTCAATATTGCAGATAAAGCTCAAGATGACTCCCTCCCCACCCAACCCCCCACCTTCCTTAAACCCAGTACCACTACCCTCATTCTCACACACAGGTCATCAGTGTAGTTTCTGCCTCATTCAGACACCAGAGACTCACCTCAATATCCTGGGTGGTTCTCCCTACAGTTGAACTCATTGCTAAATCATGGAAAACAGATCACCACTTATCCATGGGAAGCATTTTTAAGCATGCAAAACTCTCAAAAAAAAAAAAAAAATGTTTGGGTGTTTACACAAGAAGCCTTCCAGAAGTTATGGAAAAGAGGAAGTACCTAGTCCATGACCTGTCACAGAACAGGTAGCTACAAATATTTGCAGAATAAATAGCAATTTTCATCATTAAAACCTTTTGTTTCTCTGTTCCACCTCCCACGGGTTTTAAGAATTATTATTTTTAAAAATCACAACAATGATAAGGTAAAGAGCAAGAACAGGATGCAAACATTTATAAAGGAGGGGGGCTCTGTTTTAAGAAGTAAAATGTTTTATCTACTTAAATTTTAAATTATATTTGTTTTTAAATTATTTTTATTAATAGCAGTAAATAATACATGATATTGAAAAGAAACTCAGTGCAGGAAAAATTTCAGTTTCCCTCCCCATGCACTACTATTGTTGGCAGTTTCTTGCATATAATTAACAGAAAACCCTATGCACATAAAAGCAAGCATAATTGGTTTTTTTTTCCCCTTAAATTCTAACCATAGAACTAAAAAATACCTTAGAGTTCCTCTGAGTGCCAAGTTACAGACTTTCGAATTACTATTATATTCTAGAATAGAATAAGAACACATTAAAACAGTTTTCTCTTGTGGCACAAGGAAAGTTATGGTTGTAAGGACAGTAGATCACATGGCAAATCCCTCTTTCTGAGCATTAAGTGATGTAGGAAAAAACTGAGTTCACTTAGAGTTCTCAGGAAACCCATACTGCCCACTGCCAACCTCAACCTAAAACACCCACAGATGTAGATGTCCTAGGTTGCTTAGGGCTGTAGAAGGAAGTGCTGCCTAAATAACAAACGGAATGAATCGACATGGACGAAGAGGGCTTGATCTAGGGAATTGTGCATAACAATCCAGCTATTCTAACAGCATCACTTAAGGTATAGCATCATCAGTCACAGTATGCCTTGGTGACTAGTAGATTTGTGTTTTATTTTAAAAATCCTAAAAAAAAAACAACAAAAAAACCTTCTATATAGTATAGCTAATGGCTTTTCAAATTCTTCATTTTGATGATGTGATTTCAGATAAAAAATTCAGGAAGTCTCAATTTATCAGCTTTTAGGTCAATCCATAGGAAATTACCATTTTTCTTGGTCACTGTCACTTGAAAATTGGCAATTTCATATGGTTCGATTAACTAAAAATTAGGCATTGTTTCTAGAGCTAGAAAAGCCTTTCCTTTAAATTGTTTGGTATACCATTTATTTTTCCACAAGAGCCGACTCAGAGAAACCTAATGTTTTTGGTTTGTAATTGTACCAGATTGATATCTGGTCCTGGGAGTTGGGCCCATTCTGTACAGAACGGACAAGAAAGAGGAGGAAATTTCTCTTTCTCTCTTGGTGAGTATAGCACCAGTCTTAGTTGGTCTTAAAACAGGTGAATAATCATTATAAATAAATAATTATTAGCTCTTTTTTGCTCCTTTTGCACCTTCCCCAGTATTCTTTTAAAACCCTTTTCATATACCTACTGTCCTCATTCTGGCCTTAGTGACTCTATCTCTCCCAGTGTGGCTGTTGCTCTCTATTCTTAAAAATCAGCAATCCTTTATTATACTGCAAGTTAGAACTGAGTAAAATAACTTGATTAAACTAATTCATACTCATGAGTGGGAGACTATCAACCTTTCCAAAGATAATGCAATTTTAAGAGTATTCTGTGGTCTTGAAGGAACACTTCCATAACAAAATTTCAGAGTATGAAAAGTGACAAAAGAAAGAATTCTGGTAGTGAAGGGCAGAAACAATATATTGAGGAAGAAGAACTTTTAGTTCAGTTCCCTATCATTTTATAATTTCTTCCCATCTTCCGCTTCAAAACTCTGGATTCTTTTAAAGTTTTGGGTTTCGTTTTGTTTTTCACTATGGCTCCCCTAGGCTAGGGCTAGGTCTGTAGCTGTTGCATGTATGTATCATTTGCAAATTGAGAATGAAACCTGCAGCTACTAGTGGCATGGTTATGGTGGGGTCAGGGAGATCTGCAGGATTCGATGAGCTTATGGAGCTCATGCTTGGAACCCTACTGTTTCCCACACAATTAGTCTTGGTCTGTGGTTTTACTCACTAAGGATTCTAGCTGATTTATAACTGGAGTCCACCTTCTTTTTTGACTGAGTTGCTATGGTATAACATTCTGTCCCTAAATTGACTAAATGTATAGTTTCTTTCTCTCTTAACACTTTTAAGAGCCAGGGTAAATGTTAACTATTGACATGAAATTTGGTGAATGATGACCCACTACCATTCACTATAATATGGAATATCTCTGCGAGACATGGCAAACCATAATTCTTGTTTCTTCCTCTTCATCTTTATTGGTCTTTCATTTTATCAAAGCTTCTTTCTGCTTCTCAAATTATATTACTTTATATCCTAAGCTGTTTCAGCTTTCATATATCAACGTATAGATAAGACATAGACTAAAACGAGAAACCATTTCTTGGAAAAAATGAAACCAAAGAAGATTTTTAGTTTTGCTAAAGGACTTGGTTACCTCATGGACTTGGCTGCTTTATAATTGTTTAGTATGTCTTAACCATGTCTTTCCAATCAGATTGTTAGTTCCTTGAGTGCTGAGAATAAGTCTTAACGGTCTTCAATTTCTGTCACCCAACACCTAGTGCAGAAGCAAGAGCCCATAAACCAATGACAATTATAAGTTGTTACCATTCATGTGAGTTATTAAGGACAGGAGACAAATATTTCATTATCATATCTCTAAAGAGATATAGAATCTGATATTCAGAACACATATATAGTATAGAATTGCATTTGTGATAGGTTTTACAATCCAAAGGTACATGTTATTAAAAGCATATAATAGAAATAGTGGGCAAAGAAAAGACTTTCTTGAAGAAATAATGATCAAGCTGAGGTCTGCATTAAATCTGAAGTAATAAAGTAGGCAAAAAGAAGCAAAGAAAGAGAATTCTGGCAGTGAAAACAGCGTGTGCAAGGGCACTGAGGTGGGAGGATGTGTGAAAGTTTGGGAGGAAACTTAAAGGTCTTTAAGTTTAACCAGTTACTAATCCCACAGACTTTCTGTATAACTCCATATCGTATAAGAGCAACCACAATAAAGAAGCAAATTGTCCTCAACAAGAAACTTAAAATAATCTGGTATTAAGAAGCAGCCTGCCATGGTAGAAAGGGCATGAATTTTTATTTTAAACAGATTTAGTTTTGAACTTCTGTTTCAACTCCTTTCTATATAACCTTGGGCAAAGTCTACAACTTCTCCAAATACCAGATTTCTTGTCCCTAAAATATACATATTACTAGTAATATAGTTTAAATTAGAATGAACACACATATAATATACTTAGCATGGTACCTGGCCCACAGCAAGTACTGAATAAATATTGCTCCTTTTATTCCATGAACACCGATCTGGGTAACATCAAAAAAAGAAAAAAAAAAAAAAAAAAAAAAAGAAAGAAAGAAAGAAAAAAAAAAAAAAAACATGAGAGAGGAAAACCAAGAGTGTGTTTTGCATTTTCAGTCAAGCTTCTTAGTGTTTCTCAGAAGCACTGCTTCTGCTAAAAGCAGTCATATTTTATCCCTGCAATATAGATGCAATATAGCATTCCTGTTATCACAAAAACAATTTTACATACACAGAAAGTACTTTAAAAAAATTTTTCCACTTTCTCCCGTCCAGATGTCCTAGTGTTCCCACTCATTACTACATTTCCAAAGAAAAGGCCTAAAGGGGTAGATTAATAGTTTAGAGACTTCCTCATATGTGTTTATTAAGTTTGAACTCAATTAAGACTTACTAAGACATTATACAGATACATAAACGTAAACAGTGACTAATTCTAAATTTCGATCACAAATAGCCAGGTATGGCTCTTCTTCTCCTACCTTTCACTTATTCGAATTAAAAGTCTTGAAGAATAGTATCCAGCAGAAAAATAAAAAGATACTGAGACTGTTTTGATCACCCTCTGCTGCCTCAGGGCCTTTTCCTTAACTCAGACTTGGTCAGTTGTATAAAGTTCGGAGTTTAGTGGACTGAACCATCCTAATTACTACTTCTTTTATTTCAGCAATATTTTTGAAAGACCTATTTTTGGTTTAAAATGACTGTCTCCACCAAGATCCAGAAAATCTGCCAGGCTTTGAGCTAACAAAGAATCCTTTATTCTGCCAGGGCACAAGCAAGTCTGTGACCACACAGAGCTGCTATCTCTCCCAGAGTTTCCATCCTGCTAGTTTAGAGGATAGAATGATGCAATCCGTTCACAATCTAGATGGAGAGGTCTTCTGAACCCTCCCAAAAGACTAATAGTGAAAGAAGCGCCTGTTGCTCTATCCCCAGAAGCTCTTCAGGCCAGGCAGACCTGCCCACCGATGGGTAGCCCTATACTTTCCCACTGCTGCTGCTTCTCTTGGGTCTATATAGCCAAAGACTTTGCTGCTGGCAGTCCCCTTCTGAGCCTAGCAGTTTCAGCGGGACTTGGGGGCTTGTTAGAAATGCAGATTCCCGCTTACCCCAGATCTTGAGAATCAGAATCTGCATTTTTACAAGACTTCCAGGTAATTAATTTATACCTTAAAGTTTAAGAAGCACTGCCCTAGGACACTCAGCCAAGAAAGATCGGGAGAACACAAAAAGCACTTTAAATTTTAAATCTATTTCCTTTGTCCTTGATGTCCTTTCTTACTCTAATCTCTGCATATCTAAATCCCACTGTGTTTTTCTTTGAGCTGTCTGAAATGCCTCCTCTGTGGAAATCTTTACTGATGTGTCAACCAGAGGCATCGCCCATTCATTTATCTGTATCTTTCCTTGGGCTCTTACTGTGGTCTGTTTACACTGCACAAGTATGTATGCACAGGTCTAATTCATCCTTCTATAGGCTTGAGAGTTGCTGGAACCTTCTTTATATCCTTTATAGAGTCTAGCGTAGGGGCCCTGGAAAGAAGCTTATTTGTTTTTTGAAAGGAAGGAAGGAAGAAAGAGAGAGGGCTCTATTAGTGAAGTAAATATCTCTGAAAAATTGAGTTCAGCTCTGGGTTTAGACTTGAGAGCCTTTGAAATAGGAATCCAAAAACCATATTATGTCGTTCTGCAGGTTTGGGGTACGGAAGCTTGGGGTATGCGGTTCTGGCAGCTGGAAGAATACACGAGGAGCCATGGACAGATGCAACATAGCTTTATTCAAGCAAAGCAGGACACAGCAAGACACAGACACAGCTCCAGCTCCCCTAGCCTGTATAGGCGGGGTGTTCTTGTAACAAGGTGCGTAATAGTGGCTTAAGGCCAGGTAATATAATCAATCACAATCTACAGATTGTGTAAGGACGCTGTAGCTCAGGCCACCTGGGACGCAATAGCTAAGGCTACCTGGAAACTGCATGACTTGCTGGGCTGAGCCTGACCGCATTCATTTTGTTTCTCAGTCCCCTCACCCAACATATGTCCATCCTTACAGAGTCCCAATACACTGGGCCTGGGCCTGTCCCTTACCATAATATTCTCAAGGCTTAACTACAACAGGAGGGTGCACGCAATGCACACAAGCAACATCCCTGGAGAACTCGGCTCAGGTGACAAGGGAGATTGTGCCACTGGGTCACATAGAGCATGTACTACGTAAGGTTACCTGGCCAAGACTGGGAGACATAACAAATCTACCTAATACATAGAAATGAACATAGAGAGGCAACTAAAACGAGAAAACAAAAAACAAACAAAATGTCACAAATGAAACAACAGGAGAAAACTCCAGAAAAAGAATACACCCATTATTAACAATTTATTCTGGGCCCAGCACTGTGTTAGACACTGAGGATACAGCCATGAAAATGACAATGAAAATGAAAATAAATCTGGAGACCATTGTATGATTTCTGACATAAGAACCTCACAGTCTGATATGGGAGAAAGATATTAAACAAGTAGATACATAGTTACAAACTATGACTCATGCTATGAAGTGAAGGCATTAATATACATTAGGGGAACCTAAGCTGGTTTTGAGAAGAGAGTATTTGTCAAGGAAAGCTGTCTGAGGAAGCGAAGGGAGAACCCGTGTTATACAAAGAAAAACTGAGGGACAGTGTTCCAGATGAAAACAGCAGGAAAGAGGAAGATAAACCCAGAGGTGGGAAAGAGTGTGATGTTATTACAGAAATGGAAGAAGGACCAGAGTGATTGGCACACAATGAGTGAAAGGAAGATGGTGTGCCCTGAGGAACCAGATCATGCAACGCCTTCAGTATTTGTCTTTTTAATCCTATGGGAAGCCATTGAAGCCTCTTGGGCTGAGGAGTGACCAGGACCTATTTGCGTTTTAAGACCATGTTGTGCTTCCTAGAAAATGGGTTGAAATAAATCAAGACTAGAAGGAAAATAAGTCTGGAGATCATTGTAGTAGTCCAAGTGACAGAAAAACTAAGTAGTTTAGATGAGATTTAAAAGGAAAAGAGGACAGATTGAGCTACATTCTGGAGGTAAGAAAAATAAAATTTTCAAATGTTTGTGAGTCGGGATGGAAACATTAACTGCAATCTCTATATTGCTTCTTTGAACCACTGGATGGATGGTGATGTCATTCACGTATTTGATATAGTTGGAAATTTGGGAAGGAAAACTTAAAAATCCTTTTTGGACATGAGGTTGAGATCTTGTCAGAATACCAAGTGGAACAGTCAAATAGTATACAAGTTTGGAACTCAGAAAACAGATCTGGTTAGAAATTAGATATTTGGGAGCCATTAGCATTTAGATGGTATCTGATGCTATTGTATAGAGTGAGTAGAGAATGACTAGGAAAAAACTCATTTTCCGTCCCAAGGAACATTAAGAACAGAAACTATTAAAGGTGACTTCCAGGTTGGAGAGATGGTGAGTAGGTCTGGAGCAAAGAAAATAATATTTCCAGAACAAAGGTATGGTTGGCTGTGTTGGAAACTGCTGAGAGGACGAGCAAAATGATGTAGTTCTAAGGATAAAAAATTGTTTTATTAGGGTGGTGGTTTTACTAATTTTTACTAATGTTTAAACTTTATTTAATAATAAAAACCTAATTAACATCTGATTATTTTTGATAATTTAATTTCAACATGATAATATCATTGATGTATTTACTGCATCTTGATCACCAAACACTTTATTAATCATTATTTTTGCATTTCTCTATTGTCATCATATATTAAACAGTTAACTCTCTTATCTCCAGTCTAGGTTTAAATCTTCAAAAGTTTTAAATCTGACCAGTCCTCCAGCCTAAGAGCACAACTGCTAAATGCACAAAGTCCCTGACTTACAGTAGACACCACATAAAATGTACAGTTTGCTTCGGATAAGAGTTTTTGAGTGATGCATAACAAATGATCTATTTCTTTGAGTTCACTTGTAGAATTTTGCCTAGTGTCCTTTTTCTTAAAAAACAAAATAAAACAAAACAAAACAAAAACAAAAAAATTTACTTATTTTACTTATTTAAGTAAAAGAGTGAGTAGAGAATGACTAGGAAAAAACTCATTTTCCGTCCCAAGGAACGGAATAAAAAAATTTACTTATTTTACTTATTTAAGTAAATTCTGGTCTTAATTTGGATGCAGGCAAACCCCCACCTTCCACTTAAATACCTTGACTATTCATTTTCTTCATAATGACTCTGAGTGTCACCACCCCGTGGTATTAACTAATAGAAAAAAAAGAAAGAGGAAGGAACCTCCAAAAGGACTGGTCTCAGCAAAATTGGCAGGACTCCATTTACTTCCCCTTTCTACCTTTCTACCTTAAGCTTTAATTATACTGTTAGAAAGTATTCTCACATAAAGCACAAATTCTTCTGGACAAGAATTCATATTTATGCAGATTGTCTTCTGTAACCCTCTACAGCTCTGTTATGCTTACCATAACCAGTTCAGAGTCATTTCCATGATGCATGTCTCATGGAGACAAGATAGATCTCCATGTCACTCGCTCATATTTTTACTGTTCACCTTCTTTTATCTGTATTATTTGGCATATTCAAATAGGTTTCAAGAAAACATGTCATTCTTTCTCCTTGCTTTATGGATGACAGCACAAAGCCTACACAGCACTGGAGATAAAGGGAGTAAATGGGAATGTTGGAGAACTGGTTGCCGGATAGAAGAGAGTAAGTGAGGGTGCATTTAAAGGTTTTACGCAGCAGGTGCCATGGTGCCAAGAGATAAGAGCTCTTACAGAAGGATGATTGCATTTTTTCCAGTGACGTTCTTAACTCCTAATTTTCATCTAGTGAGAATTAAATATGGCCATGTTTAATTTGAGTTTCTTCTTTTATCTATTGGAGGAGCCCTGCCAAGCCACAGGGGAAAAACACTTCTTTCTGACTAGCTGCTCTTTAATCATAAACAGATTCTTTTTGGGAGAACTATTCATCTGATTTTGGTTGTTCCTGGGGTGTAGACTTGCTGTGAAGTTGTCCAATAAAGTGAACAGATATTTTTCATCCTACAGAAAGTGATATTGGTATACAAGAATGGCTGTTAGCACAGTATAGTTCTGGCCTCACATATGGGCAAATGGTTCACTTAGTGGGATAGACATAGTGGTACAAGAAAGAAACAAAATATAGACCAAGTAATTCATGTGAACAGAATATAAAAATGCTCATTTGAGGATCGACTTAAGGTTTCTCTCAACCCCCAAATTAAAGTCTCCTGTTATAGGGTTTTCCATGTAATGGCTTATGGGATACTTCCCAGTCACTTATTCACTTACAGCGATAACTAGGAGTATGTTGAACCAATATTCAATAACTTTTCCTTCTCCTTGGAACAGAATATACTTCCCTACCCACGGACTTTGTTTGGCAATGTGACTTATTTTGGCTAATGGAAAAGAAAAAAGGCTATAAATGAAATATGCATGTGTAATTTTGTTTGATTTATGTGCTCTAGTGATTTGCCATGAACATACCCCAGGTAGCTGCTGCTACTTTATCCTGAACTCCGCAACAAACACAAATCGAGTAGACTTGAATCCAGTTCAAAGCCTAGAACCAAATCCAGCCATCTTGCTTTCTGAGGCATAACTCCCTAGCCAAGCAGCCTAGATCAGCCAAGCCATAGTCACCTGTAGATTCATGAGCATTCAATATGTGCTCTTGTAGCAACCAAGTTTTAGGATAGTTTGTTATGCAGCATTATTATGGCAATACCTGACTAATATACATACTTAGAAAAATTATAGCATAAACATAACCATAGGAAACCTATTTATCTAGCTTAATAAGTTCTCAGTCTAAGCTATAAAGGGCACAGCAGCAAAATCACTTAGTCACTTCATTTAGTTTGAAATAAATTGGGCTCACTATACATCTTTTTATAAGATAAAATGAAGTTTATATAAAAACATGTTGAATTTGAAAAAAAATTGTCATTTAAAATTAATAAAGTAATATCATTTTCAAATATTTTTAGTAGAACTCCCCACTATAAATGTTCTTAAATAAGGTATTTTTGTGTGTGTAGCAGAGCCACAGTAATGCTATTATTTGTGATTACTTCTCTATCCATCCATCAATTTGTGCATCCATCCATCCATCTACCTGCTATATTCATTATTTTTGCAGTGTATATTATCATCTAAGAACAATGCAGTAGGCTTTAGGTAATTAATATAAGAATTTAGAATTAGAAAAAATCATTTAAAATTCCTACATTTGAATTACATATGAAATCTATGATCACTATAGCAAAATTAGAAAAATATAAACTAACAGAAAAAACAAACCTTACATAAATGTACCCTCTGGAGATAACCTTCATTAAAATTTCATTGTTTATCTTTACAAAACTTGTGGGTGCCTGCCTGTAGGTATTTTATATACATTTAATTACAATGGACTCACACTGTGTATACTGCTCTATAAATTGCTTTTATCACTAAACGTTATATTGTAACTTCTCTCTATGACAATAACATAGAGCTACATACTCATTGTTAATGACTGTCTAGTATTTAATAGAATACATGCTCTATAATTTGTTAGTCTTCTATCTTTAGATGTTTAGGTTGTTTTTAGGGTAGTTTTTTTTTATTACTACAAATAACACTTGGATGAACATTCTTAGTGCATTTTTCTCACTTTTTAAAATTATTTCCCTATGATCAATGCCTAGAAGTGATATTGCTAATGTCAAAGATATATATATGTTTAAGACTTCTGTCAAGATAAGTCCCAGAAAGGAGGTACCCATTTACAATCTCTGTAGCAATAAGACTTTTACCATGTTCACTAACTAAACTGAAATAAATAAATAAATAAATAAATAAATAAATAAATAAATAAATATCTTGAATGTGTTAGAATTGGTAAAAATAATTGTGGCCTCAAGATTGTTTAGAATAATAGCTAACTAAATCATAATCCTTTATGATTTCATGATATTAAATAGGGCTTATTGGAAATAAGTCATTTTGTACAAATCGGGAGTTTTACAGTTAGTTTAATGTCACTGAACTTAATTAACTTAAATTGTTACTTACACATCATTATATTTTGAAAAATCCTCCTCAGTCAGAGAACTCTTAGCAGTGAACAAAAAATGTACTGTTCCTCTAAGTTTTAAGATTGACGTGACTAATTTATTAGGTGAGAAACTGAAGCATAGAGCAGTAGATTCTCTAGCAACAAGAGTAAAAAATATAAATTTATAAAGATAAAGATGCTATTACCATGGAGGAAGAGAAAATTAAGATAAAGGAACATTTTCATTTGACAACTCAGTCTTTTGCAACCACTAATAGTTGAGATTACAAACCAGTGCCAGAATTTTAAGTGGAGTTGTCACTTGAAAGTGACAACTGGCATGTGAACCTACCCTATGCATTTTCCAACTCCCAAAACTCATACAAACAGGTAAAAAAAGAAATTCTCCTTTATCGAATGGTTTTAAGAAGGCAAAATAAAAAAACAATAGTATTTTGAATATTACAAAAGCAAGCTATTGCAGCAAAGAATATGTGAAAACTGAAGATCTCTTTAAGACCAGTCCCTAAGGTGTCTGTCGTTTTAATCATTCATATGTATTTTGATAAAAATTAGAAAGTTCTAATTGCAAAATTAGACTTTAAAAAACTTCTTCCAAAATACTTTGGCATAGCTAATTTCTTAATTTGCTTTAATAGCTCATTAGTCTTTTTTTTTTTCAGCATTTACATAAAACTTTATATTTCAAAGTACTTGCTTGACGAAATCACTACCAGTATTCTATACAATGTTAGACTGAGAAACAATATCTTTAAAAATAATTTATACTTTAAAAAATCGACCTCTCCTATTTGTCTTACATCATGTGTATTTTCTGGAAGTCACTTTTTATTCAAATTCAGTTCAACAGATATTTACTCAATAACCACTGGGTACCTGACTCTGTGTCAGAGCTTCAAAAGAATAAAGAGGATATAGACAGAAAGCATATTAGCGGTTGCCAGGGGCTTGGGGGTGAGGAGTGGGGAGTGACTATTTAATGGGTATAAAGCTATCTTTCTGGATAATAAAAAAAAGTTCTGGAACAATCTAATGGCAGTGGTTGTACAACATTGTGGATGTGTTAAATGCCACTGTGCACTTTAAAATGGTTAAAATGGTAAATGCCATGTATTTTATCACAATTAAAAATTCATGCAGAAAAAATCTAGAAGAGTCAATGAAGGAGAGGCACAAATATTTTACTTCAGAACTACATTTAATCAGAAATGTATTAAGTTCTTTTTAAAATCACTATTGATTTCATGTGGTAACTATGTCAAATCCAATTTAATAAGCATGTATAAAGACATTAGGACTGTCAAGGCAGTTGTACTTAAACCTGAACGGGAATGCTGAAATGAGCCATATATGGTCCTTACCTTCAGGTAGCTTTCAATTTTATAGGGATGAAGATAGCTATAAAAAATGTCTAATATGAGACAGAATGTGGAAAAAGCTATGCTAGAGAGGTGAACATAGTGCTATGAAAGTGAAGAGGATAATTAGATTAATTATTAGAGCAAGTATCTAGGATGCAATAGCTTTGTATTTGATCTTTATGAGTGAGCATGATTTTGCCAATGACATAAGATGGTAAGTCAGTCAAGGTGAAGCGAAGAAGATGGGAAAAATTACACAGCCAAGAAATGAGAAGTAGTTAAGGGGCACACAGAGTAGCTATGCTTGGCTGAAGGGCATAGTTTAGTAGGCCAAACAGTGTAAGTTAAGGTTGAGGAGGTATCAATGACTCACAGGTTAGGACTGAAGACATTTAGAATTTACAGGTGATTTAGAAATAATTCATTCCAATTTTCTACCTACAAAATGGGTCTTTCTTGCAGCATCTGACAAGTGGCCATGCAGCTGCTTTTGGAATTCCTCTGACACTAAAGTCACTACCTTCTGAGACAGCCTGGACTGCCATTAGATGACTAAAATTATAGAGTTCTTATATTGATTGGAAATCTATCTCCTTACAATTTCTATCCATTTTTTTTTAGTTCTGCCTTCTGAAATCACACACACACAAATGAGTTTTTATAATAACAACTCTTCTAGTATTTGAGTCTGTAAATATGTTCTGCTTTTATTTTCTCTTTTCTAAATTAGATATTCCTGGGTCCTTTAATTGTTTCTCTTATGACATGCTTTTTAAGACTCCTGGGATTCTAATTAATCTGTTCTCTGTAAACTCCTGTGTTCCTGTTTCAGTGTAACAATCAGTACTGAATTTGTTTCTCTAGGTTTAGTCTGAATAGCATGACTTCAGCTTCTAATACAGCCTGAGGTTCTACTCAAAGTTCTGATAGGTACATCACCTAGTTAACGTATATTGTGCTTAGAGTCAACTAATACCTGCCTAAAATTGTTTTTTGTAAGCGCAAATATCAAGTCACTTTTCCCAATCCAGAAGTGCTGAACTTCTAAATTTATCATTTAAAAATTTCATTTAAAAATTATGCTAGATTTGGCCTATAATTATATATTATGAGAACCTTCAGGATTCTGACTCTGTTGTCTGGTATACTGGTTACTCTACTATCTTCTTGCCATTCATTAATTTGGTAAGCATGCCTTTGATGTTGATATTCAAGGTATTAATAAAATGTTTTACAGAAAATTGTAGATGTTATAATATTTTTTAAAACTACTAAATAAGTCAGACAAAGATAGATACCATATGATTTCACTTATATGTGATATCTAAGGAACAAAAAGGACAAACTAATCAAAAACAAATATAGTGGGCAATTTGGTGATGGACAGAGGGGACAGGGTTGGGAAACTGGGAGAATGGGGTGAAGGATTAAAGAAGTACAAATTAGTAGTTGATAGTTGGGCACAGGGAGCATGGCAGAAGGAATGCAGTTAGCATTAATGTGATGGCTAAGTAGAAGGCCAGGGGAGAGAGGGGCAGTTGGGGGGATCATTTAATGAACATTATAGATGTCTAACCAATGTACTGTATACTTGAAACTAATTTAAATAAATAAATTTATTTTTTTTAAAAGCTACTATAATTTACCTTCTAGGCAGACTTTGAATTAGTCATTAATTGGCATCAGTGGAAACGGTCATTGAACTAATTATGGATCCAGCCATAATACTGACTTGGTGACAGATAGACTATACATTGTTTTTCCATAAAAAAGTATTGTGGCTACCTCCTCATTGTCTCTTGGACTGTTCACTCTGGAGGATGTCAGCTGCCATGTCATAAAGACTGTGTTAGTTTTTTACTTTTGTGTAACAAATGGCCACAAATTTAGCAGCTTAACCCAGCAGCCATTTATTAGCTCACAGTTCTATAGGTCAGGATTCCAACATAGCATGGCTAGGTTCTTCTCAGGGCTATCTAATGTTTTTGAGGAAGAACATTACATATCAGAATATGCTTGCAGAAGTCTACTTGAGCAAAAAGAATGCATAGAGAAAATGGGAGGATGGGAGAGTATTTGGGTTGCTATCTAAAATCTCAATTTGCTTCCCAAATTGCTGAGGTGACAGTAGGATTAGATCGAGGGTTTGGAAGTGAGAATCACTGTGGAACAAGAACACTGGATTTAGCTAGTTGAGTTACTGTTGGATATTGGAAAGCGATTCAATAGGGAGTTATTCAATGGTGTAATTGCTTGAGTTGTGTGTAGATTCCATGGGAGGGTGTAAGAAAAAAAAATGGAGCCGAAAGATTATTAGAAGATATTTAAATTTAGAGATGTGACAAATATAAAGTTATAGAGAGGAAGAGAGGTATGGAGCATTTTTTAAAAATAGGAGGAGAGTGAGAAGAGTTAATTAAATGAGAGACAAAGTTTCAAGAAGGAAGGAGTTAAGTAATATCAATTTATGCTCTATTTTAAGATTAGAGAGGATAGTGTCCAAAAAATTAAGTGACAATGACTTTAAAAGTATATTGTAAGAAAGAAAAGAAGGTAGCCAATGTATTTCTAAGTGCAGTAGTCTAGAGAAGCTGAGAGAATAGAAATTAAATGTTTTTCTTAAAGATGAGAATGGCCTGGTTCCTGAAAACTATTCCAATTCTAATGTTCTTCTTCATTGGAGCTAAAGAATACTGGGAGATTTCAAAGAACAATTAGTTACATATTTTTCTCACTGGAGGTTCCTCATTTAATTCATTGCCAAAAAGAACAATGCTGCATTTTAAGTACTTCCTGAATTGAAAACCCTAGACTCATAATTTGGGCGTTGGTCATTCACTGCTCTCAAAGTCACCTTGAGGTTGTTCTTTCATCAGAGACATCCGATGTCCATCCATTATGACACCTGACACCCATCTATCTCAGTCACCACCACCCATCAACCAAATGGCCCTGGATCAAAGCAAGCTCCTGGCAACCTTAGGGGAAGAAGGGACTACCTCATCCAAAAACATTAAACAAAATTATAATATAGAGACAGTAGGCACCTAGCAGAACCACAAAATATAGATTTGAAAAAGCACTTGCCATGTGCCTGTCTCTTCTCCATCCCATGCATTTGGCCGACTTTACCGAAGATAGTGTTTCTTTTTTTTTCCCCCCACAAGTATATTGTTAACCTCATTGCTAACGTCATTGCTAACCCCATTCTTCTATTATCCTGCTAACTTTTCCTAGTTGCCGAAG
>NW_011889062.1:2486917-2494104 GCF_000151845.1 Pteropus vampyrus | reverse complement strand
TTCTCAGTACTCATTTTCAGAAGACTGTTTCCATAGTACTCAAAAAAGAAACAGTTACTTCCATATTGCTAAATCATTACCTCTATGGGACATAACATTTTGTTTTGTTTTGTTTTAATACCTGTGAGAGGCTTACTACTGACAAGCACTTATCACACAAAAGATCAGCAAATTTGGAACACATTTTTTTTTCCCACAAAAGAAAACTATATAATATATCTTTAAGTTTGACAAGAGTTTGAAATGTTTTGCTATGAAATAACTAGTGACTCTGCAGTACAAAATATTATCATGAACACACTTCATCTCATGAGCATATTCTTATTTAACAGAGATTTATTTATATGGTGTGTACTATTTTTCAGGCACTGTTTTTAGCACTTCTTAAATATTAACTCAGTTAATCTCGTAACAACTTTTGGAGTTGGGTTTCATTCCCATTTTACAAATGAGATAACTAAGGTAGAGACTAGTTAATAAAAAATTTGTTCAAAGTCAGGCATAGTTTGAACCTATCCATTCTGGTTTTAGAGACTCTGCTTTTAACAACTAGAATTCTACTAATGAAAATAAAATAACTTTTAGTTACACTTCATATATGTAAACTACAATTTATTCAACTATGATAGAAGCCGAGATTGTATGAGGTTGACAGTACCAATGCTTTGGTATCAAGAAACTCTTCACTTCCTTCTGGAGACCTCTTGTATTGCTTACTCATGTGACCATCTAATGTGTGGGTCAAGGGAGGATCTAGTATGAAAGATGTTAGTAACCTTAATCGATTTATTTTTTATATATACATAAAAGCAGATGTTCTAACATTTTCTTTTCAAATTCCAGTGAATTCTTGTATAGTCCTCAGGGGTATGTGCACTTCTCCTTGGTGATTAGTGCTGTAGCATCTGAATGTATATGGAAGAAGAGCTGAAAAGACTTTCTTGTGTCTACTTCCAAAGTTGAAAGTTCTGCTGTGTGTAAATGTGTAAGAAGTGGTCCTTCTGGACATGTGGATATACATATTTTTATTTATAGAAATCATGTTAGGTTAAAATCTATTTGTGTAAATAAGTTAGTACTATAAGTTAGTAAAAGTGTAATCTAGACACTATCATGAATGTGTCACAGAAAACTTTCCAAGGATTTTCACAAGAATAATGGGAAACATTAAAATTAATTTATTGGTTAACTCTTCTCTACTTCCTGGCATTGGAAGGACCTGCTGGGTGAAAATGCCTACAAGTCGTCCATCTTATTGGAATGATTGGAAGGAATTAGGTTTAGGATGGTTAAACAAATATTTCACTTATGTTTCAGATTGGACACTACGTTTTCATTTCTATTTCCTGGAAATGTTAAGAATAATTTAATGCTGTCTTTTTCAGGAAAATATCTCCATCTCTGGTTGTGGAACTATTCTTCTTGATATATTGGCTTTTACATTGCTCTTATGAAATAAAAGAATCTGATGTTTATTTCCTTATGATTTTTGAATTTTCTGGATGTTTAGGGATGACTTTTTCATCATAGAAATATCACCATCATTATCATAATGCTGTTATGATTATGATTATGGATAAATGATTTCATAGTCTGTTTTTATTCAGTACTACAATAATATAAAAATAGTTAATGCATAGAGACTTCTATTCATTTAAGTGTGATGTGCCACTCTTAAAAAATGAGTTTATCACCTAATGCTAAGATAAATTATATTTTGTTACTTTAGTTTCAGAATAAGTCTGATAAATTAGTCTCACTGAGTAGATTGTAATTCCTGGAAGGCAGGAATAGTGTCTAGACTTCTCTGTATCCATATATCTAGGATGAAGCTGCTAAGCAGGAGCTCAATAACTATTGTAGAATGAATGAATGAATGAATGAATGATTTTCTGTCTGGGAGATCTGATTTCTTTAAAGAAGGTCACAAGACAGACCTGGACTTAAATATATTTTGGAGAAGGCTACATTTGCTTTGACATCTTTTTCCGTGCTCCAAATGATGCTCTTGCTGACTCAGTTTTATAGTTTCCTCTACATTTTTTTCCAGCTGATTTCATGTGTAGGGATAAAGAGAGCTTTTGTTCAAGAGAGAAAAGATACAAATTTGCTAGACAGTCTCATGTGAGCCAACGAATTGACCTGAAAAAGAATATATAGAGAGAAGAAAAGAGGTTAACGATGGGAACTTGGAGAAAAAAAACTATATTTAAGGGAGAAAAAGAGGAAAACATGCCAAAAAGGAAAACCCGGTAGGTGTCAAGAAAATAGGAAGAAACTCAGAGGATTGGAGAGTCACAGAGTTAAGGGAAGAAAGAATTTTGGGAATCAAGGAGTTGTTGGTAGTGGCAAAGTTGTCTGAGAAGCCCAGAGGGCTAAGAATTGCAATGAGGCTACTGGATTTTGTTTTTAGGAGTTAAGTGATACTTTTTAAGACAACAATTTCAGTAGAGTTCTAAAGGTTAAAATAGTACAGTAGATTGAGGAATCAGGAGGAAGTTAGGAAAGTTAGACCTCTATCACAAAGAATGGTGTAAGGAAAAGGGAGATTTCTCCTTGAGAGAGACTAGCAGAGCTAAAGAAGGCCTTTTCCTTGACGAAGTACTTGGGAATGTTGTAGGTAGAAGGGAAGTTGTTTCTTCAGAAACAGGTAGAAAACACCAGAGAAAGATAGAGAATAATCCATTGATAGGCCAAGATGAAAAAAAACAGATATGAAGGCAAAGAATCAGGACCAGTTGGAAACTACGAGGAATGAATATTTGAGAACTCTGAGAAATTTTGAGGTTTTTAAGAATGGCAGTGGGGAGAGTACACTTTGGAAGCCTTCAAATTTAGCCAAGTCAGAAGTGAGGTTAACTACTTCAAATGGACAGAATGGAAGTGTGAGATTGGGGACAAGTGAGATGAGCTGAGGAATGAAGTCAAGAGCAATACAAAGCTTCATAAAGAGATAAGAAAGAGACAGACACAAGAGACAGAATTATAGGAAAATTCATTGTCTATATGTTGATTAAAGATGCAGTGCATGTATTTAAATGATTAACATATGCTATTATAAAATCTCATCACCCGGAAATAAATATTGTTAGGTGATAATACAATAGAAGAATCCTGAGGGGTTGGTGCCTAACTAGATGAGGGGCATAAGTGTGAGATATTAGTTGGCTGTGGTTGTGGGTCTGAGTGATTGGAAGGATGAGTGTGCCTTTGCCAGGATGAGAACAGCTCGGAGGTACTCCAGGTTTTGAAAAGAAGAAAATGTGTGGGATTCTAGGCATTAGATTTGATGTGGGAAACAGAATTAAAGAGATGGATTTCCATAACTTTACATAAGCAAAAGCCTTGACATGCATTAATGATCAGAGGGGGATAGTAGGTACACAGAGGTGCGAGAACATGGTTAGGGAGGAAGGAAGGCTCAAGGCAAATGCTGTGACCAGGGGCCAAGGGGGCAAAGATTTTCAACAGTATTTAGTGGTACCAAGAAGTGGCACCAAGGAGAAAGAGAACAAGGAATACATCAACTCTATCATGAGCTGACTGGAAAACTATCCATTGAACTTCTTTACATTATGGCCTCGCTCTTTAAAACGGATTGTCTACAATACCACAAATTATCTCTCAAATTTTCCTTCGAGAGGTTTATTACAGAGAAGATAGGGCCTTTTTTCTTCCCCCAGCCTTAAGGAGTAGGGTCTATGCAGTACTCACAAATTTTCAAAAGAAAACTTCACATTTGTTTTGAAAGTCTTTGTGAAATGTGTCTTTACTTTTGTTGTCTTGGTTTGCCACATTGGATTTACTTCATTATTTCTCACTGGACAATTTCTGCAGGCTTCTGGGATAAGATGACTTTCCTTCCCAGATAGTGCTTCCTGCCAATATATATAAAAGCAATATTTTTTTAGTGTAATAGTCTCTGAAATTATCTTGGTGCTTTGGCTGGAGAGAGGCTGACCAGCAACGGCCCAAGAGAGCACTATTCTCGACTGGGTTGCATTTAAGTCTTAGATTTTTATTCTGAAGCTCTATGTTTTTAATGGAGGCTCTTAATATTCTTGCCATCAATGTGTAAGGCAAGCTACCAACAGAAAGAATTATACATAAATTAAATGTTTTTGGGTCATTGTTAGAGTGTATTCACCAAGAACTCTTCCTGGGCTCTATCTACCTCTGAAGGATGGATAATAAACAACAATACACTGAAATGCTCTCGCTCAATTTATACAGTTGACCCTTAAATAATATGAGTTTGAATGCATGTGTCCACTTATATGTTGATTTATCTGTCTATCTATCTATCTATCTATCTATTTATTTATGTTTATGGTGACATTAGTTAATGAAATCTAATAAGTTTCAGGTGTACAATTTAATAGTAAGGCATATATGTATATTGCATTGTGTGTTCGCCTCCCATAGTTAGATTTTTTTCTGTCACCATCTACCTCCTTCCTCCCGGATTTTTTTCAATAAATATAGAGTTGGCCCACTGTATCTCCAGGTGTTATATCTGTGGATTTAATTAACCATAGATAGAAGACAGTATTTTTTAAATTTGCAATTAGGTATCCACGGATGCAGAGGGCTAACTGTATGCATTGTTCTAAACCATTTTATATAAAGAACTTGAGCATCTGAGGATTTTGATATCTGAGTGGGGTCTTGGAACCAATCTCCTGCAGATACTGAGAGACTGTAGTTAAACTAAATATTTGGAGAGTCAAAGGTTATATGCAGATTTTGACTGCATAGGGTGTTGGTGCCCCTAAATCCCCCAACACATTGTTCAAGGATCAACTTGTATTTTCAGAATAATGCAGGCACATGAATGAGAATTTTTAAGATGCAATCAAAATATGTATTAATCACAGCTGTTGGGTAATGATTAACAATACACCGCAAGATATGAAAGCAAGATTTTAGTATTTTGTTCCACATATTAATGCTGCTAAAATTAAATTCTCTCTCAATTCTATCCCAAATTATTCTTACAACCACTCAGAAACAGCTTTCTTTCTCTGAAATATTTTTCCTGCATTCTCAGCCATGCATAACAGAAAATTATTATGCATATCATTCAAGCCCCCAAAATCCTAGTTTTAAGTGCTTGCTAAAATGGTGCCAAGAGAAAACTCAAAATAGAAGCCTCAGGACAGACAGAGATCATTTTATTTAATAAATTTCAATGTAGTATTAGAGGTTAAAATAAACCTGTGAACCCTAAGAAGAACTGTATCTGTCAAAATAGACTTCTCATGGTTAACTGGGCCCAAATTCCTAACCAGTCTAGTGGCCATTGCTGACAGAGGCCTCTCACACACTCTGCCTTTTGGGAAAAGCCTCAGGCTGAGATCTCAGCCTCCTGTACTGTGCCCTTGCCTGTTTATATGCCTGAGTCAACCACTAAAAGGAAGTTTCTGGATTTGTCTTTTCACTAATAGACTGATACCTATACCTGCTTTGTTAATCAAAACTGCACAAATTGTATCCTCATTTACATCTATACTGATCAATCAGAACTGCATGTTTTGGAAAACTCATTTGCATAAAACTGACCAAAATGGGAATTATGGGCAGGAAGTTTTTTAATAAAAGGCAGCCTCTCTTTCATCTCAGATCGCAATTCAGATTGCTGCTTGAACTTGTATCTCCCGGGCTGCAGCTCTTTCTATTCAAGTAAATAGTTTTATTCCTTATTACAGTCTAAAATTAATTTTGGTTTACAACCTAAATTAATTATACAGGTTACTGTCCAAAATTCCAAGTTGAAACTTTCAACAGGTAAGTAAAAAGGAAGGAGTAAATAATATCTGCAGGAAGTTTTCTGCATCAGTGCCTGCTGAAGACTTCCAAATAGGTATGCTAAGCATGACTGCAGACAATATTGCTAAATATTATTAATTCAAATTCATTAAAATTTTTAAAATTGCTTTTGGTTGCATCTATCAAAAAAAAAAATATTGAGCTATGGTATGTGCATTGCATAGTGTTTAAATGCAGCTGGAAGCTAGGAAAGTGAGGTCCAAACTCACATTCCATGAGCTACCAGAAGCGGAGTTTGAGAAAAGAGGAAGTAGGCTCAGCAAACCCATGTTTATACTCAGGAAGTTACATGTAACATCTTGTAGTCATAAATATAGAATGCTACCTGCCTTCCACCCAAGGCTACTATAAAGATGTAACATAAATAAAGGTTTTGAATTAAAAATCCCAGTAACTATTTTGCATTATTAAAATAACCCACTTTATGAAGATGTGGGGGAGCAGAATTTGCCTCAAAATATCTCCTTTTGGCATAAGGATTATTTTAAGCTGGTTAATTTTTAAGCAGCAACATACACGGAAAACCCTCTGAAAACCAAGTAGAAGTTACCCTCTGTAAAGGACACTTAGATTTACATTTGTAAGGGAAAGCCCCCTCTGTAAGGGTGTCTCCCTTGTTGTACCAGGAAGAAGAAAAGGTCTCTAAATCTCTAGAAACTGTTATCAATAGAGAAAGCATGGACTGAGGTCTGCATAATAACCTTATACTTGTTTACTTTGCTCGTCTTGGTGATCTCCCATGACTGATTCTCTGTTTCCAACATCATTTGTCTTTAGCCGAAGGTGGTATTTAAGGTGATGGTTTGTGCCATTTTGGCAGTTCCTTAGTTTTCCTGGGTCTCTTCTATGTGTGGATGGAAAAAGGGGTGCTGTAATAAATCTAACCGAAAGTAACCTCACAGGGTGATCTGATCGTAAATTCCTAACTAGGCAGGTATTGGTTGGTAGTCATGCCCCAGGCCTATAAAAGGTTTATCTATATCTTAAGCAAGGCTTGTCCATTGTTTTTGTGCATCTAGGTTACCACCTTTGAAATGCCTCTTTTTCAGAGCCCTTGGAAGTGCAATCACTTTCAGGAGAGCACATAGTCTTATTAACTATCTCGTAATCTAATCGTAGAGATTTCCCTGGCTTGCTTTCTCTCAACTTCTTGAAATTGTCCTTACATTCTCTCCTTAATTCCAAATGCATAAAAGAAACTGCAAAACTGTCATTCTCTGGAGCGTTCGAGATCTTGCTTTCTGCATGTCATCAGTTTGGCTCAAACAAACTCATGAAAATTCTCTACAGGTTTGGACGTTCTTACATCAACACATGTATACAGGAGCTATATATGTTATTAAATTTTATCTTGTTTT
>NW_011889062.1:2476859-2486867 GCF_000151845.1 Pteropus vampyrus | reverse complement strand
AAATAATATCTGCAGGAAGTTTTCTGCATCAGTGCCTGCTGAAGACTTCCAAATAGGTATGCTAAGCATGACTGCAGACAATATTGCTAAATATTATTAATTCAAATTCATTAAAATTTTTAAAATTGCTTTTGGTTGCATCTATCAAAAAAAAAAATATTGAGCTATGGTATGTGCATTGCATAGTGTTTAAATGCAGCTGGAAGCTAGGAAAGTGAGGTCCAAACTCACATTCCATGAGCTACCAGAAGCGGAGTTTGAGAAAAGAGGAAGTAGGCTCAGCAAACCCATGTTTATACTCAGGAAGTTACATGTAACATCTTGTAGTCATAAATATAGAATGCTACCTGCCTTCCACCCAAGGCTACTATAAAGATGTAACATAAATAAAGGTTTTGAATTAAAAATCCCAGTAACTATTTTGCATTATTAAAATAACCCACTTTATGAAGATGTGGGGGAGCAGAATTTGCCTCAAAATATCTCCTTTTGGCATAAGGATTATTTTAAGCTGGTTAATTTTTAAGCAGCAACATACACGGAAAACCCTCTGAAAACCAAGTAGAAGTTACCCTCTGTAAAGGACACTTAGATTTACATTTGTAAGGGAAAGCCCCCTCTGTAAGGGTGTCTCCCTTGTTGTACCAGGAAGAAGAAAAGGTCTCTAAATCTCTAGAAACTGTTATCAATAGAGAAAGCATGGACTGAGGTCTGCATAATAACCTTATACTTGTTTACTTTGCTCGTCTTGGTGATCTCCCATGACTGATTCTCTGTTTCCAACATCATTTGTCTTTAGCCGAAGGTGGTATTTAAGGTGATGGTTTGTGCCATTTTGGCAGTTCCTTAGTTTTCCTGGGTCTCTTCTATGTGTGGATGGAAAAAGGGGTGCTGTAATAAATCTAACCGAAAGTAACCTCACAGGGTGATCTGATCGTAAATTCCTAACTAGGCAGGTATTGGTTGGTAGTCATGCCCCAGGCCTATAAAAGGTTTATCTATATCTTAAGCAAGGCTTGTCCATTGTTTTTGTGCATCTAGGTTACCACCTTTGAAATGCCTCTTTTTCAGAGCCCTTGGAAGTGCAATCACTTTCAGGAGAGCACATAGTCTTATTAACTATCTCGTAATCTAATCATAGAGATTTCCCTGGCTTGCTTTCTCTCAACTTCTTGAAATTGTCCTTACATTCTCTCCTTAATTCCAAATGCATAAAAGAAACTGCAAAACTGTCATTCTCTGGAGCGTTCGAGATCTTGCTTTCTGCATGTCATCAGTTTGGCTCAAACAAACTCATGAAAATTCTCTACAGGTTTGGACGTTCTTACATCAACACATGTATACAGGAGCTATATATGTTATTAAATTTTATCTTGTTTTATCTTGCTAATCTGTCTGTGTCAATTTGATTATTAGACCCACCAGAAGGACTTAGAAGACTAAAGGAAATTTTTTCTTCCTGGGCAATAAGGAAGTTGTCCTGCTAAATGATATACCTGAGTTATAAAAACAATTGAGGGTAAGTTAGTCTTATGGGTTGAGAGGTGTAGGCTTCCAGATATATGTATCAAATCTCTTTGAAAAATTAGAAATCTAGATTCATTTCTGGAATCAAAAAGCAAGACACTGTGAGTTAATTTTTTTCTCCTTTAAATATTTAAATTGAATGCTCATAGTCGGTGTATCATTCTCTCATCCCATCTACTGGTTAGAGGGGAACTTTCACGAGGGTGAAATCAAATGGGCAAGACCGAGAAGAGAAGGGTAGTGGAGATGGGAAGTTGAGTCATGTTGCTAGATGCCTGTTGCCATGGTGTGAGCTGAGGCTCTGGACCTCCATCTGGATTCAGGATCAGGCCCAGTGGATGGAGAGCGTGTATATAGGTTTGATATGATTTCAAATTCACAAATCCACTTGCTTATGATTTAAGTGAAGTTGTTTTAATCCACTTGTTTATGACAAAGAAAAAAAGTTGTTTTGATATAAGTAATTCATGCCAGGATGCCATCATTTTACATTTGTTATTGTGATAAGCAATCATAGATAAGAACACGTGGAGAAGCAACTGTGGCAAGGGGACCTTTAGACTATAAACACTGAGAGTTTGTGAGGACTATTCAAGTTTCGATTTGGGCCAGGTGATTCCTCACTTACCCTCAAACTCTCTGAAGACATTCGGAGATATGGGGCATTCACTTCTGTCTCAAGGAGGCAGACACTCCTTGCAATGGTGAAAGAGACTGGCCTGCCTCCCAACACTGGCATCTTCGTTTCCTAGCAAAATGCTCTAATAATGGGGACTTTTACATTTATGCTAGCAGCTGGAAATCAGCTATAGGTTGAACACCATATCTCCCAAGTGCCTACTGGTATAAAAAAGTTCACAAGAAGTAAAAATGAGATGGCACTCCATAGCACTATTGACCAGAGTACTGTTGGTGAAATATTACAAGATCACTTGCCAGATGACTGTAAAGAACCCCTGAGGATATTATACACTTTCCTCAGTGAAACTGAGCTGATGACAAGTGCAGCTCGATGTCTAGTGCTGCCAAACAAACATAGAAGTGGGGCATGGAACATGTTCGTGATTCTTGAGCATTTCATCACTCTGTCTCATAGGACTGAGTCTATTTTAAATGCAGTAGCAAGGGTCAGAAGGGGACAGGGTGTCGGGCGACCACAGGCAGGGCAGGCAGCAAGTGCTTAAATGCCACACTAAAGAAAAGAAACTGCATAATTAGAATCATTGTCCCAACTAGCTCCCAGGTAAACAAAATGGAAAAGGCAAAGAACTCCAAACATCATCAGCCTTGACTGGCAATAGCTGCTGCTGTGCATTATGGAAAGGAAGGCAGGTCTTGTCAGCACCATCACCTGCACAGGTAACACCTATGTTAGCAGGACAATCTTTGGAAGAGGGAGACAATCTCATGTATGTGTACATATGTTAGTACGTGTGTATGTACCTATGTACCTGTCATGGAGGTGGTGTGTGAAATGGGTGGTGTTCATGTGTGTCTCTGATAGATGTTACCTCATAAGAAACTCAAGAGTTAGGTGGAAGGAGAGATGCTCTCTGCTGGGAGCAAGGGAGAGAGGTTTGCTGTCCTTGACTGACCTCTACTTCGTTGGTCCTAGACATTCCAGGCGAGCCCACGGGGACGCAGTGCCCCCCTGTGGTTGCCATAGTTCTTTCTAACTTTCCCCAGTTCCAAGCTCCCAACTTGTCTCCTGTTCTTTGTGATTCTCCACAGTAGCTGCATAGGAAGGGCCGGGTACCTTGTCTGTGGTTCCTGCCCATCCTCAGGATCAGAGCTCAGAGGCTTGGAAGAGGTGAGGTGTCTTCATAGAAGCCGAACCACAAACTCCCAATATTTGGGCTCCATTTCAGGCTTAGGACTCCTGTTTCTCTCTTCCTCTCATTCTCAAGGAACATATTTCCCTGACTTTAGGGATAGAAGTCTAAAATAACTAAGAGAGTTCAATGGGAAGGAGAATAAAACTGAAGAATACAGTGACAAGAGCCTTGTGGCATCAGCTTGAAACCGTGGAATTCATGAAGGAATTTTAAAGGGTAATTCTCTTGAAAGTACACAAAGAGTGAAACTGTAGCAGGAGGACTGAGTGTTAAGCTTTAGAGCGCTCCTTGTGGAGTCCTTGCATGCTGATCGTTGCCCTCCACCAAAGGCCACAGCTCTTAGTGGACGGCTCTCTCCAGTTTCAGGTAACTGCTCCTTCTCTTCAGCCCAGGTAATAGCATTGCTGTTACTGAGCCCCAGGCTGTTGCACCATGTTTGTTGCTCTGTCCTAACTCTGCCCACACCTTCTGTGCCCTCCCTTTATTAAACTTTCCTCAGTGATTCAGTGTGCTCTCTGCTTTTTCCTGAGACCTAACATATAAGATGGGAGGTACAGGTAAAGTAAAGGTGGGGAAGGTAAAGGTAAGGAGGAGAGAGTCTATATATCGAACTTTTCTTAGAATCACGGAAACATGAGTTTGAAGCCCAGCTAGCTATGTGATCAAGTTATTTAACTTTCCTGAGTGCATGACCCTGGACTTACAAGGGGGGATGACGTCTACCTGGCAGGTGCTCAATGAGGAAACTCTGTTATTATTATTACAACATACTAGGTGCTGTTCTGAGCATGTTACGTGTGAGTGCATTTAGTACTGAAGGGAAACAGAATAGGATGGTGCTTCAGGGAAATGATTTCCTGTGTCAGACATTTTACTTAGTTTTGCCTTTAGCTTGGCTTCTCACTGATCATCCCTGGGTGTGTAAGCTGGGCTTGTGAGGAGGTTTGTATATCTTAATTTGTGGGGAGGTGAATGGGATGGACAGAAGACAGAAATGAAATGAGAGATGAGAATGAAACTTGGGAGACCTCGCTCATGTTAAGGCCACTTGGACTTCTACATTGAAAATATTCGAAGGGGCAAACTGGTGAGGGTGTGTGAGCTCACAGGGCACACCTCTTTACCTGTTTCTCTACCAAGTTGGAGATATTCCTCCATCAGGGGCTGGGCAGCCGTCATCCTTCTCCTCCTCATGTAGATAATGTTTTTGTATTTGTGCAGTTTTGAAGAAAAGCAACACATTGTAGCGGTTACTCAACTGTAAGACACATGGTCCAGTGGGGAGGGGCCAAAGGCATAGTGGCAGGTAGGGCAGGCAGAAGGAAAGCCACCATGTGGCAGCACCAAGTAATCACCCTTGGCATTTATCGGCGCCTTTCTCCCTTTCCAAACACACTGCTTCTTTTTTAAAAATGATTATTTTATTTTTCAATTACAGTTGATACAATATTTTAGTTTCAGGTGTACAACATAGTTGTTCGACATTTATATAACTTACAAAGTGATCTCCCCATAAATCTAGTACCCATCTGACACCATACATAGTTACTACGATATTATTAACTATATTACCTATGCCGTACTTGACATCCCCAAAACATACTGCTTCTTAATCCCTCAGTGCAAGGCAGCTGGAAGGAGACAGAGGCTGGAAGAAGAATAGTTGCGTCCCTGAGGCCACACAGGGCTCAGTGTGAAAACAGGAACCAGATGGAAAAAGGCTCCATTGAGCCTGATCTCAAGGGTCTGTTGGACATGTTTCAGGTGGCTGATAATAGGTACTGGGAGTGGAGTGGGTGTGGTTAGTGTAGAAAAAAATGTAGCCCCTTCTTCTCTCTAAATGCTGGGGACTCTAGCTCAGTATCTCAATACTTGTGGGTAAGGTAGGAGCAGGTTGTGGGAATTTCAGCAAATGCTCTCATGTCTGGGGGACATGGCTGGAGCAGACGAAATGGCTGGGGGCCCTGAGTCCAGAAGGAAAGAACGCATCTAACACTCACCCTCCCCATTCCCTACTCCATCAGGCAGCTCTTAGGCAACCTGAAGAAATGAAGTACAGCATGGTTGAAGAAGAGGAGTGAAATGGACATTTTATTTCATATGGTAGCAAAAATGGGATGAGTCAAATCTGGAGTGATGGTCTTTATATCAATTCTCCAATGTATAGGCCCTCAACCTAAACAAACATCTTTTTCTCAGTCTTGGATGAGCAATGGGATCTCATGTAGGAAAAGCTGGGGCCCATTCATGGGGGATGATGCCTAGTGAATGCCACTTAGTCTCACTGAAGATGTCTGAGGGCCAAAGCCATTTGGGAGGTGCCTCCTGAGGGTAGGAGATCATTCTAGAGGAGTCTGTGAGAGAAGTCAGGAATCTCTCAGGCCCACAATGCAATCAGGGCCATGAAGGCAAAACCAGCGGCTACACAGCCCCACTTGGCCAGAGGGGCTTCAGGACCAGCCAGCTCCCGGGGCAGAATTTCTAGGAAGGTGACATACAAGAAGGTGCCAGCTGCCACACCCTCTAACACAGCCTGGGCTAAGCCTCGTGCCCCTTCAGAGTCTCCTCCAGCCACAGCCAGCCCTAAGGCTAGGCCCAGGGGGGACATGAGCGCGAACAACAGTATAGACAACACGGCCCATCGGGACTCAGTGCCTGTCTGCACCAGCCGCAGTCCTACACCAAACACTACGAGCCCCTTGTGAGCCAGGACAGCAAGACAGAGCTGCACGGTCGCTGCTACTGTTGTCTGCAGCCCCACAGCTAGACCTTCAAACACCGAGTGGAAGGAGAGTGAGAGCAGGAGGATGAGGGCTCGAAAGGGGCTGCGCGAGGGCGAGGGCAGAGGTCCGTGGCTGTGGAATCCGAGCACGTGAGCGCCCCCGCATTCCTCCTCCTGCACTTCGGATCCTCCAGCAGCTCCAGGACAGCACTGCAGTGCCAGCGACTCCATAAAGAAGACCAAGAAGAAGCCCAGGGAGATGACGAGCTCTCCGTAGGGATAGTCCATCTGGGAACAGAGAGAGGGGCTGTGAGACGGGAAAGGAAGGAAGGAGGTGCAAAGGATGGACTGAGGAGAATGGGAAATGTGGGACTAGAACATAAAAAAGGGTCGGGAATGAAGCCCAGAGGAGATACGGACATGTGACATCAAGGTACCAGAGGACCAAGGGATACAGGGGCAGTAGGATTAGAAATATGAGGAAAAGATGTGAAGCATATCAAAGAGTGCAGAGAAAGAATGCAAGAGCAAAGCAAGAGCTTGGTCTGGGGTTCCATAAACCGAAAAGGATCGTGTTGGCTCCTCCTACAGTGTCCGAGCTGAGGAGCAGAGGGTTCTGGTATTCCTCACGTTCTCCTCTCCAAAGGCTCTGGGGGCGAGAGGAGTCTCTGGTTCTCCTCACCCTCCAGGTAGGGGCTGGTGGGAGATACTTTTGTGAACTGAATTAGCATCACCAGAAAAATTTTGTTCCCTCTCTATTCTGTTCTACGGAGGAAAAAGCAGAAATTAGATGGAGGATGGAGCAGCTCAGTTTCCTGTCCTGTCCCTTTGGCTCCACTGCTTTCCTTAAAGCCCAGTCTGGCCTCTTGCCATCATTCCACACAACACAGGAGCTGTCATCTTCCCTGTTGTTCCACCCAGGAGTCATGTTCTTGGCTCCATCACTCCCCTCCCCCGCCCCGTCCCTTTTTCCCTCGGTTCTGTTCATCATTCCGGCCTCCCAGCCCTGATACTCAGCTGCTCACCTGCATCTCAAATTTCTGGATTTCCGATTCCATTCCCTCCAGGGCTTCAGCGGTCATGTGCATGAGCCCTGCTCCCAGGAAAACACCGGCAGAAATGCAGCCCAGGAGGCTGAGGACCCGGCGGTGACGACCTAATGAAAAGCAGGAGTTACAATCCAGTTGGCAATGAGGAGATGGACAAAGGCGACTAAAGAGCAACAGGCAGCACCCGACATCCCAAGCTTGGGGATGGTGAGGGAATCAGAGCAAGGTGTCAGGATAAGGTGACAGGGTTGAAGTCAGACCCGTGTTATGCAGACAAAGATACGGAAGGGCTATACCTGTGGCCACCTTGATCTGGAACCATTTGAAGCAGATGGGAATAAGGCCACAGACCAGGGTGAGAGCCAGCAGGGCAAACAGGCAGCCAATTTTCACCCCTAATAGTGGCTCCATCCTTGGGCCTCAGAATGACAAATGGAGCTACAAGCTTTGGAGCAAGTGTGGTGCCTTAGGTGGTCAAAGCTGCAGTGTCCACTCCTGCGATTGAGGAAGCTGTTGGGATCCTCTCTGTTCTGTGCTGCCTCTGCTTACGCAGCCTTGCATAGCTGACTGGGGCCCAGCCCCAGCTTCCCGCCCTCCCTCTACATGAAGGCCCCTCCCCTGGCTCACACTGAAACCAGAAATTCCAGACTCCCTGTCAGGCACAGCCCTGTGCTCTGTCTTCTCTTCTTCAAGCCATGACTAATCCAAGGGCTGTGGACTGTCTTGGTTCATACCCAGGGCTGGTCTAATTCCAAATGGGACAGTCTATGGTAGCTACTTCCCAGCTGTTTCATGCTGGGGACAATCTGGTCCTGCCTCACTTAGGACATTTGATCTAAGCCTTCCATATCCTCTGCACCCTAACCCAAGTTTTACAGGCTGCTCTGCTGATACCTGAACCATACCCTTTCAAAGGGGATTTGGGGCCATCTGGGGTTAGAGGAGGTAGAGTGGAGGGCTGGTCCTGCCACCACTCTGTGGGAACTAGTAGATGAGAGAACTCCCCTTTTCTATAACCCCAGAAAAGTAGCTCCAGGTATGGAAATTTCCAGTATGACAATGTTGTTACTGGTACAACTTCTGACTGTACCTCTTCCCTGATATATACTGTGAGAGAGCGACTAAGAGTTTTAATGCACTAGCTCTGAAAACAGCAAGGCCTACCGGAAAACTGAGAAATGAACCAAGTAAACTAAAGGATCCTGGACATACATGGGTGGAATGGAAGATGCAGTTCTGATGGGAATCAACTCCTGAAAATGTATGAAGCAAACTCGGGAGGAGGGGGGAGCCGAGGAACCCTGAGAAAGACGAAAAGGAAGGAGAGAAAAAACCAGAGGCTAGGCAGCTGCTGGTTCCCTATTCAGGTGGCCTAACAACCCTGAGACCCGTTGAGCCAGTTCTCAGAGTGCTGGGGGGGGGGGAAGAGGGGGGAGGGACTTTCCCCACTACTCCAGATGACTTCCCTGGGAAATCCAGGTCTCTGGTGGAAGCAGCAATATTCTTACAGCAGAGGGCGAGCTTGAGATTTGTGTGGGAAGATAAGACAGGCATGGAAAGTCATTTCGTTACAGGCCAGGCCATGACGACCTACCTCTATACCTTTCAAGAATCATAAGATCCATTTCCATTCTTTGAAAACTTTTGCTTATTATTATTAAAACCTCAAAGACAGATATATAGGGGTCCCAGCGCTCCCATCCTGGATACCAGGTAGCTTTAGCCTTGGCAAGCACGATAGAAGAAAACTCTTGTTGCACATCCTTGTCAGCTCTCAGGTGGATCTTCAGCAGAGGATGGAGAAGGCTCAGATGGCGTGGTCACAGGTAAAAGATCTCCCCAGGAGCTGACACGGGCACAGTGATACAAATCCCTATGGGATAGAGGTCAACGTGGGCTTCAGGTTCCTGACACCTCCCACTAATTTTGATCACAACTTCTATACCTGCCATGGCGGCGGGCTGTGATCACAGCATGCTGCATATGCCCATGTGGACAGCACAGGGGACAATGCACATGGCGTGGCCGTTTAAGGACAGGCTGAGTGATCCGGGGCCAGCGATTAGCCTCCTCTGGAGACTCCCAGTCAAGGATCACCATTGAGAACTTTTCCTCCTTTGGCTGCTTGTTCTAAGATAAGGATAGAGAGACTGTTTGGAGGAAAAAGATACTGGAAAAAGAAAATCTGACCCCAATTCTTGCAGCCCTTTTAATGTTCTGCATCACACACACTGAGGCCCTAAAATTTCCAAGCTATTCTCTAATTTCCCAACTCTTCCCATCCGATTCTTTTCTATCCTGCTTTCCCAGGCTATTTCTCCCTGCTACAATATTCCCAGGGTACATACCCAGCTGAAGGGGATGGGATGGTAAGCCTGGGAAAAGCTACAGGCCAGGGGTTTAGAGGCTGTCAACTGGGGACAAGGAAGTTCCTGGGGACACTGTAAATACACATAAAAGACATGAGGTAAGATAAAAGAACCATGAATCATAAAACTGAAAAACTAAGAGTTAAATGTTCAGGAAGGGCTAGGGATAAGGGAGCGCAGGAGCGGGGAGCAGGGAGAGCAGGGCAACCATTGAGAAATTAAATAGGGACACAAAGCAGTGGAGGGTGGGTGGCTTAGCTTTGCACTCTCACTTGTCCTGGCTACAGTTGAGCTCAGATCTTTGCGAGCTGGGAAAGGTAGAAGTAATACTTACTGGGGCAAAGACAAAACCAGGTCGAGGGTCCAGAGGTGACTTCTCCTTTCCCTGAAATCAAAGAAAATCAAAAAAATTAAGCTGGGCCTGAGGGGTCTATACCCACAAGTCAATCTCTGCACTCAGTCAATTGAGGATTCCTTTAACATTCAATTCTGGTAATTATTAACTA
>NW_011889062.1:2470861-2474834 GCF_000151845.1 Pteropus vampyrus | reverse complement strand
ATTCTGAATCACATGTGGAGGAAAGGAGAGATGTGGCAACTATGAGTATATAGGTATAAATTGAAGTGATATCCTGATAAGAACAATCCCCGAGAATAAAGAAAAATGCTAGGAATAAAAATTAAAAAAAAAAAAGAAAAGAAAAAAGAAAAATGCTAGGTTAGAGTGAAAAAATGTAGAGTAAACAGGTTCAGAACAGGTTTCCCCAAGATGAGCTGTGTTGGCATGTGAATTATTTTGAGTTGAAGGCAATTGAGACCCCATGAACTCAAGAGAAACTTGTGCTTCTCCTGTAAAGAATTTAAATTAGGGGTCTTACTCATAAAGATTATGACCACAGATAACTTTTTATGACCTATCTATATGGTGGAGGAAAGTTCTAATTCCTAAATATCTGTTCTTATCTATATGAGAAGATTTTTCTTCCCCTATGAAGCTTCAGGGCACCTTACCTCACTCTTTAGCTGTTTGTCACATGTACCTCATTGTACCTTTGTTTTTTTTCCTGAACCTCTCCTGCATGTGAGGGTCTTATATGTATGTAATTAAATTAGATTATTTGCTTTTGTTAATCTATCTCATGTCAATTTAATTATTAGACCAGCTGACAGAACCTAGAAAGGTGGAGAAAAATCTCTCCCTCTCCACAAGGATAAGCAACTATTAAAAAGGACAGAGAGAATATTGGGTCACTTGTCATGTTAATCTTACCCAACCCATCTACTTGAAATAGGCTTCAAGTTCTATCTTGAAGAAAACCTTACTGAGCAACATTAGGGCACTGTAGGGCAGGAGACCAATTTTTTTTTCTCTTGCTGCTACGGTTTTCTGCGTTATACTGGGTTGCTCCTGCTCTGAATCAGGATCCAGGATGAACCCAGCAGGAGGGTGGCACTCCTGAGGGTGAAAGTGGTGGCCTGACATAGCGGCTGAAAGGAGATCCTGACTCTTAGGATGGGGTAAACGATTCGGCATTAAGGCTAACAGGGGAGATTTTGACCTCTGCACAGGTTTGGGGTAAGACTTATGCAGTAAGTTATAAGAAAGTTTGGATTCCCAAGTTTATGAGACTTGATGGTGAAATTGACAGTTTACAGTAGCTAGGCTGACACTTAGAGCCCAAATTTTGTAAAGTAGTAGCACAAGTAAGTACGAAGTACATTGTCACATTTGTTCAGCAAGTTTCTCCTGAACATAAGATGCTTTAACATAAGGTGATTCTAGAAGCAGCGTTTTTTTTCTAGGCAACCTAGTTATACTCAGGAAGTTACATGTAACATCTTGTAGTCATAAATTTAGAGTGCTGCCTGTCTTCTACCCAAGGCTACGGCAAAGATATAACATAAATAATAAGTTTTAAATTAAAATTCTCAATAACTATTATGGATTATTAAAATGATCTACTTTATGGGGAGAAAGAAGTTGTCATGCTAAGTGACATAACTGATTTATAAAAAAAATTAAGGTTAAATTAGTCTAATAAATTGAGAAGTGTAAGCTTCCAGATATATGTATCAAATGTCTTTGAAAAATTAGGAATATAGATTCAGTTATAGAATTAAAGAGCAAGACACAAAGAGTGAATTATTTCTCCTTAAATAATTCTAAATAATACTTAAATTGAATGTGCAAAGTTGGTGTATCATTATCTCATCCATCTATTGGTTTGGGAAAAAATTTCACAAACTCCGTCCAGGAATTAGAGTAATGACCACAGTAAAATCTCCAAACACTTTTCTAAGTCTGGGGCTGCAATGACTTCTGGCAATGAATAGATATGGAAAGGAGATGGGACTTCTCTGATAAGCGGCTTTGGTTTGAGGACTCTCAGTGACCTTGCCAAACACTCAGAATTGCACAGCAGTCTAGGTTACTTTTGACTTTCCTTCCCTTTCTGCTTCACTTAGAGTCAGAATGGCACCACAGTCTGATGGCTCTCCCAGCCTCAGCTGGCTCTCTTCCCACTTTCTCTTCTGTCTTAGCTTCTGTTTCTCAGACTCACACATGGTTGAAGCCATAGGAGTAGATTAGTTATTCGAGGAGAATCATGGAATGAGAAGAGGTTAAGAGCCAAAGAGAGATGCTTATAGGGCATGAATATTTAGGGAGTTGGGTAGAGAGTACCAGGAGAGAAAGCTAAAACAAGTGGTCAGATAAGCAGGCAGACAACAAAGGAGACTGGTGGTCTGGAACGAGCCATTACTGAGTGTGTTTCATTCCAGAGCTCTTTCTAAGCATGATAAAAGTTTAAAATTTACTAAAAATAAACAAAAAAGGAAGAAAAAAATAAACAAAAAAGAGGAAGAAAAAAGAGAGTTGTTAGATCAGGACTGGTTTAATTGGCTTAAAAAATTCAATACTTAAAGACAAGATAAACAGACAATTAATTAAAATAGAAGTAATATCACAGTATATACATATATCAAAACATTATGCTGTACACCACATCTTAAACTTACACAATGTTATATGTCAATTATATCTCAATCAATCTGGAGAAAAAAAGAAAAAAAAAAGTTCAGGTAAAGGCAACTGTGTGTGCAAACGCCCTGGACAATACATTTGCTTTGAGTGATTAAAATAAAATAAAATAAAATAATAAAATAGAAGCAATAGAAAAAATATATTTTACCTGTTCTAATTTATAGAAATAAAAATTTTTAATAGAACTGATTTACCACTAAGGAAGTGGACTTCTGTTTTCACACATGTATTGCTTCCACTGTTTTCTATATATCTTTTCCCTTATTGTTCTTATCATATAATAACATAAGTAATATTGTTATAGCGCATGGAAAATATACCTGTGTGGATGGATGGATAATATGCTTCCCGTAATCATGGGAATTGATGGAGAAACAGTTGAACTAAAATTAAAAATCTATGTACATGGATGAAAGAAGAATTTTTGAGTTACCCTAAAGAGAGAAAAGGGCTGCTAGGCCATCTAAAGAAAAAATATGGCAAACAGAAATGAAATCAGCAACAGAGGTAGAACAAGTAGAAAGTCACAGAGCCCAATTCTTCTAGTGCTCATTCAATGAACAACCCACAGACAGGGGCTGTGATGGTTAATTTTATGTGTCAACTTGCAAGGGCCTTGGGATGCTCAGGCATTTGATCAAACATTATTCTAGGTGAGTCTGGGAGGGTGTTTCTGGATAAGAGTAACATTTAAATTGGAATAAAAGAGAGAGCCCTCTCTACTGTGGGTGGTCCTCATGCAATCAGTTGAAGGCATGAATAGAACACAAAGACACCATCCCTTGAGTAAGAGCAAATCCTCTTGCCTAACTACCTTAAGCTGGACGTCAGTTATTTCCTGCCTTTGGGCTCATACTGGAACTTCAGCTTCTGGCCTTTCAGCTTGCCTGCTTTCAGACTGGAACTTATACCATACTGCTCTCTGGTGCTCAGACCTTTGAACTTGGACTAGATCGTATATCATTAGTTTTCCTGGGTCTCTAGTTTGCTGACTACAGATCTTGGGACTTCCAGCCTTCATAATCATGTAATCATGTGAGCCAATTCCTTATAATAAATCTCTATTATCCATCTGTCTGTCTGTCTGTCTGACTGTCTGTCTATCTGTCATCTATCTACCTATCTATCTACTAAGATAACTTGAAGTTACCAGGACCACAATAAAATGACTTTGGCACATCTTGAGTGTACACACACACACACACACACACACACACACACACTATTGGTTCTGTCTCTCTGAATCTTACAAAACAGGGTCTTTGCTAAAGATCCACAGAGTAGGTTCCATAAGGGCATTATTGGTCCCTATGAGCATAATGGTCTATTAAAAGACTGCCTCTTATGTTACTGATTCTGCCTCTTAAATATTTCTTAAACATACCCCTCCTCTTTATTCAAAATGCCACTACTTTTTTATTTTTTGCTTTTGCTATTTAAATGAGGTCTCTGCCAACAGCTTCTTCCGCCAAAATTTTTTTTCAAAATG
>NW_011889062.1:2459602-2469788 GCF_000151845.1 Pteropus vampyrus | reverse complement strand
AAATTCAGTCTAGGAAAGAAAATTTGTAGGAAAGATGATATGCTACATTTTGGACATATTGAGTCTGAGGTGCCTGCAAAAGACCAAATAGAGCTGTTTGGGAAGTGGTTAGAGATCTAGTCTGCATTTTAAGAGAGAAGAGATACAAATTTGCTAGCCAGTCTCGTGTAAACCAATGAATTGATCTAAAAAACAAACAAACAACAAACAAACAAACAAACAAAAACAACAAAGGGAAGGAGTTAACAATGGATCCTTGAGGAAAATCTATATTTAAGAGATAAAAAGAAGGCATGCCAAAAAAAAAAAAAAAAGAAACCCGGTGAGTGTTAAGAAGATAGGAGGAACTCTGAGGATTGGAGGAGTCACAGGACCAAGGGAGAAACATTTTTGAGAATCAGGGGGTTGTTGGTAGTGGCAAATGTATCACAGAAGCCAGCAGGGCTAAGAATTACAATGAGGCTATTAGATTTTGTTTTCAAGAGTTAAATGATGATCTTCAAGATAGTTATTTCAGTAGAGTTCTAAAGACTGAAAATAGTACAGTGAGTTGAAGAATTAGAAGGAAATTAGAAAAGGAAGGCGAATCTCTCTCAAGAAGAATGGTGTAAGGAAAGGGGAAAGTTGCCTAGAGAGATTAGCAGAGCTAAAGAAGACCTTTTTCCTTGATGTAGTACTTGAGAATGTTGTACATAGAAAGAAAGGTTTTTCCACCTCCCCTTCCACGCCCCGACCCAGAAAGAAGTGGAAGATGCCAGAGAGAGAGAGAGAGTGACAGACAGAGAGACAGACAGGGTCAGGGAGAGAGAGAGACAGAGAGGGATGGAGACAGAGAGAGATAGAGAGAGACAGAGAGAGAAAAAGAAAGAAAAAGAGAGATAATCCATTAACAGGCCAAGATCTAAAATCAAATATGGAGGCAAAGAATCAGGATCAGTTGGAAACTATGACAAAGGAATATTTGAGAACTCTGAGAAATTTTGAGGTTTTTAAGAATGGCAGTGGGGAGAGCACACTTTGGAAGCCTTTAAACTTAGTCAAGTCAGAAGTGAGGTTATCTGCTTCAAATGGACAGAATGGAAGTGTGAGATTGAGGACAAGTGGGATGAGCTGAGGAATGAAGTCAAGAGCAATACAAAGCTTCATAAAGAGATAAGAAAGAGACAGACACAAGAGACAGAATTATAGGAAAATTCATTGTCTATATGTTGATTAAAGATGCGGTACGTGTTTTTAGATGATTGACATATGCTGTTATAAAATCTCATCACCCAGAAATAAATGTTAAGTGATAATACAATGGAAAAAATCTCGAGGGGTTGGTGCCTAACTAGATGAGGGGCATAAGTGTGAGATATTAGTTGGCTGTGGTTATGGGTCTGAGTGATTGGAAGGATGAGTGTGCCTTTGCCAGGATGAGAACAGCTCGGAGGTACTCCAGGTTTTGAAAAGAAGAAAATGTGTGGGATTCTAGGCATTAGATTTGATGTGGGAAACAGAATTAAAGAGATGGATTTCCATAACTTTACATAAGCAAAAGCCTTGACATGCATTAATGATCAGAGGGGGATAGTAGGTACACAGAGGTGCGAGAACATGGTTAGGGAGGAAGGAAGGCTCAAGGCAAATGCTGTGACCAGGGGCCAAGGGGGCAAAGATTTTCAACAGTATTTAGTGGTACCAAGAAGTGGCACCAAGGAGAAAGAGAACAAGGAATACATCAACTCTATCATGAGCTGGCTGGAAAACTATCCATTGAACTTCTTTACATTATGGCCTCGCTTTTATAATTCCCTTTAAAACGGATTATCTACAATACCGCAAATTATCTCTCAAATTTTCCTTCGAGAGGTTTATTACAGAGAAGATAGGGCCTTTATTCTTCCCCCAGCCTTAAGGAGTAGGGTCTATGCAGTACTCATAAATTTTCAAAAGAAAACTTCACATTTGTTTTGAAAGCCTTTTTCAAATGTGTCTTTACTTTCGTTGTCTTGGTTTGCCACATTGGATTTACTTCATTATTTCTCACTGGACAATTTCTGCAGGCTTCTGGATAAGATGACTTTTCTTCCCAGACAGTGCTTCCTGCCAATATATATAAGAGCGATATTTTTTTAGTGTAATAGTCTCTGAAATTATCTTGGTACTTTTGTTGGAGAGAGGCTGACCAGCAATAGCCCAAGAGAAAATATCCTTGACTGGGTTGCATTTAAGTTTTGGTTTTTTATTTTGAAAATTTATGTTCCTAATGAAGGTTCTTAATATTCTTGCCATCAATATGTAACACAAGCAACCAACAGAAAGAATTATGGCATATTTTGTGTATAAATTAAATGTTCTGAGGTCATTATTGGAGTGTATTTACAAAGGATTCTTCCTTTGGCTCTATCTACCTCTGAAGGATGGATAATAAACAACAATACATTGAAATGCTTATTCAACTTATATTTACAGAATAATGCAGGCATATGGAAGAGAATTCTTTAGATGCAACTGAAACATATATCAACCACAGCTATTAGGTATTATTAGAAATATACCACTAAGTATGAAAGCAAGATTATAGTATTTTGTTCCACATATTAAAGCTGCTAAAATTAAATTCTCTATCAGTCCAATCTCAAATTATTCTTACAACCACCCAGAGACAGCTTTCTTTTTCTGAAATACTTTTCTTGCTTTTGCAGTTATGCATAACAGAAAATTATTCTGCATCTCATCCAAGCTCAAAAAAATTCCATTTTTAAGTGCCTGCTAAAATGATGCCAAGAGAGAATCCAAAATAGAAGCCTCAGGACAGACAGAGATCATTTTGTTCAGTAAATTTCAATGTGGCATTAAAGGTTAAAATAAACCAAATTTATTATCCAGGTTATTTTTCAAAATTCTAAGTTAAAACTTTCAAGAGATGAGTAAAAAGGAAGGAGTAAATGATCCTGGTAGGGAGTTTCCGGATCAATGTTCGTGAAGTCTTCTTAAGATGCATCCTAAGCCTGTGAGCAGACAGTGTTACTAGGTATTGTTGATTCAAATTCGTTTTCAAAATACTTAATTGTTATTTTGGGCCATACTGATCAAACAAGAAATAGTTATTGGGCTACTACTATGTGTATGGCATTGTGTTTAAGCATAACCAGAAGGTGAGATGATGAGGTCCAAGCTCACGTTCCATGAGACCAGGAGTAGAATTTGTGGTGTTAGAGAGGGGCATGGAGGAGGCAGGCTTGGTGAATACATGATTGAAGAGATCAAGCCAGAATTGTCTCTTGCAAGTGCAGAGTGTTATATGCAGCTGATCTCGCTACAGAGTGACCCTGATATAAGCTCCCTTCTCTTGAACAGAACAGAGCAACACCACTTGGCACACAATAGACACTGAATCCTTGGCAGGTTTCTCAGTCCACCAGCCATATCCCTTTAAAGACAGTTAATGATGGCAAATCCCTATCTTCATATCTCTGAGACAGGCTTCACATCTGCTGGAACTCAAACAAACTACCTACCTCTGCTAGGATGAAAAGTATCACGGAGTCCTTATTGTATCAAGAAGTCACTTCCATAGTTACAGGAAAATGATCTTAAGCAGACAATCTCAAGGAATTTCAAAGCTAAGTCTACCTCTGTACTTCTGTTTTTCTAGTAATGGCAAACTAAGGTAAATATTCTTTAAATACTGAGAACTTATTGGCTGTAGATAACTGTATGTATCTGTGAGTTAAAGATAGAAAGTTTGATGATGATTAAGTTTATTCTCACACTGTTGAAACTCACTTCTTTGGAGGATATTTTTTCTATTTTCTTTCTCATTTAATCATTAGCAATGAAAATGTATTTCTGCACCATAATTCAGAAAAAAACAAAAACAAAAACAAAACCCCTCTTGGATCATAGTTAAAAGTAACTCATCCTAAGCTTATCTACAAAGTATTTTCTAATTTGGTAGAATAATGAAAAAGTTATTTCCAGCTTTACTTTTTTGTGTGTATGTACCTCACAAGTCTGTTTTTTCAATTTTCTGTTACATGGTGTAATTGCCTCTTGTCTATTTCCTTTGGATGCTCAAAGTTACCTGAAGTTTAACTCTGGAATTGAACTCTATTGGAAATGAACATTCTATTTCTCCTTCAAACATGTCATTCCTTCTGCAGTAAATTTCTTAGGTAATGATTCAGTCTTCTTGACAAACTCTTACTCATCTTTCATGGCCTCGCCTAAATGTCACTCCTCTCTTGAGTCTTTCCAGCTCTCTCAAGGGTTATGAGTTGCTTCTGTTTCTATTTTCTCATGCAACTTTTTCATACTTTCACTATTTTATTTATATGCTGTCATGATAGTGAGTTCCTCAAAAGTAGGACTTCTACCATGTCCCCTATAACCTTGCTGCTACAGTAATGAATGGCATAGTTTATACAATAAAAACGTTTATAGAATCAATTTATATACATCTGCTACTGTCTCTGTCCTTTGTTTTAATGCATACATTCATCAAGAGCAAGACATTTTGATTTGCTGAGTACTAAGTATCATTTATAAGCTGTTTGATCTAGGTTTAGGCAGTAAGATTTAGCTTCCTTATTTAGAAAACAAGAAGAGATATGATTTCTTTTTATAGACGATAGTAATAATAACAACAGTATAGATCGATTTCTGTCTTTTTCTTCATTCTCACATGCTCTTTTAAGAAGTCTGGCTCAAAAGGATAGTTGAAGACAATAAAGGAGTTTTTATTCTGAAGAAAAAGATTTTGAGGAGAACAGAAGAACTGTCTTCGACTATGAAAAGTGCTTTCATGTGGAAGAAAGGCAATCAAGTCCATGTGGCTACTGGAGCTAGAACTAAGGCTAATGGTGAAAGTTGCTAAGAAGCACTAAACCTCAGATAGAGGTTGGTATAAGTCATCTTATATCCCAGACATAAGGTTTCAAGGATCAGTAAAATACCCAAGTCACTCCCAAAATTTGGTGACATGTCAGGTTTTCAACATCTAATTTTGGCAAGTAAAAAACAAACCAAGGAACAACAGAAAAGCAAAACAGCTATCACACCATCATTTCATAAATATGAGATAATTTTACAGAAAATAATAGGAATGACATAATAAAGAATAGGTCTTTCAGGATAAGGATAGTAGTAAGCTTACAATTATACACATACACACACATCTCCTGGAACTCAAATACACACAAATTTCCCCTTATTTTGCTTAGGTCTTGCAAATATTAATACTAATTTAATGGGCCCGTAAGTCAGCATTTGAGCTTGTAAGTGTCCAAAAAGAGTCCTCTAGAATTTGCCACCCTGGCATGCAAATTCTTTTGAGATGAAAACAAAGCCCAACAAGCACAAGATGAGTTTTGTTTTGTTTTGTTTTATTGTTTTGTTTTATCAACTTCTTTACCTGCCTAAAGGAATTCATATAGAAAAGCTTGCTTCAGAAAGGAAGCTTAGCATATTTATCTTAGCACATATTAATTAAGTGTGGCAGACAGCAGGGAACAAGCAAAAGTCTGTTTGTTAGATCCTCTATGTTTCCCATTGTTTCTGGGAGGCCCAGCAGGAATTTGTTTACTCATTCTCATCTATCTGTGATTGCTTACCTTCCCTTTGAAATCTTAGACCCCTGCCTTTCTCCTCCTAATCAAGACTGAAATATAAGCCTCAAATGCCCAATATGCCCAATGGGGTCTGTAGGGGAGGAAATAATTTTCCTCCTCCTCTTCTTAGTTCTTTTGGATGGTCTAATAATCAAATTGACATGAGGCAGATTAATGGGAGAAAATGACAAAATATATTAAGTATATGGGGTTTCCCTAAGAATATGGGGCCTGAGGGCAGGTTGGGCAGTTAAGGCTTATATGCCATATTGAGCTAAGGAGAAAAAGGGGTAGAGATTGTAGTTTGGGACTTTAAAGATTAGGGAAGGCAATTCACATGAAGATAGAAGAGCATATGTTTGGTAAATAAATGTTTGTTGGGCCATCTTTAACAGTGGGAAACAAAGAGGAATTTGATCAAAGGGGCCTTGCTAGGTTCTTCTCTGTCTACCACATACTAGCTCATATTAAACTGTTGTCTATGATAATAGCTCCCTTCCTGGAGCAGATCCTCTACCTACATTCCTTTAAGCAATTAGGGTGAAGGTGAAAGGGTCTTCCTGAGTCTTTCATTTCTTAAAAATAATCCACTTAAAATGATCAATATCCCAAAAGGCATATTTTGGGGTGGCAAACTCTGCTTCCCCTCAAGTCTCATATTCTTATGACACCCCCATATGTACATACATGACAAATTTGGTCATTTTCTCCTCTTGATCTGCCTTATGTTGATTAGATTATTAGTCTAGCCAGAAAAACTTAGAAAGGTGGAAGAAAAACTATTTTTTATGCCCCCACAAGCTTCACTGTGCTACAACCCCTTTTAAACCTAATATTCAATTATAAGGGGTCCAAATATATATATTTACACACACACACACACACACACACACACACACACACACACACACACATACATATATATATACACACACACATACATATATACTTGTTTAGTTTATAGGCTTCTTTAGGTATAAGAAGGTATTTTCCCACAAATATTTAAAACTTCGGAACCTAATATAGTTATACTGCTTTGACTTACTTTCTGTAGTCTGATAAATATGAACTGAAACTTTAAGCAAACACAATCAACCTGGAAGGTCTAGGGGAGGTGCTAGGGCTTATGGAAGTTCTTGAGCTCTACATAATTGCAAGAACCCTATGCAAGAACCCTATGCAAGAACCCTACAGGAAGAACTCTGTGTTTATAGTAAAGCTCTATGATTCTAATTTCCTTTTTTTCTGTTAAATAAATACCCTTCCACCTTCCATGATTCTAATTTCCTTTTTTTCTGTTAAATAAATACCCTTCCACCTTGGCACACAGGCTGAAATGTGCACATGGCTTGCCATATATTCATGCTCTGTGTTGCAACCTTTTCTTTTTTCTCAAATAAATCCATTTGGTGATGAAACACTTGGACGATATTATTTTTCTGTCGACAAGTCAGGACACTACATTTTTGAGCAAGATCTTTGATTTTGACATATCTTCTTGCATCATATTTTTCCTTGAATCTCTAAAACAACTTATTGTTTGTCAATCTGGAATTATGGACATAAATATATATAAATAAACATAGTGCTTCAAGTTGTGTCTTTAAGAAAATCCTACTGAGCAAGATTAGGGCACTGTTGGTAAGGACACCATTTTCTTTTCCGCTTTGGTTTCCTGTGTAATATTGGATTGTCCCTACTCTGAATCAGGGTCCAGGATGAACCCAGCTCTTCTGAGGGTGGGAGTGGTGGGTGTAGGGTTCATTATCTCAGTTGTCTGAGATAGCAACTGAAAGGAGAGCCTGTCTCTTATGACAAGGGCAAAGCCACTGCTTGGATAAAAGGGTATGGCATTAAGGCCAACAGAGGAGATTTTGAACTTTGCACAGGTTTGGGATAAGACTTATGCAGTAAGTTATACAAAAGTTTGAAATTGACAGTTTACAGGAGCTGTGGAAAGCTGACACTCAGAGCCCAAATTTTATAATTAGTAGCATAAGTAGGTATAAAGTTTGCATTGTCACATTTGTTCAGTCAGTTTCTCCTGAAAGTAAAATATTTTAACAGAAGGTGTTTCCAGAAGCAGTACTTTTTCCTCTAAGCAACCTGATTATACTCAGGAAGTTACATGTAACATCTTGTAGTCATAAATATAGAGTGCTACCTGTCTTCCACCCAAGGCTACTGTAAAGATATAACATAAATAATGAGTTTTGAATTAAAATTCTCAATAACTATTATACATTATTAAAATGACCCACTTTCTGAAGATATAAAGGAACAGAACTTGCCACCCTCAAAAAAATCTTTCTTTGGCATAAGGGTTATTTTAGGCTGGTTAATTTTTAAGAAACAGTAGACCTGAGAAAAGTTCTGAAAAACAAGTAGAAGTCACCCTCTGTAAAGGACACTTAGATTTGTAAGGGAAACCTTTTGTAAGGATGTTTCTTTCACTGTTTCAGGCCTATTATTACTATCAGTGGAGAAGGCCCTGGTCTGAAGTCTGCATGATGACCTTATCCTTCCTTATTGACTGTGCGTTTCCTGGTAACTTCCCATGGCTGACTCCTACTCACGACATTTCCTTTTGTCTTTAGCTGAAGGTGGTATTTAAGGTGATGGCTTCAGCCATTTTAGCAATTACTCAGTTCTTCTGGGTCTCTTCTATGAGTACAGGAGGTATACATGTTATTAAATTTTAATTTGTTTTTCTCTTGCGAATCTGTCTCATGTCACTTTGATTATTAGATTGGTCAGAAAAACTGAGAAGGAAAAGTTTTCCTCTTGGACAATGATAAGGAGGTTATGATAAATGACATATTTGAGCTATAAAAATAATTGAGGGTAAATTAGTCTTATAAAATGAGAAGTGTAGGCTTCCAGATATATGTATGAAATGTCTTTGAAAAATTAGAAATGTAGATTTATTTCTGGAATCAAAGAGCAAGTCACAGCGGATGAATTTCCCCCTCACCCTTTCCCCTCACTGAATAATATTTAGATTGAATGTATGATGTCGTTGTATCATTCTCTTATCGATCTATTGGTTTGGGAAGAACGTTCACAAACTCTGATCGCAAATTAGAGTAATGACCATAGTAAAATCCCGCCCCCCCGCCCCCAAATTGTCTGAATCTGAGGCATTGCAATTTGTTATGATCTTTATTTACACCTCCCGGCAGCACAAACACAGTGCTAAATTGTGATGCTTTGCAAGAGCAACCCAGGAATTTCTGGGGTTTGGTCTATCACCAGAGAGAAATGTCTTAAAGAGACACCTTCTAGAAGACTCCAAACCTTAACTGTTTAGCTAAATTCCAGGCAGTTCTAGTGGTCTTCTAAAGTCTTAAGTTTCCATTTGGGTGAAGATAGCATAATAATTTGTCTTTCTCAGAAAGAAGCAGTTTAAAGGGAAGGAAGTGGTTTAAAGTCTAGGACCTCATTCCCAAAAGAAGAGAATATTGTTCTTATTGAGGTTATCCCTACATATGTGAAATTGAGATGTTTAAGGGAACTATCTGGGTAATTCAGACAGCCCCAATTTTTCTTTTATCTGAAATATAGAAAGTCCTCATCGTGGTTTCCTTCAGACTCCTTTTATTATAACGTTGATGAGATGCCTTAGGAGCTTAATCCATGTTTATATCAATTAGCATATGGCTTTGTTAAACTTTTTTGCTTCAATTCCAAGAATCTATGGATGACATTAAGTGAGGATTTACTGTTCTCGGATTAATGAGATAAGCAGTGGTAGTGTGTGTATTGTTTTTCTCTTCTTTGTGGGAGGTGGAAGTATTTTGCAAGAATTGTTTGACTAATTGCCTCCATTCTCTGCCTCTGCATGTACAGTGTATGCTCCCTGGCTATCTTAATAGTCTTGTTTGCTTCCCATTCAAAGAATTATAAATTTTTGGAATGTTCTTAAAATATTTGGCCTCAATATTCTGTTTAGCCTATCAATCCCATTTTGAAGATAGAGAAATTGACCTGGAGGGTAACTATATGATTTGTTGGTGGAGGCTGGACCATCCCAGGGCAATCCATCCATCTCAGTCAGGAACTCTCCCTCTCACACTAGATTGTGGAATAAGTTCCTTGTTGCCTACAATTGAGGTTGAAATCACTCAAAGCTAGCAGGACCAGTCCCCCCCTATAAAAGCAGCCAGTCTTACTATTGGAGGTCTAAGAAGTCCAAGGTGAAAAATTACTCCAACTTTAAAGCCAGCTACTGAAAGATATCAAGGGGGTTAGGCAGGGAGGTGAAAGAAATATTCACCTTTGCCTACAATTTTTAACTGTACCTATTTTTTTTTTTTTCTAAAGCGTTCTTTATGTGGCATCTCAGAATCAATCATTTGTGAAGCACTGCAACAGTTTTCCCTGCTTCTCCAACCAGTTTCCCAAACTGGCCGAATCATATTAATCAGAGGCTGCCTTGGTCACCATGTAAGGTAATAGATTAAGCTACTAGCCTGGTGAGAGAAGAATATATACTGCCTTTTCTCCTCAGTGCACTTAGAAGGAGGCCATGGCCTGGCAGATAATCCATACTTATTAGGGCAAAATCAATGTGCCCAATCAGGTAATGCCCT
>NW_011889062.1:2413321-2458332 GCF_000151845.1 Pteropus vampyrus | reverse complement strand
CTTAACCATGGATGCTAGGGTAGGTGGGAGAAATTTATGTCTGACGCCTTTTCCTCCTCTGAAATGATGAATATCTTCTTTCCCGAGAGAAGCGTTGTGCATTCAAAGTATTTCTCGTGAGTGCTTTGAACATGACTGCAGTTAGTGGAAATTTTTCCCTAATAATATTAAATACATTTTCCCTCCTGGGAAGAAAGCTAAAGGGTCCACATCTAAACTGAATAAAAATTGCTGCCTCTAACCTTCTGATGTCCTCTGGCGGTTTACCTGTGTAGCTCTTGCTTTGGTCTAAGCAGCTCTGTTGGAAGGCTGAGACCTAGCCTTTTGTGATCAGACAGAATTAGAATCTAGGCTTTCAGATAAGGATAAGATTACTTCCAAGGGCCTTGGCAGACAGCTCTCAGTACTGGGGATCAAGGTTTCCTCCTGTGTGTGGGGTCTCTGAGTGACCAGGCATTGGAGACAACTCACAGGATGTTCCACATTCTGCAGTGAATGGCACTGCGGGGGAGGGCCACAAACACCTCCTGAGCTGTTGAAATGGAAAGAATTTTCTAATTTTTCCCAGAACACAAGGAAAGATAGAGTGATATTACAGTACCATATCAATTTAGAAAATAAAATACAGCAACGTTAGTCATTACTATAAGAAAAACTAAAACTATTACTGTTACTATAAAAGAAAACTAACCAATCTCTAACCAACTGAGCAGACAAAATTTTATCAAGAAATTCATTAAACCAATAAGAAAACACATAAACTGCATGTTTGCATTGTATCAATGATTTCTTTTTAAAAGTAAAATTAGCTGCTCTTTCTTTACTGTATTATTTCCTTGAATGAATTTACAATTCTCATACCAGACTCCTTGACTTTTGACCATATTCAAGGTAGGATCATATTAAAAAGATCTTGAATGGTTCTCCAGGATCGAATAAGGCACCAGGCTACACAGTTTACCTACACTGTTGACTGAATAATCTAAGCAATGTTACAAGATAAGTAATATTCTTATCCCCATTTTATAGGTGAGATTCTCCTGCTTGTTTTGCTTCCCTATCATTGCCTGCCTTCCCCAATCCTGCTAATTTAGCACTGCATTCTCTCTAAGGAGTCCCTGATGCAGCCTAAAAGAGTGTAAGGTGCCCAAATCCACTATTGGGGTATAATGTTTTAGAGTGAGTAGATGGTGCCTGTGTGCCCCTCCCATCTCCCACCATGTCTGCCCAGTCTGTGCCATGGCACTCCTGTTCTCATGTCCTATTTTTTTTTTTTTTTTTTCTGCTTGGACAGAAGTCTCACCACAAACTCCAGTGCTTTTGGTTGGGTTCCTGAAACCCTGCCTTGCCCTGATTGTTCTACCCTGGTCAGTCCTCCCACTGTTCTCTGCTCTGACTGGGGACACACACAACTACTCAGGAAATTCTTTGAATCCTTTGCACTTTGTTTGCTTGTCATTAAATTCTTGGGTCCTAAACTCCATACGTCAGCCTCCTTAACTACTTTGGCTCCTTCTGGTGGGCTGACACTTCACCGTCCCCTCCTGATGTTTTGGAGCTCAATACTTTTTTGAGTTTCTTTGCTTCTTCATACCAGTATTCTCCTCCCCAGGAGCAGTTCTAGGCTTTGTGGAACCCACAGCTTATTCAATTTGGGGAGCTTTCCAAATATATTACAAAAGTATCAATACTCACTTAGTTACAAGATGACCCTTTGGAGAGTCATCTTCCTCTCTTTGACTACTCTTTAGTCAATTTATCAGAGGTGCTTACATAAAATGCTTCCTGTCATAACCTGGCTTCCTTTGACCACTTAGAACACTTACAAACCCCCATACCCATAGAGACCAGTGCAAGTGAGGAACCCTAAAACTTAAGCAGCACTAGATCCATAGTCACTCTGACCCATTCATTGTGGCTCCGAGTGAGGACCCCTCGCTTTCTTTTTTCAGTTTCAGAGAGCCGTAACTCTAACAGAAAGCATGTGAGAGAGACAGAGACAGAGAGGAGAGTGAAATTGTATTTGTACATGTGAAGTAGAAGGAGGAACAGTGTGTATGTGTGTGTGTAAAAGAGGGATTGATTCAGACCATTCTCTCTAGCTTGCTAGGCCTCACTCCTTTGGTGTAGAACCTCTTTCATTCCTGACATTTTATATTTGCTTTTACTTATTGACAGATTATCCTGCAGGAAGATTGAATGCATTTATGGTACTTTCTTGGGGTCTAGCCAGGCATGAGTTGATCCCCACCTTGAGATAGGGCATACTTGGAGAAGTAAAGACTTAGAATACACCTAGGCAAGCTCAGGATGTGGGCTGCTAGACAGAGTGTGGTATCCATGGGGCAAGGAGATGGGGAACTAGGGTTATCAGGTGAGGCTGGGAGCATCAGGGAGGTCACCCCTGGAATAACGGGGATCCTGATGGGCCTTTGGAGCCAGCTCTGTGGCCCTCTCCTCCTTGAACAAGGGGCACCAGAAAAGGAGAGCTAAGGGCTCAGCAGCCTGCATCCGGCAAGCATGGCTTCAAGTGACAGAGTGCCACCTGGAGTTCAGTGAAAAATTTCAATCCCTAGGGCAGCTCCCCAGACCAGAGTGTGGGAGTTCAAGAATAACTTTAAGGGTTGTTGGGAGAGGAATCAAGCAAGATCAATAGGTCGATTGAAATAGGATTTAAGTGGGAGACCAGATCTTGGAAAGACTTAGGGGCAGCACATCGAGGCTAGGTGTGTTCGTGTTTCTGGGACAGAGATATCTACTCTCTGTGTAGTCTTGAGCAAATTATTTAATTTCTCTGGGTGTCCTTAGTCTCTCTATTTGTTCTGATTAAATAGTAATAGTGTCACAGGATTACTTTAAAGACTAAATAGGTGCAAATATTGAGTATAAACCAGATCTTATTCTACTTTTTTCCCTAGTGCCTAATACCAAGGCTGTCACATAATAGGCCCTTTATAAATATTTGTTAAGCTTCCAACTTATTAAATTATACAGATATATCTACATAAATAAATAGCTAGATTGATCTCTATAGATATAGATACATAAATCAATGTATATGTATATAATGATGTAAGCTTATCTATATATTTATTTATTATCTCTTAGTTTTTGAAACTCAATATAAGGTCAGGGCCAGAGTGGCATAAGTGGTGACAATCCTTGGTCAGAGAGTGTGCTACTAGAGCTTGTGAATTCCTACTGATGGAGGCTGGTGCAGCAAGTATGGGCGAGGATCTCTTTAATACACGGAAAGACAAGATTCAGAGATGACGACTCAACAGACTTTGACTTGTTTGTCCTAAACTCTATCTCTACTTAAAATGGTGTTAAAACCAAAGTTTAGAGTGATTTTCCTAAAGCATTTATCACTATTTGTTTTCACTGTTTAAAAACAAGGCTCAGCTAATGGGAAAAGACTCCTATTAAGTATTCGGTGAGCTTCACTCTTTCTGTTTGCCCCAAAGGCACCTTTTGCAAGGGATAATGAAGTGTTCTCACTGATTCTCTATTTGGCTTCCAGACTTTGATGTACTTAAATACATTTTTTTTTTTAGTGTTGCCTTTGATCCTGTGAAGCCTAGAGCTGCCCTCCACTTCATGGAGGAAATAGGGTTCAAGTTCAGTCTTGAGTGACAGAAAGCAAAGAGCACAGCGCAGGCTGGAAGCAAGGGCTTTGGCCACAGATAAACCAGAGTCCAAGTCCTGGCTCTGCCATTTACCAAATGTGTGATCTTATGCAAGCTACTTCTCTTTTAAAGACTCAGTTTATTCTTTAGATTAAAATGATAGTACCTACCTAATAGGGTAACTGCTGCCCTTGAAAGAAATAATACCAGTAAAATACTCAGTACAGTGCCTGGTACAGAGTATGTGCTTAATACAGTTTAGCTATTTGTATAAGGAAGGAGGAAGGGACAGATGTACAGGTAAGGATAACCAAGCACCAGTGACGGGGAGAGGCAGCCTGGTGTCCCTCTGGGTCAGCTCGCGTGGAGTGTAGGGCTCAGAGGCGTGGTGAGAAATGCAGTCAGTACAGAGGGTGTGATTAATTAACAGAGAGCTTTAAAAACTAGATAGAAAACTCAAGTAGATATAAAAAAGCTGTGGTAGATTTTTGAACACATTGTCTTGAAAAATAGTACCATGTGAGTTTAGGACTTCCTTTTAGAAACTGAAATTCCTTTTAGACATCACTATGTGTCAGGGACCACGCTGCTGCGTCCTATCATTTCTCAGACTCCGTGGAGTAAGAATTATCTTACCCATTTTAAAGATGATGTTTTTATTGTGGCCCAGAGATAAAGATTAGCCCATGGTCACCTTTGAAATTCAACTCATCTGTTAAGTGGAGATTAAATCAGCATGTGTGAGGGTAACACATGGGAAGGGCATATGAGAGAGCCTGTGCACTTTCCGCAGAGAAGGCATTCAACTAACACTACCTCCCCTTAGTTCTGTCTTAGATTTAAAGACCGGGCTTCTGCTCTATTCTCGTGCCAAGCCCCAGCTTTGCTCACTTCCGTGTACCCCTTTGGTCCTTCCATGCCTGTGTCCCTGTGTGGATAATCTCCTCAGGGCCTGATAACTTTCAGGACTGGGTATCTTTCTTTGAACGCCGCCTGTGGCTGTGACTCCTCTTTCTTCTAGACTTTTGGATGGAACTGCTGGCCTCTGCCTGTCTGCCTGTTTACTTAGAGTCGACAAGTTGCCACGCTCCAGCCTCTTTCTGGGACACCAGTGTGATAGCTCCTTGACATGGCTTCCTGCCTGGAAATTTACCCATTGCCCACCAGCAGTGTCCAGGCAGCATGTGGGCTAGAAATCCTAGGTGCTGAGCTCTATTAGTCTGATCCATCCCTCTCTCCAAGTTGCTCTTCCAACAGTAGAGCTTATGAACAGTAGAGATGCTTGGGCCTTGTTCTAGACCAACTGAATCAGATGCTTCCATGGTGCGGCTGCAGGATCTGTATTTTAAAAATGTCCTCCCAGGCAGCTGTTTCACAGGCTGCCCTTTGGGAAACACTGATACAGGTACTTTGACTACATGACCTTTAAGGCCTACTCAGCGAGCCTGTGGTTTGCTCACAGTTAGGTCAGGTTCATGAATTAAATTCAGGTCCATACATTTCCTTTCCTAAGGGTTTTTAAAACTACTTCTTCAAGAGAAAAAGTATTTAATCTCCCCTCCATATCCCCTCTGGATGAACCCGTCTTAATCTCTACGTGTGTTAGAAGTTCTGCAGGATAACGTCAAAGCTCACCTGCTTCTGCAGCTTGCTTAGCATTTCAACTTGCTCTCATTCCTAGGCAGGCCTCTTGCCATGTTTAAAGCCTGACCTTGCATACAGCCTCCTGCACCTCCATTTGCTCTTTGCTGTCACTAACTCACCCTAGTTTCAAGTTTCCTCTTAGAAATGATCTGCCAACATTCAAAGCCATCTCTATCAAAGCCATTTCTTTGAACTCTTTTGAAGAGTAATCTAGAAACATCTGAGATTTAATGTCTTTTAAAATACTGTGGAAAAAGAAAATGGTTATTCTGTCTCGATTGAATCCTTCAGAATCATTAGTTACCGGGTTAGGTCTTACTGACGTCCTAAAACCTTTGTCGATGTACTCAAACCTTTTAAAAATTGGTTTATAAAGTGAGAAGCTTGGAGACTTTTGAACATCTCTCTATAAAATTGTTTTAAAATGTTATATATTTATATGTCATTTTACTTCACCTTTACCTCACCTTTACGTAGACCAGTGGGTGCTGTCTATCAATGCTAGTGATTTTATTTTCTTTGAGCATCTGTATTTGTGTACTGTAGAGAGTTCCTATGGTAATAAAATAATAATTTTATTAGAGACCAATGTATCCCTTGACTGTTTTCATGCTACCCAGAATAAGATAGGTTTTGCCAGTTCTGGTTTCACAGACAGCAAGTTCCTAACATTTTCTGTGTTGTAGACATCAACATGCCTGAAAGCACAATGACAGTAAAAATGTCTTAGATTCCTAGAATAACCAAGAATATTCTGGCATGAAGTATTTATGGTCATTAATTTGGGAGGAACATTAAGAAGCAGTGAGATGGAATTAGTTATAATCATTCAGCAATAATAAGACAAGAGGAGTTGGAGGGAGGCACGGTTTGTCATCATATCCCTGACCAGGGATATTTTGATTAGTTTGCCATGTGAGTGTCTTGTTAAAGATTATAGTAAATCTCTTTTCCCGTCTGATTATTCCCAGGCTGCTATATACCTGTTTCCTACATCTGGAGGCCAGGTCAGATCTGGAAGAGATTGAAGAAACATCTAAGTCAGCTTCAGTCTCAGGCTTGCTATCTGTTGGCCATAATAGGGAGCCTCACTGAATGGATGTTTACAATGTGGTAACATGGTGGGACACAAGAGGGGATTTGATGATCTGGCTGACAGCTCGTTCTCTTACCGGTGAATCTCCAAACTGGTACAAATGTAGCCGTGCGACTTTAAAGTAACAAGTAGTGTTTTCATGAGTTTGTAGAGCTCTTTAAACAGAACAGTGAGAAAAGAGGGTATTTTCCCTTGTTTCAAGATGGAATGATCTGGTGTTGAGGGTGGCGAGGGTGGCGAGGATACAATTTTGAAGGAGGCTTACTAGAGTGGGCTTCCATTCAATTCACAAAGAAGCTAAGTTGATGCAGGAAGAGTAACAGAGGTTGAGGGATGCTTAGCAATTGGGAGAACTAGGGGTATGCTTTCCCTGGAAAGTTCAAGGAGATAGTTTATATTTTTACTAGAGAATGTTCAACATACGTTCCAAAAACAATTATATGTTCTCCCTGCTTTTTAATTTGTCAAAGAAATTCTGAAATTTAATTACTTAATTACTGGGTCTCAGTAGTTGTACTCTTATAATTATAGACCACAATAGTATATTAACTATAGTGAAATTCATTTGAAAATATTTGAAACCACTCACAATCATTTTAACACAACATAAGTAAAATAGGACAAAATGTCCTCGGAAAATGTACAATACCTGTCTCTTTATGCTAAAGAAATGAATTTAAACATTAACCAGACTTTCAGTTTAAAATGGAGGCAGGCTAGAGGCACCTTATCTGTCCCCTGCAAACATTCCATGAAAATCCCTTTGAAAATGTACAAGTACTTTTTTTTTTTTAATTGTGGCAGATCTGACAAGCAGAATACAGGAAGATCAGGGAGGATGTCCACAAACTGCCACACTGGTGTTCAATTGAGGAGCACAGTGGTGGATTCTATTTGTTCTGCCTTCTGTCTCGGAAGCGTACACATCATCTGGCAGAAGACAGAAAAAAGCTCTCTGTTACCGTCACAGCCCATTCCTAGCTCAGGGCTCCCAACCAGAAATTCAAGCGACTACATTCCTTTCTGTATGAGGACAGCAGTTTTTAGGAAGCCAGATCAGGGCATGCCTCCTCTTTTTTTTCTTCCCTCTTTATTCTGTATTAAGGACTCTGAGTCTTAGTAGAAACCATACCAGATGTGTGATACAGCAGAGTGGAATGTTAAAGCGTAATTGGTGGTGACACATTGAATTGGTATTGTAAGTGTGACAGAGGGAGGCAGAAAGAAGAGCTGGAAGCATGAGTGAGTGAGCATGTATAGATGCAGGAGGGTATGTGTGGGGGCTTCATGACTTGTCTTTGGAAAAGAGGTAATTGCAGACGATGCCTAAGTATTTAGCATAGTCAAGAGACTGCAGCAGTGAAAGAAGGAGGCTTATTTATTTATCTAGCAAGTATTTATCGAGTACCTACTATGTGCTAGATGCTGCTTTGTGGTAGAGAAACGCCAGTGCAAAAGAGAAACGAGGGCCTGGTTCTAGGACAGGGGACAAAAATAAGTAAATCATTAACAAATGTAATTTTTTATAATCATAAATGCTGTGAACCAAATAAGATGGGGTGGTGTGGCTTCTTAGACTGATCCATTGTGGCACCAACATAGATTGGGCCCAAGGCTGCAGGGTTTGTCCAGAAGAGATGAGAACAAATGGGGTAGAAGAAACAAAATTTGATCCTTACCACACTCTATTATGCAGGTACTATTACTATCCTGTTTTACAGACGAAAAAGATAATCTGAGATAATAAATAGGCAAAGAAAAATCCTTAAAAGAAGAAATACAAAGTTAATACATATTTTGAACTTGTTAAAATTCACAAGTAATGAATAAGCACACTAATAATTAAAGGAATAAAATTTAAAATTATAATTAGATACATTTTTCATCAACCAAATTTGCAAAGATTAAAAAAAAAAAAATGACTGAATTATTGCTAGTGATGGTGGCGTATCTTTGACCCTCTCATTTGCTGCTGAGGAAAAGGTTCCTTGGTACAACTTTTAATTAAAACAATTCTATCTGTGGAGTAGATCCAAAGAAAATTACCGGAGAAGCAAATAAAGATTACTATACCAGATGTTAATTTCAGTACTAGTAATAAAATCCTCAAATTGGAAGCAACCTACATGTCTGACAGTAGGGAAATATTTTCATATGTAGAACCATTATATAGTTATTAAAAATAATGTTCATGAAAATTTATTGATGACGCGGGGGAAATGAATGTTAAAATATTAAATGAAAAAGTAGGCTAAAAATTGAATACGTGATATCATGAAATTTTGGTAACAGAACCATCTGAGGTCCAAGGGGCACATACATGAGAGAGTAGAGACCCCACACACAAGAGATTCCCGTAGGGATGTATGTAATTAAATTTAATCATTTTCTTTTGTTAATCTGTCTTATGTCTATTTCATGCAAAGGCAGCAGCAACAACATTTGACAAAGATTGTGGTACATGTGAATGAAGTCCATTTTGCTCCTGCAAAAATGACTCCTCAGTGCCAGATTTTTACCATCCTTATGCTCTTATAATATGATTTAGTCTGCTTCTAAATCAGAAAAACTAAGATAGGTAAACAATGTCTGTAAATTAAACAGATATTCAGGGCAATAGGAAACCTAAGACGACAACTGATTTCTTCCAAACTCCCTGGCAAACCCCATTTTTTTGTATTTTGCAATCCTTCATCTATCATTTAAGCTGGACTTCATTCAACTGCCACTTAGTATGGGTTATCACTACATCCTCATTGTTGTATGTATGTTTTCTGGATGGGTTGAAGTCACCCCTGCTGCAATGCTGATGCCCTCACAGTGACAAAGAAACTGTTAGAAAAAGTGTTGTCTACTTGGGGTACACCTTCCACAATCTCCAGTGATCGAGGCACCTACTTCACTGAGAAAATTACAGAAGCCTTAATGGAAAGCCTTGCAAACCTTTTGGAATTCTCTTTGACCTTTTCACCCTCAATTATCAGGCAAGGTTGAGAGAGCTAATAGAAAAACTAGATTAAGCAGAACAAGTTTTAATTACATGAGACTAAATGAGCTGATGAGAGTGGTTACAATTTTTATGAATTTTTGTTTGAAACATTGCTAGTTCTTTAATTTTATTTCAGGTATAAAAAAAATCTTTCCTCTTAAACTAACTATGACTTACAGCAATTTGGTAAATTACACCTTCGAAAACATAATGAAAACATTTATCTTTTTCTCCCTACTTGATCCCTCCTGAATTCAGAAACTCTCAGTAAATATTCTTATTTTCATGGCAATATTGTTATTTGTATTAAGTTCAATAAGAATCTGTTCTCTTTGTAACAGGTCACAGTTAGAGACCAGTTATACTACCAACACTTTTATTGAAATGTCATATTTGAGAAAACATGAATAGACTCAGATATGGCCAGACATCTTTAAGAAATTAAGATTGAGTTATGGAAGCCAATAAAACCCTTGGAAATATTTACCTGGTACCTTATTTACAGGGTTCTCAACAGTCTTACCAGGTGAGTAAAGAAAGTCACTTCCTGACAGGTGCAGAAACCTCAAGATATTTTGGGTATGTTGAAAAAAGAGGAACTCGAACTCACCCAAATCTATAGGTATTCCAGGTGAAGTCTGGTGGCAAATCCTTCCCTTGGCTTTCCAGCCTCAAGAGTCTTTTTAAAGTTCAATCCAGAGATTCCTTGTGAAAAATTCCAGCAAGGAAGATTTAAAAGAGCCAATATGATCATTTGCTATTCTTGTATTGATACAAATAACAGGTCATGTTTATTGGTAAATTATTTTGCAAATAAATATTTTTCATTTAGCTATCTTTAGTAAAAATGAGGGAGATTTTAGACAGGAAAATTATGTTTTAGTAATATATCTTTGTGTATATTAGTTTCTCATGCTGTTCATTGTCTTCTTCTTCTTCTTCTTCTTCTTCTTCTTCTTCTTCTTCTTCTTCTTCTTCTTCTTCTTCTTCTTCTTCTTCTTCTTCTTCTTCTTCTTCTTCCTCCTCCTCCTCCTCCTTCTTCTTCTTCTTCGTTGTTGTCATCCTTACGGTCTTCATCATTGTTTCCTCCTCCTCCTCCTCCTCCTCTTCCTTCATCTTCTTTGTCTTCTTCTTCTTTTTTGTCATTGACTTTAAAAAGGGGCTCAGAGCTGAAAAGAAGCAAATCCGGGGTGATCAAGAGTAGAACTCGCATCAGGAGCATCGTTGCAAAGGTTGGGTCTGCACTAGGATAACTGTCCATTGTCTTTTGAGGTTTTGTTTCTACCTGTAAACTGGACTGAATTCTAAATTCTTCTAGTTTCAATATCTGGCTATGACTCTCCAAACTATCATTTCCAATTTTTCTCTCATCTTTTGGCTTGGAATCACTGAGAACTAAAACTCGCATTTCTCCCAAACCTTGTAAGCTAACATGGGATAACTTGATATAAACTTCAGAGAAATCATCGCAACAGCTTGTATATGGACAATCGGTGCCCTTTTTAGAAAGGTCACTAGAGGCAATCAAACCGCAGACCAGGAAAATCTATCAGATTGTCACCATTTGCCTTCACCTTATCTGAAGATGCTTCAAGCCAGACATCTAGAAATCTTCTCAACTACCTGCCTTCAGAATTCAGAAACCAAGATTATAGTTTGCTCCAATTATTAACCTCTCCACTGCCAAGAGATCCCTCTTATTAAATACCTGATTGCTTGAACCAGAGGCCAACTTTGGGAGCCCACCTATATCACTGCCTCCTGAAATGAGACACAACTGTTTAACTGAACTGATCTATTCTCAAGACAGACTAATTTAATGAAATATGGAACAATCTATCAATCCAACTTCTGGAATATAAAACTTCTCAGAAAGTTTTGAAGGCGGGACTGAAAGGTCTCAGAACAGGCCTCCCTAGAATGTGCCACTTTGGCATGTGGCACAGCTAAAAGCAATCAAGACCTTGCAGGCTCATGAGAAAGTTTCACCTCTCCCTTAAAGAATTTAAATTAAGGGCATTGCTCATAATCAGTTATCACCAGAAATAACTTTTTATGACCTATCTATAAGGCAGAGAAAACTTCTAATTACTGGACACCTGCTCTTCTTCTATTTTCCTGTGAATGACTTTCCTCCCCTTTGAAATCCCAAGGTGCCTTACTTCATTCTTAGCTCAGAATGCCAATTATACATCATTTTCTCTTTTTATCTCTGAACCACTCATGTATGTGGGGTGCTCATACGTATGTATCCAATTAATTTAGTCACTTTCTCTTGCAAATCTGCCTCATGTGTATTTGATTATTAGACCAGCCAAAAGAACCGAGAAGGGCAGGTAAAGGAATGCTTCTTCCTCCTCACAACTCTCACTCTCCACACATTTCTTCATGGTTTGAATTTAGGGAAGATATGTTGAAAATTTATTATCATGATTTAAAATAAACTCATAATATAAAAGTGAAGAACAGTTAGTAGTAGACAATTATCTTTCTGGGCCAGAGGCAAGGAACAGCAACTTGAGGTCATTGGTGATTCTGTACCAGTGTCTACCACAGAAATACAGGCACATGCTGAAATCTGCTCCACTTACGAGAGACAAAAATTTCTGCTCCAGCAGAACTGCAGCTGGTAAAACAAGAATCCAGATTCTCCTGTATACCAGTATACTCTATCCAGTGTTTCTAGTAGCATTATTATCTATTTTTCAGGAATTCCTTTTTCTCTGAACCTCTTGCTTCTCTCCTGAAGCAATTTTTTTATGCTTTCTCTTCCCTTCAATTTACATTTAAATGCTTAGTGGGTTCATGACACTGTACGATTCTTTATAATAGGTTCTAAAATACATGCAAAACTTTTATAAAATTTTTCATAGTTGGATATAAAGTAATGCCCATGAGAGGTTATTTTTGTGTAGATAACATATAAAATGAAATTCAGAAAATGATGAGAAAGAAGTTAATTTTCTTCCAGTTGAATATATAGTTGATTTTCTTTCGTTCTTTTTTTTTTTTTAATATAAGAGTTAAAAGGAAGATGGGAAGAAAATCAGGTTTGTGTTAATATGCAACAACAGCAATAGGAAACTGATACACCCTGATACTTTACCTGTAAGTTATCCTTCCTGGTCTGACTCAAAGCCCTCAGGACTCTCTAACTTTACACAGTCCCCTATAGACAGTAAAGAGAAGGTTGTGATTGCTTCTAGTAAGTGGACTTCCCTGTTCAATGAGACAATTTGACCTACTCTTTTTACCCTTCAACTCCATCTGCCTCTTCATTATTCTTTCCAATAAAGGGCTTCTTCACAGCACCACCTCAAGGGTTGGAAACAGAATGGCTGTGGCCATACATAAGAATAATAAGGCATGTACTTGAGATATGATTGGTTTTAGGGCAGTATCAGAACTGATGCATGGTGCCATGCAAGTTCAATGGGAACTGCTTAGCAGAAGCTTATAGCTGATTATTTATGGCTGTTGGAAGTTAGCGTGCTATTCTGTGCTTATAGCCAAGTAAAACTCTATAATGCTAGGTTTAGGCTAATTGATATCTGTATAAATGACATTGGGAACTCACTCTCCACTCTCTAAATATGAAAGAAGTCATAACCAGAAAAATTAGATGAATAACTATCCACTATATAAGCTACCTGTTCTAGTAGATTAGTCGTTCACAAACTTAAGAATACATAAGAGTCACCAGGGGAACTTGTTAAAAAAAAAAAGTGTAGATTTGCATTTCCGCTTTCAGTAATTCTGAAATTGAGTAGGCCTGGGATGTATCTTCACATCCCCTGTATCTTTACATCCTCTGATTGAGTAGGCCTGGGATGTATCTTTACATCCCCCAAGTGATTCTTAAGCAAGTAGTCAGTGGAGCACACAGTAAGAAAGCATGACATTAAATAGCAGAAACTGCTTGAGACAGGGAGAGACACCATGTAGACATTCCGGTGTTTTGACTTATCTGCAATTTCCAAATGTTTTTTCTACTTTGATCTTCTTCATATGTAGGTATTCTTTCACCATTACCTCATTACATAAGACGTTGAAAGCAATGGGGTGAGGGAATGGGAGAGAACATGCTCCTAGGGTAGGTGGCTGGGTGGGTGGGGTGTGTCACACATCATGGTCTCCAGGTAGGCATGTGGAAAGCCCTCCCAGATTCTGATACTATTTTCTCTATTTCCTGTATTTCCCACTTTACTTACCAATAGGTAACTCTTATCTTGGAGTAAAGCAAGTGTCTCTTGGTGGGGAATTTCTAGGTGTGAGGAGATTTTTGCTAACACTCGAGGCATCATGGGACTTGTATTGTGGGTGAGCAGGAGATAAGACCTTGACCTTGGGAGTGTTCCTTCTCTTTGAGGGTGGACAGAGATAATCTGGTCCCTTCTCCACAAGGGCTTCCTCTCCAAAGTCTAGTCTTTCTTTGATCTGAGCAGGGGGTGGGGGGTGGGGGCCCGACTTAAAGTGCAGGTTTGGCAGGTATTCCTAAAAGGTGAGAGTCGCTGGAATCCAGTCCAGAACCCACTCACCAAACTAGATTTTAGAGCCAGGGCAAGGGCTGTGTTTGGCCAGAGGAGGTGGCACTTTTAAAAATCCACACTAGGTCTCTGTTAGCTAGGACTTGGCTGGGTGGCACGCCCAAAGGTCTCAGTTTTAACACTCTCCTTGACTGGGTATTGTGATGATGGAAAGAGAGAAAACAGAATAACATTTAGGAAGAAATTTGTTTACTGCTGTACATTCCAAGAGTTGTATATCCCTGCTTTTCTGACAATAATTGAGCCATGTGACCTCCTCCAGGCTGTGCTCATCTAGCTATCAGAAAAACAAATTCCTAAGTGAGTGACACATTATCCCCTTGTGTCCTGTCAGTCCTCACAGTTGCCAATTTTCAGCTTATCAGCTAGACTTTTAATGCCTGAGGCCAAAGTACTGCAGTGTCTTTTAATTAACTGGCTGCAGACAGCTTTACTGCAGTATCTCATCAGTATACAAAGTATATTGACTCTAAGTTGGAAAATGCTTCAGAGGCATTACAAAACTTCTATTAGAAAAGACTTCTTTCTTAAAGTTTAATTTTATTAGTTTCAAGTATACAGTACATTGATTAGATATTTACATAGTTTATATATATACTTTGTAAGTATCTCCTATCCAAGAGCTCAGAAGAAGAAGGATATGGGAGAAGCTGGGAGGAAATAAGCTTGAAAGAGGTGTTTTACTCTTCACTCCAACCCTTTCCCCTCTTTATTTCTGATCACACAATGATCTCTGAAGAGATTTTGTAGAAGTATTTGCCTTCTCACAACCTACTCCACTCTCTGAAGATGAAAACAGTCCTTGAAATGCAGCACGCTACCCTTTTTGAGAGAGTTCACATCCTGAACTCTCTGACTATAGCAAGATTTGGAGAGTTGCCTGCTGCCCATCTTATAGGCCATGGAAGCTGCAAGAAGCCTCTCTGATTCATGATCTTGGCTTTCAAGTGCCTGCTGACCAGCCTGCTTGGACTGGATCTAGCCTTCTTTCCAATCTTGCTGGCTGTAGTATCTGTGGCTTACTATAGAAGGCCAGACACACTCTCTTAAAGTGAGATTAGCAGGTGCTCAGATCATTAGCTACCTAATCATTAAAGTTTCTAATGGAGTTCTCCCAGACAGACCATTTACTCTGCTTTCACTATATGGCCAGGCACATGCTGGGCACCTCGTATGAATTCAACTCAATCTTCATGCTCTACAAGCTAAGAATCAGTCTCAATTTTCTGTTGAGAAACTCGAGATATAGAGAATTGGAATAACTTGTGTAAAGTCACACATCTTATTAAAAATCAAAACTAAAAAAAAAAAGGTAAAGGAGAAAAAGTGCTTTAGAAGGAAAGGAGGCAGTAGTGCAACTCTTCATTTTGAGAACAAATACTCATTTGGAAAGGGTATATTTTTCTATCTCACTCCTCTGTTGGGTCAGCAGATCAGTGCTGCAGTAATATTTGCTGGGTTTAGAAATGATTTTATTTCATTGATCTCATTTAATTTTTCAATCCTTTACAACTTGAAGCCTGTTTTGGCCAGAATGGAGATTTCAGACATAAAGTTATTTCTCCTTTTTCTCCTCTTCTGTCAGTTTAATAAATATTATAGTAACCACTCTTTTTCCTTCTAGAAATACATACTTTTATGGGGCAAAAGAAAATGTCAGAGGATCAGTGCAGGGCAAGCCCTGACTTTTTTTTGGTTGTGCAAGTTCCTGATTTAAGTTTTGATTGTTGAGGCATCCATTTCAAAGATGGTTGGTTCTCTTGAGTAAACACATTGCCAGCCACACTACTGGTAAAGAGCTAGGCTACCTACCCAAAGTGAGGCTCCATTGTTTTAGAGATTTTGATTGATTTCAGTAACTGGGCCTTTGGGCTACTAGTCTGTTTTCCCTGCCTGTGCTCTAAATCTCCATGCTTACTTTTTAAATCCACCCACAAAGAGTGAGTCCTTGAAATCCTAGGCCCTCATCCTTGACCCTAATAAAAGCAGCACCTGTTCAGGTGCATGCACACTCTCTCTACCTGCAACCTCGCCCTGTGGCCCCAGGTGCTCCAGATCTTGTAAGTAATAAACCTGTATCTTTTCAAAGTTTCCTGAAGGTTATTGCTGAAGGGTGTCTTGCAATCGTAATAGGAATCACAAGAGCTGGTTCAGCCACAACATTGGTTATTGATAGGCTGAGACCAGCATAAAACAGTCTGAGTCAGCACTTCTGGGTCAATTAGTGGTTCACAACATGGGCGGCACATTAGAATCACAGGGATAGATTTTAAAGATTCCCATGCCCAGGACACATGCCAACCTGCTAAATTAGCATCTCTGGGGAAGGGGCCAGGCACCAAAATTAGCATCCCTGGGTGTGGACCAGGCATCAGTGTTTTTTAAAAGGTTCCTGGTATTTCTGATGCATGGCGGTTGAGAACCACTGACTGCTCTAGAGGTGCTTCTCCAAATTTAGTGAGGACAGAAAGCACCTGGGCATCTTGTTAAAATGCAGATTTTGGTTCATGCCTGTGTAAGTACCGAGAGTCTCATTTCTAACAAGTTCCCAGATGAGGCTGCTTCTGCTGCCCTTTACAATTTGGGGAGCAAGGCTCTAGATCAGTGATTCTCAAAGTGTGGTCTATGGATTTTCAGACCAGTATCACCAGGGAGCTTGTTACAAATGCAAATTCTTAGACCTCATCCCAGGCCTGGTGAGTCAGCGACTCAGGGGATAGAGCCCAATATCCTGGTTGAACAAGCTCTGCTGGTGATTCTGATGTACACTAAAGTTTGAGAACCTCTGCTAAATAATAGTTTCGTGTTAGGTTTTCTTGAGCAAAAGAGACCCCTCAACTTAACGAAAGCAATGAAGAGAGCTTATTACAAGGTTGTTTTTGGAAATAAGAGATCAGGCTTCATGGGAACCCAGGAAAAGTTGCACAACCAGCATGCGTGTGATGAACCGTTGCAGCATAGCTAAGCATCCCAGGAACTGGATGTGGTCTGGTAGCATGGAGGGTGAGTCAGGATTTGGAATGACTGACTAGGCTGATTCATTGCTTGCCCAGCTGTAGGAGTTCGCAGTTCCTTCCTCTAGTGCTTTACTCTCTCTTTTGACTCAGTGATTCTCTCTGTCTTTGCTTATGGCAGAGTGGCTTAGCTGGAGTCCTGGAATAGGCTGCTTGAGTTAGAATTCTGGCTTATTATTTGTATGTTCTTGGACATGTCACCTAACTTCTTTTGGCCTCAGTTTTCTTGTCTGTGAAATGGGAATACTAATTGTATCTACCTCACAGACTTGTTGCAGGATTAAATGAGACACGGGGTGTTACATGTTTAGAGAATCTCCTGGGATCCAGTAACTGCTCAAAAAAACAGAGCTGTCATATTGCCTTTGTCTTCATGGTTCTAGTTACATCTACCACAGCTGACTCTTCTAAACCTCGAGTTCAAATGTTTGAGAAAAATACACAGATTGCTGTTGTGAGTCACTGTCATGGTTACTGGGCCAAGTTCCCCCCACTAAGCATCTGTGGATATCTCGTGTCTTTGCTGTTTGTGGCTTAGATGCTTTCATTTACTTGAGAAGATCCATTCATGCTCCAAATAAAAGGAGGAAGAAAGCATCTGAGATACGGCACCACCAGCAGGACACGTGGGGCCTAGTCCAAGGCAATGTGAACTTCTAGGTGACTTATTCTCTTACCTGGGTCCAAAGAGTCTAACCACCTATTGATGACGTTTGTGTCTGACGCCACTGTTTGAAAATCTATTTGTACACGAATTGACCAAATTTTAACAGCGTTTGAGTTACAGAAGTGAAGACCCTGTCGTACTAGTACTATTGCTTCTGCCCACCCCATCTGGAATTACGTGATCACCAAAGCAGGGAACTTAAATGAAAAGAGGACGTTCTGCTCATTGATGGAGGTGAAGAGGATGGCAACCTAAGAATAAAAACTACACATTTAAAAAGCCATCCCCTTCCCACCCTTCCTAGGTTTTTAAATAAATGCCTTTGTCATTGTGCAGGCATGGAGAAAACAGGAGCTCATATTGGTCACTCAGAGACATGTCTCAGTTGGTTTCCTACAACAAAGTCCTGGGTTCATATGCTCAAATGTGTAGACTTTGTAGTTCACAAATATTAAGAGCAGCTTTGTGATGAATCCTCCACAGACAAGATAGTCCTTTTTTGACTAAGTGGTAACTACCAGTTCTTTCCCTATTTACTGATTTCTGAGTGATGAGGTAGAGCTTTGCTAAGTGTGAGATGCTTCCCTCTATAGTTGTGAATTTGCATGATAGTATTCCATGCTTCATCATCGAGAATGTCTCAGCTGTCTTTTCTTTCTCCTTGTAGGAAGGCAGAGCAAAAATCAAATAATAAGTGTAATGAAAAGTCTTATAATGATCCAAGGTCACTCCATGGTTCCTCTTCCTCCCATCTGTACTGGGCAGTCATTAGTTTCCATATTAGAGGATTTTAGACCTGGAAGAGCTGGCTAGTTCAATGTCTAACTTGAGTAATCAGGGTATATACAGATCTCTTTGAAAGGAAATAAATTCTTGCAGACTTTTAGCATTACCTCATATCATTTTTTTATTATAAAGTTCCTTAAATAGGTAAAAATATAAAATTAAATAATATGTGTGTTATACAATCATAAAAACAAAAGTTACAAGTGAAATGTAAACAAAATGACAACCGAAAATTTAAATTAATGACATTAAAGAGCAGATAATAATTAAAGTTAAATTGCCAAAGCTGGATGTATTAATAGAAAGATGTGTTGGCGTAATTGTTTTGCTCATGATTGTTTTCTCTTTATTTTAATCATTGCCAATCATTTAAATTGCAGTCATTATGATTATCATTATTTTGCCACTTTAACAATAAAGTCATGTTAAACTATAAAAGGGTTGGTCAATTTAGAAAATTAGGATGCACAGTCAACATACTGCACAAGAAAAAGTATTCTTTAACAAAAGGATGCTTGCTGTGTATTTATTGGTAACCTAAGTACAGCATTTGACAGCTACAGCACAGGTACTTGGATGTTTAGCTTTTCAACAGTCATGTGCCATACAATGACTCAATTCTCCCATCACTTGTCTATATTCAAACTGCTACAAAAGTCTTGTTCTATGCATGGCAACATCCTGGATGTACATCTGATTAGGAACACAAATACATAGGCAGCCATTGGAACCTCACATTCATCCAGATGACATGGACAGTGTTTGCATTCATAGATATATTTAGATTATCATCAAAATAAAAACACAAAATTACATTCTCATAGATGTTTGGGATTTTGAAAAATCTGAGGACCTTCAGAGGTCCTAGGATTCCAAGTTAAAAAATGGGTTGAGTTACTGCCTAAGTTTTAAACATTTAATTCTCCCAGAAAACCCTGTGAAGCAGACACTAGCATCAGCCCAACTTCACAGATGAGGCTCTGGGGTATGTCCAGGATAAGGAATTTGCCCAGTACTCCAGAGGCAATGAGAGAGGAACCAGGACTCTATCCTAGGTCCATCCATCTCCAAAGTCTCTCTTGTCAAGATCTTTCAATATGCGACCCCAGAAATCTGTCCAGAACTGTTCAGGGAACTACGTTGGTGTGATCACTGGGCAGACAAGGGCTCATGCTTATCCTTTTTAAAGTTTCTTGAGGAAACTCAAGCCAAAGGTGGCAACCAGAAGTGGAATTAATGCAGTGCCCATTTTGTGGGGCAAAATTCTTAATTTTAATGAGAACTCATTTACCTTATACATAATTTCTTTCAGAATCAGTCCTAAAACCATTCAGGCCTGATCTGGACATTTTAGAACCGCACCTAAGGCCAGTGCTAAACTGTGTGAGAATTGCTGTCTATGCCTTAAAAGCTGGCAGTTTGTTCATTTATTTATTCACTAACTATTCATTGTACGGAATACCTGGCTACCCTTCCAGGTATTCTATCAGTATAAGAAAAGAACTAATAGGTCTTTGTCTCTTCATTTATGGACCCAGAACTTTGCTCCTGTTTCCCTTAACATTGGGCATGAGTATCTCTTCATTTCACCAAGCAGGGGGCATGAATCTTCTGTAGGGTGGTGAAAAACCAGACTGATTTTAGCATTGAAAACTCTAGGTAGAAGTCCTGCTTCTGCTGCTAACATGCTCTGTGACCTAGGCAAGCCATTTATCTCCTCTGAGTACACCTTTCCCAACATTAAAATGATAATAGCTGTATCAGTAATAAATTTACATGTTTATTGTAATGGGTCCATGAGACCAAGTATATCACAACACTAGAGACTTAAGCATTTCGACAGAAGGCCAGCTCCCCCAAACACGTATAGAGTAACTATTAAGTGTGAAGATCTATATTGGCACTGGAAATACAAAGGTTAGACATGGTCCCTGACATATATATGTGCGTGTGTGTGTGTGTGTATCGTGATGTAATAAGCTATGCATCATTGTAGAAACATGTGCAATGCAAGAGAGGCAGTAATCAAAGTGCCTTAAGGGGGACTCTTTAAGTTTTGTAGAGCATGATGTAAGTTTATCCTTCATTATCAATAAAAACCACAGCGATATACAGCAGCATGGTGTGCTCGGAGAATAAGTCAGTGAGGTGGGGCATCATAAAAGGGTAACTACCACTCAGTCCCAGAGTACCAAGCCTCGAGCCTTGTCCTACTCTTGTACCACGATTAGATACAGTTGGAGTGCCCACCGATGCTATTTCCTTTCTATCCAGAATTGCAGAAAGTAATTACTTTGCATCAGATTAGAATGCATTATGAGGATGAAAAGCATCAAACACAATCTCCATTTAATTGGCCTTTCCTGCTGATTTTGCATTTGGATGTTGTGACCAGCTCTTGGAACAGGGCACCACGACATGGCGTTTCTTGCTCTCCTGAAGAGGGATCCTTTTCTTTGGCAGGCCCTTGATTATTTCCTCTGAGTATATCATTTGGCCACAGCATTATTGCTCTTTTGTTGGCCCACTTAGGACCCCAGAGTCACAATATACTTGGCTAAATTCCCTATAAACATCAGGAAAATTTACACCACAGTTCTTTAGGAAACAGGTAACATTTCCATTCCTTCTGCTGAGGTCGATGCCTGCAGCACTGAGTGCATTAACCTGTCTGTCCGCCTTATTGAATTGGACAGAATATTTGGCATCTTTCATCCCCAGCCCCCGTCATCATTATTGCTTTGTGCCTTTTGTGGAGAACACAGTTCTATTACATTACTCTACAAATTCAATCAAACCATGACTCAGGCGATGCTGATACCTCCGAATGACATTTTCAACAAATGCTCCTAACTATATGGATGAAATGGCGTTATCCAGATAGCTAATGAAGTGCTGCTGGAGTCTATATTATTCTCTGTCCACTGCTTTCAACCTCAGGGAACAATTAAATACTTGTGTACCGAGATGATGAGAAGAGAAAGTGGGAATCATAAATTCTGTGGGCCTTTTGGATTGGGTTTGACTGTAACATGATTGTATATCCTACTTCACAGCCAAAGGCCCTCTTAAAAATAACTTTCCTGGTCTGAATTTGAAAATGTGCAGGTTTTTTGTCCAGAGTGGTCCAGATCAGAGGTCTCCCAAGTGGAATGATCACACCCAGAAGACAATACATGGGCACACTGGAAAAAGAGAGAATTCATATATATATTTATTTATTCAATATATTAAAAAGTATATATTTACTTAATATATAACACACAATGAATTGGAGTTTTGCTCTAAGCAATAAAAAATTAGTAGTGCCCTCAACTGGTCTATAGGTCACATAGTCAAAATACCATGACAGAAGGGTGAAGGTTGCACAGAAGTAGCATCATTCATTAGTTTTCATTTAGTGGCCTGTGATGTTCTGCAGTTTGTGTGAGCAAGAGTCCTAAAAGTTTTCTGTAAGAAAGACAATATTAGGTAATAATTCAAGGCGAATGGCAGAGCTGATCGCATTTGACATCACATCAAAATAAAGTTGACACAAAACTTTAATATTATGAACAAAACTACTTGCAATATACATTTTGTTTTGGGCTGAATTGTGCCCCCTCTCCCCCATTTCCCAGTCATATGTTGAAGTCCTAACTCCCAGTACTTCAGAATGTGACCTTATGTAGAGGTAGCATCTTTGCAGAGGTAATTAAGTTAAAATGAGGTCATTAGTTCTGATCCAATAGAACTGGTGTCCTTATAAAAAGGGGAAATTTAGACACAGAGACATGCATAAAAGGAAGATGAAGTGAAGACACAGGGAGAAGATGACCATCGACCAGCTAATAAAAGTGGCCTAGAACAGATCCTTCCCTCAGAGCCCTGAGAAGGAACCAACCCTGTGAACACCTTGATTGATCTCAGATCTAGAACTTTGAGAAAAGAAAAATCTGTTGTTTAATCCACCCAGTCTATTGTACTTTATTACAACAATATGAATATTAGCAAACTAATATTCATATCCAGTTTCACTGGCAGTTGGTCTGTAATTATATTTTATGCTTTGAGGTATTAGTTAACATTAGCATGAAGCCATTAACACTAGAGAGACATTTTAAAATTTCAGCATATGAAGACAATCCAAAAGTTCACAAACAACGAAATGTGTTCAGCTACTGTTGCTGCTAAAAATATTACTACTAGAATTCTAAAAAGGACGAAAGGCTTTTCGTACTATTAATAAATAAAACAATTTTTAAAATGTGATGTTTATTTTAATTCAGTCTCTAATTTTTTTATTGTGGTAAAATTGATATACAACATTATATATGTTTCAGGTGCACAACATTATAACCTAATATTTGTATACACTACATAGTGATCACCACTGTAAGTCTAGTTACAATCCATTCTCATACAACTGATCTCCTTCACCCATTTCACTCTCCCTCAAACCCTCTTCCCCTCTGCTAACCACCAATCTATTCTCTACAAGTTTGTTTTTGTTTTGTTTTTAAATTCCACATATAAGTTAAATCATACAATATTTGTCTTGCTTCTTATTTAACTTATCATATTACTCTCAAGATCCAGTCATGTTATCACAAATGACAAGATTTTCTTCTTTTTTATGGCTGAGTAGTAATATATATATATACTTATTTATTTATACATGTTCCACACTTCTTTATCCATTCATGGGCAATTAGGTCATTTCATACATTGGTTATTGTAAATAATGCTGTGATAACCATATGAATACATATATCACATATATCTTTTCATATTAGTGTTTTGGTATTCCTCACATAAATACCCAGAAGTGGGATAGCTTGGTTGTATAGTAATTCTATTCTCAATTTTCTGAGGAATCTCCATACTGTCTTCCATAGTGGATGCACCAGTTTACATTCCCACCAATAGTTTATAAGGATTTTCTTTTTTCCACATCCTCTCCAGCATTTGTTATTTCTTGTCTTTTTGATAACAACCATTCTAATAGGTGTGCGGTAATATCTCGTTATGGTTTTGATTTGCATTTCCCTGATACTTAGTGATGTTGAACATCTTTTCATGTAACTGTTGGCCCACCTGTATATCTTCTTTGGAAAAATATATATTCAGATCCTCTGCCCATATTTAATTGGATTGTTTGGTTTTATGTTGTTGAGTTGTGTGAGTTCTTTATATATTTTGGTTATTACTCCCTTATCAGATGTATGTACTTGCAAATATCTTCTATTCGGTAGGTTGCCTTTTCATTTTGTCTATGGTTTCCTTTGCTGTGCAGAAGCTTTTTAGCTTGATGTAGTCTCATTTATTTATTTTTGCTTTTGTTTCCCTTGCCTTTGGAGTCATAGCCAAAAAAAAAAAAAAAAAAAAATTGCTTGGACCAATGTCTAGGAGCTTACTACCTATGTTTTCTTCTAGGAATTTTATAGTTTCAGGTTTTATATTTAAATCTTTGATCCATTTTGAGTTCATTTTTGTGTATGGTGTAAGATAGTGGTCTAGTTTCATTCTTTTGCATGTGGATATCCAGTTTTCCCAACACCATTTATTGGTGAGGCTATCCTTTCCCCACTTTATGTTCTTGGCTCTTTTGTTATGTATTAATTGTCCATATATGCGTGGGTTTATTTCTGGGTTTCCTGTTCTGTTCCACTGATTTGATTTGTGTGTCTGTTTTTATGCCAGTACCATACTGTACTGATTATTATAGCTCTGTAGTACAGTTTGAAATCAGGGACTAAAATTTTTTATCTCTATTTTATTATGTAGTTAAAATGATAGTCTATACAGAAGACTATGTATATAATTTACAAATAAATAACTATATGTAGATATGGGTGGAAGCTCAGAGTGTTTTATTGATGGGGCATGTAACTAAAAATGGTTAGAGATAACTGGTCATGTGGCTTAGATTTCTCTTTTCTAAGTCTGGATACTTTAGGTCCTTCGGATCTAGATATAGGACACGATAAAGCAAATTTTCAAGGCAATAGAAGTCCTGAAATGACTAAAGTTTTATTCTAAGAAGAACAAGTTTATGAATTGTGTGACTCATATTTTCCTATGAAGATTTAAATGAAAAGACTTTTTTGATGGGTTTCAGGTTTTAAAGATAGTTTCTAAAATGACTTAAATCTGTGTCTATATAAAAGCTAATTTTTGTTAGTTTTTCTTTACCATTTGTCATTTATTCAATACCATTGTAAAAATTCTCATAATGGCAAGAAAATCAGGCATAGCCCTAAAAAGTTGCAAAGAATCCTCACCAACCCATTTATTTGGGAGTTTTTTTTTTTTTTTTGTATATCGCCTAAAAGAAAATTAAGTGGCTCAGTAGCTACACCTGGAGAATGTAACTGACTGCAGTCAAAGTATCAGGGAATAGAACTGGGTAAGGAGAGAATTTCATACACACCATGTACACACAACACATACACACACACGTGCACACATCCTCCCACATATGATATGCTCATACAGTTACACAGACACACACACACACAGACACACACACACACACACACACACACACAGAACATTTATGTAGCCTAGGAGAAAAGAAATCCCTGGCTTTTTACCAGAGACCTAGCTATTTCTTCTACAATAGAAGAGTACATAGCAATCAGCATCCTGTGTGTTTTGATTAACAGGCTTCAAATTAACAGTGGTGCAATAAAAGAGCAGAAAAGGCTGTTGCTTTTTTTGCATCTCTTCCATCTTCAAAAGGGCCCCAAAGGACAGAACATTTAGTATGCGCAAGCAAACAGTGACTTGCCTTATGAGGTCTAAGGCTGTCTGTGGAGTTTTCTGATTACTATCAAGAAAAGCAGAGAGACATTGGTGCTGGGTGGTTTCTTATGCCATAAAAGCAAGCATGTACTTAATTTTATTTACCAGTCTTGTGAATCATCACATGACCCAAGAGGCACCTAAATGCAAAATTCTGGTTCTATTCATTTACCACTATCTGTCATTCAAAGTCTTCAAGTCACTGCCAATGTCAGAAGATAGAAGTACATTATGATGGTTGAGTAACATCAACCAGTCCCTATCTCTGCCACTTATTAGTCAGTCCCAGGGGATTATAAATTGTTCAGGTGGCAAAAGTTACCCTCCTATGGAGAAGGTGTATAAAGAGAATAATAGAAGAGGTGAGACCAAATGCAGCACTCCAACACTCAGAGATTGAGGGGAGGGGACTGGGTAAGTGAGATATCAGGAAAGCAAACTGAGCATGGTGTCATGGTACCTACCCAAGGGAGAAAGTATGACCAGCTCTTGAACTGACATCCAATTCTTCCTTTCCCCAGTTTCCTACTTGTCCTTCTCAGTTGCAAAGATGACTGATTTTCTTCTAAGCTGTGAGGTCACTGAATATGTCAGCAGAAGTTCCCAGCCCTCGGAACTATTTGGGACTTTTGCGACCTATAAAAATGACATTGATATCATCCCTTACTTCCTATTTTGCATTTCTTTTTCTTTCTCTTTCTTTCTTTCTTTCTTTCTTTCTTTCTTTCTTTCTTTCTTTCTTTCTTTCTTTCTTTCTTTCTTTCTTTCTTTCTTTCTCTCTCTCTTTCTCTCTTTCTTTCTTTTTCTTTCTTGCCTTTCTTCCTTCCTTTCCTCTTTCCTTTCCTCTTTCTTCTCCCCTCCCCTCCCCTCCCCTCCCCTCCTCTCCCCTCTCCTCTCCTCTCCTTTCCTTTCCTTTGAAGTGAATCTTCTTGGGATTAGAGTGCACCAAAAGGGACCAAGTTTAGGTTGAAGAGAGAATTCTACTAGAGATTTAGGTACGTTTTTGACAATGAAATTCCATTCAATGTATACTAAGTAGAAGATGCTATTCTAGATGTTGCAGGAAAAAACAAATTAAAGAGACATTCACTGAGGTAAAGATGTCTACAACGTATGAATGAAGATATAAGAAAGGTATGCATAAAATGCTACAAGGGTTCAAAGGAGGAGGAGATTGCATTCGGTGGGAGGGATTTTAAAAGGCCTGAAGGAGAAGTTAAGTGTAGGTTGGGACTTAAAAATAATTAGGGTTTCAAAAGGCAGAGAAGAAATAAAGGGCAATTTAGAAAAATGGAAACGATATGAACAAAGGCACAGAGATGGAAAAGAAAAGTATAGCTCACTTTTGGAGAAAAGGTAGCTGTTAAATTTAGCTGGAGCATAAAGACATGTATGTTCAAAAAAAAAAAAAAAAGGAAAAGAGAGTTAGGTTGGAGGATAAGGGTGATGAATTGTGTCAGAAAGCCCAGTGCAGAGAGGCAGGGAGGCCTTTGGGGTGAGAAAAGAACTTAGGCTTCAGGCCAGAGATGGATTTGAGATCAAGGCTTTCCCAAATACCAGCTCTGTGATAGGAGTTAAGTCAAATGACCTCTACGAACCTATAATTTTTCTGATGTAAAAGGCACTTGTATACTTAACCTAAGAAAAACAAACAAGCCAAACCTAACCACTATGTTCATAATGTTGCCTGTGAGACATGAATAGAAAGTTAAAATATGTTCAGTGTCTTGTCTAAGAAGTCAGGGAAACCAGTAGGAGGCTGAGTGAGGGCACTGAGGATTTATTGAGGTTAGATTTCTTAAGAAAGGTTAGTGCAGATTGTACAAGAAAGAAGGGTGTAATAAGACCTTTTGCCTTTGACGGTTAAAATGCTAACTGCACATCTCTCTTTGGGGAGGAAAGAGAGAAAAGGATTCTGGATCTGCGAGGTAGTACATGTTGAAATTAGTCCCTAACAGCATTACGGGGGCGGGACGGGGTGGGGGTGGGGGTGGGGATGGCTGGCGGGAATCCTGGAAAGTGGGTGGGTGTGACGAGAAAGCAAGGAACAAAGGGCTGCAACAGTGTGGCTGAGCTCAGCACTGGGGTTTGGGGTCGTCCTTCCTCAAAGAACCACGGAAGTCTTTACCGGGGTCTAGACCAGCAAAGGCTGTAGCAGTGGGCATGCTCGCTGGGTGGAACCCGTCTTCAAAGTGCCACCATGTGGCGGAGAGGAGCAGTGGCATTTATAATCCAATTTGACTCCCAATTCTCTCTGCTGACTGTAAAAGCTGAGAAGCGCTCTGTCAAGAGTTTGGAAACTCCAGCACTTGGGGACAGTATGTATGCAGAAGAGGCTTAAAGAGGTTGATGCCTTGCTTCCCGATAATAGAGAATACAAGAATTTGAGAAATTAATTGAAAAGTGAAGAGAATTAACTATGTCATTCAAATTTGTAGAATTGTTTGAAGTGGTTATAAATAATTAGAATAAAAATTATATAATATATAACTATATAAACAAAAAATTAATAAAAATAAAAACTATATTTCTAAGGGGTCACCTTTTGCCTCTCTAGAAAACTCAGTTATCCAGAAGCTCCCATTCTTCAAGGTTCTGTATTGAGGAGACTTTGTTTTGGTTTTGATTCATCAGGGAATGAAGTGAAATGATTGCATTCTTACTTTAAATTTAATTCAGGTTTCATAAATCTCTGGAGGAGAAAGTCTTTAATGATACTAGATGTCTTGTCTATACCTTTTAACATCTCTGCATTTACTCCTTGAGTTTCTTGTGCATGAAGAAGGATACTGAAAAGGAGATGATGAGAAGAGCCTCAGTCACGTTAATTACTGACTGAATTACATATGTTCCTGGTCAATCGTCATTAAGCAGAACTCTAAATTTTAATCAGGGTCTGGGCTAATTGTGCTCTGGGTCCAAAAGGGGTCATTAAAAAAGTGAGCAATGTATAAGGTCAAAGCTTGGCATTTTTTCTTTGTTAACTATTTTATCATTCATCATTGGTTTCGTATTTATCAGGTTTTGGAAAACAAATCAATACTTTAGAAGGTTCTATAGTGGTCATTTAGCTTCCTCTTTCACCCCAGGCAGAGCTTTCTGCAAAATCCCTAACTTTTTGTGACGGAAGATCAATCAATGCAGGATCCGCTAAACCATAACCAGGGATGGGAAACAAACCACTTTCTGAAGCAGACCATCCACTTACTATTCTAAGTGTAGTCTGGGGAGCAGCAGCAGGGCTTCACCTGGGAGCTGGTTAGAAATGCTGAATCTGAGGCCTCATCCCAGACTTAACTGAATCAGACTCCTTTTGACAAGATCCCCAGGTATTCATATACACTTAATGTTTGAGAAGCACTGGGCATTTTGATTGTTGGTTGGTTTGGGGCGTTATTTAGACTTGCTCTACTGGTGCGGTCTGTGAGTCAACCTGTGTCTACTCAGCCTTGTCTGTCCCTAGCCTTTGGCTACCAGCCCTGCTTCCTGCCGTTTTAGTACTTAAAAAGCCTTGGCCCCAGCTGCCTTTGTGGTCACTTCATCTTCTTACTCCACAGTTGTCTCTGACCTTCCTCAAGGTGAGGGCTGGGCTTCGACACAGCTGTTGTCACATTCACTATGGTGGGAGCTGCGGCAGCTCAAAGGCTGGAGTCAGATCCCACAGAGTCTGCTCAGTGCCCTTAGGGCTAGAGGAAGGTAACAGAGAAGGCTGAGGGTATTTATGCCTTGCGGGGAGAGATAAGAGACAGGAAGCATCCAGAAGATCGGTTGCCAGTGTTCCACAGTGCATTGCCCCATCCCCCCAACCCCCCGCCCCAGAAACGTCCGGGGTGACCAGCTGTGTTTTGGGGGAAGTTGTGGGCAGCTTGGTAACATACTAACTTGTATTTGCTCTCCCTCCTTCCCTGCCTTACATCTCTTTTCCTTTACTTTTATTTTCCCTTCTGAGAGTGCACCCCCCCCCCCAAATAAAGCAGTAATAACTAAACTTTGCCTTAAAGTCTGTTTTCTGAGGAACCATACAAGACATCTGCCTTGTATGAGCTTCATGCACTGCTTCTAATTCTGCCATCTGGTTAGTTCTGGAAAGGTCAACATTCTTCTGCCCTCAAAGTTTGGAAGACTGCTGTCATACCTTCTCTCTCCTTGGCTAAATACCCTCAGTTCCTTAACGAGTCCTCAAAATGCAGTTTCAAGGTCTCTTATCATTCCTCTTGCTTCACTTTAATATGTCATGTCTTCTTAAATGGTGGCTCCTTGAGTGCCCTTCTGAGTGTGGTCGGTGCAGAGCTGAGCTTGTGGAGTCCCCATTTCTTTTATTATGGACATTATGCTCCCATAAATCCAGCTGCCCTTAGTTGAGCTTTCTCCTTTGAGTGGAAGCTGTCTATTTGGGTTGTGGTTAAGAAGAGCTTAGGGAAGTTGGAACAGAGTGAGCAAGGCAAATTTGCTTTGGCCTTCTATGTTAGCTTCTGAAGGAGGGCCAGGCCTTCTGCTGGGCCTGGAGTTCCTCTAGGGTATCTGTATCTGTTAAAGACACGTTTAGGCTGGCCCCAAGCCAGGGCACCGTGGGATGAGGTGTTCTAGTTACTTCCCAGGGTCTGTATCCTCCTCGGGGTTGGGGTTTCTTCTATCATCCAGACAAACACAGAGGCAGAAAGTTTGGCTAGCAGATTCCTGAAAAATATTAAAGACTGAGTCACATCTAGGTTTTCTGCCTCAGCATATGAATGTAAGAGGAGAATCTAACAATCATGTAAACTATTCTAAGATTTAGAACATCTTGTCTTTCTGAATAACTTTTTTTGTGTTTAAAGACTCTCTCTCCCCTCCATCCCCCAACCTCCTCTCCCCCTACACACACTTTTAGGAGCTTTTATGATTTATCAAGCACTGCACCAGTTTTAAGGCTAAGATATAGTGCCTGTCTTCCAGGATCTTGCAAAGCCACATAACAAAAGACCTAATACCTTGAGGAGCATGTAAATGCCAGATGAATTCAGAGAAGGAGAGGAGCAGCCAGAGAGGATCTGTGGGGGGTTTCAGTGAAGAAGAGACCTTCAGATGTGCTGCAGGAGTCTTTCCTTTAACCTCTGTAGCAAAAAATTACAGAGACCCAATTATTTAGGTCACTGGAAACTGTATTAGTATTTCTTGTTTTCTTTAAGGCGAAGGACATGCCATATTCTCTATTTCTAGAACACTGTAAACATATATGGTACAATACTTTATCAGTGTCAGAGAAATGATGACCTTTTTGTCTTTAGTTTAAGACTAGTGAGGAATCCATACAAAAATAAACAAAAACATCTCTCTGTTCAGAATTAATATTTTCAGTTTAATATCAAGCTCCTGTCCCTTGGAGATTGAGGAAAGCAGACTCAATTATTGTCGGCATGTTTGCTAAACTATTTTTAGTAATATAGCAGTGTGCCACAATAGAGGGCCAGAAAGGGAAAGTCAACCACAGCGATTTGGGGAGGCATTTCATCACTAGCCAGTTTGTAACAGTTCGCTCTAAATGATTCATGGTAAAGAAACAGCTCTATATTGGTTTTGTTCTGTTCCCAGTGCACTCCTTCTGGACACTTGCCGTCTTTTTGAGTTTGGAGGTGCACAGAGAATGCAAATTAATTTTAATATTTTAAAGCTAACTTTACCTTGGCTCCTGAGATTTCTGTGCCTTTTGAGGGGATGGGAGAGAAGACAAGAGGTCAGTGAGAGCAAGAGCAAGAGCCGGTTGTGGAAATCAGGGCAAAGTAATTATGCTATTGTCTATAAGTTCTACATGTACTCTTCTCTCTACTTTGTGTTTCTAGAACTGGGACTCTCTATCAACCACATTTCCACTTTTTTAAGCTTCTTCCCTCTTAAACCACAAATAGGAGGCAGCATAGGGAGACTAAAAGGCCAGAGGAGAATGAAAAGACTTCCCCCTCCTCTTTTGCTTCCGGGGGGGCTTCCTCTGTTTCTTGTCCCTCAGAGTATTACACAATAATTTGTCTTCTTCACCTCAAAGGAGCGAGGCCCCTTTAGCAGCAGCAGCTGAATCCAATTTGCATTTTTCTAACACTTGCAAAACCAGTCACATAGAACAAGTGTCAGCAAACTTTTGCTGTTAAGGGCCTGATAGTAAACATTTGACACTTTGCCGGCCACATGGTCTCTCGAGCAACTGCTCAGCTCTGCCACTGTAGCATAATGACAACCAGAGACAGCATTTAAATGAATGAGCATGGCAAGTAGAACTTTATTTATGAACACTGAAATTTGAATTTCATATAATTTTCATGTGTCACAAAATATTGCTATTATTATAGTTCAAATTATGTCCCATGTCTAAAAAGATATGTTGAATCCTAACCTGTGTACCTGCAAAGGTGATCTTATTTGGAAATAAGGTCATTGCAGATATAATGAAGAGAAGATGAAATCATTTGTGTGGGACCTAATCCAATATGACTGGTGTTCTTAAAAGTACAGGCAAACATCATGTAAAGACAGACACATAGAGGAGGACACAAGGTGAAGACAGAGGCAGAGATTGGAGTTATACAGCTGCAAGGCAAGGAACACCAAGGACTGACAGCCACCACCAGAAGCTAGAAAGAGACAAAGAAGGATTCTACCTAGAGATTTAGAAGGAGCACAATTGTGCCAACAACGTGATTTGGACTTCTAGCCTCCAAAACTGTGAGAAAAGGAACTTCTGGTTTTTAAGCCACTCAGTATATGAAACATTATTATAGTGGCCCTAGGAAATAACATGATTATTCCTTTGATTTTTTTTTTTAATGATTAAAAAAAATGTAGAAACCATTCTTAACTCACAAGCCATACAGAAAACAGGCAATGCACTAATTTTGGCCTATGGGCCATAGTTTGCAAACCCCTCTCACAGAGTCTCCTTCACTCTGAGATATTGGCATCACCAAGTAGTGCCCCTTAAGGTCTGAGTTTTAGCTCCACAATACTAAATTTTAATAATTCCAGCCTCTTACCCCTTTCCTCCACTCTTAGGGGAAGATAGCTGCTTTCTGTAATTGCTACTTCCATTATATTTTACTGTTCTCTTTTTCCCCTTAGTTATTTAGTTAATAACTTTATATCTAGATAATTATTTGTATTAAGTTCTCTCTGTTAAAATAACTGTGTGATTTCTGTCTCCTGACTGAACCCTGACTGGTATAATTTTCTTTTTCAAAAATTCTTCAAGATTTTGTATGAAGTGCACTGACCTTCAAGGCTTTTTGGATGTCTTGGTAATTATTAGATTTAATTTTAGGTAATTAAGACAATTCTTTGCAGAGCCGGAGTTTCTGACATAAAAATTGCATACTTTATTTGTCACAAACTTTAATTAATAGCCATTCTTGCTTAATAGACTTTTCCCTCTGAGGATCCCCAAGTTCGTGCTTTGGAAGAACCAAGAAATTAATACCGTGTTACACTGAACAAAAAATGAAGCTTTCGGTGTCTTATAAGTTTAACATGCATCTACCCTTTGACCTAGCAATTCTATCCTAGGTATTTACTCAAGAGAAAAAATAAAGTAAACTAATACACATTCATGTAAAGACTTATACCAAATGGTCACAGCAGCTTATCCATAACAGCCAAAATCTAGCAACAACCCACTAATAAGACTATGGATAAATAATTTGAAGTATATACATATAAGGAAATACTACTCATCAATAAAAAAGGAATGAACTAGTGATACAGAGAACAACTTGGATAGACCTCAAAAACATGTTGAGCAAAAGACAAGACACAAAAGAGTATATATGATTTTGTTTATTTGAAGTCCAAAAACAGGTAAGACTACACTATGATGATAGAAATCAGAAGAATATTCTTTTAGAAGAAGAATATTGACTAGAAAGAGGCAGGAGAAAATCCTAGAGGTGATAGACATATATCTGACTGGGGTTATGGTTACAGAGGCTTACATATTTGTCAAAGCCCATTGACCTATAGTCTTACTGTGAACACTACATTTTATGTAAATTTTCAATTTTTTTAGAATAAAACAAAAAATAAATCTTTAATTTTCAGATCTGAAATTCTTAGTTGAAATTGTACACTCTTGTCAACAAAAGGTTGCTACCTCCAGTTCAATGGCAACAAGAGTCCCCAACCTGGGGTACGATAAAAGGAGAAGCTTTATTCAGGTAAACAATTTGCAAACTGGAGAAAAGCAAATGCCTGAGAAAACTTAAAGTGTGCTCCCATGAGATAAAGGGGAGGTCTACTTATATAGAGACAGTATCTGCCTTGGTCCCTGATTGGTCCATTTTTATGCAAATGAGGAACACAAATGTGCAGTTTGATTGGTCCAAATAGCACTGTGTTGATTGGTCATTATGGAGACACTTTGATTGGTTGGTAAAGATGCAAATGAGGATATAGCTGTGCAACTCCAATTGGATGGGGTAGGTCTCATTCCATTGGTCAAATTATGATTCCAGGAACTCCTCTATAAGGGTCAGCTTAGAAGTCTTTCTCCTGAAATACAGCATTCATGAGAGGCCTCTGACAGCAGTGGCTGCTATAGTCTAGTTATGAATTTGAGTCTATTAACCACTAGAAGTCCTTCCTGGCAGATATAGTCCTCCTCGAGGTTCACACTCTAAACTTTTAGTAGGCGAACACCAAAAAGTTCTTGTCTATTTTACACATATTTTAATATGTGACATATATCTTGACTTAATAAGTGTTAGTGTTAGAAGCATGAGCATTTTTCAAACATATGAGGAAGGTTTAGCTTTATAAAGAAATCTGTGTAACTCAAGTGTGGCCTCCCTTCATCTCTTTCTCCTTCCTTCTCTCCATCTCTTGTTTTAAAAAGAATTTGAAAAGATTTCAGAAGCGACTTTATTATAAAATCAAAGAAACCTACACTTCAAAGCCTCTCGTTAAATGGGCTTCTACAAAGCTCAGGAAGGAGCTCTAACAATGTGTTCACATAGTTATGTCTGTGTAAAAAAATTTTCCAAGTAAAAAATTAACCATAATGCATTAAAATCACTGTCTTTCCATTTTGCCTTTTCCCTTGATTACATTTCACCCTGTATCAAGTTTGTAGAAGTGGCTGCAGGCATTCTGAGGATTCAGATAAATTGAATTGGGAATTTTGGATTTCATGTGGCATATTTATGTCATTTGCTGTCACTTCCTTGTGTAATTAATTGCTAACATCCTGTGTAGGCAAGACTTCCTGAAATACTTCTCACCCTGACAATATGCCTTCAACTCAAAGATTCAGGACCAGCGGTCATATTGCAATATGAATGTGTTCTGAGGCAGCTGGCACCAGAAGTCTGTGGGTAGTGGAGGAGAAAAGAGTTTAAAATATACCAAGATAGAGGCTGGTCTATGAAAAATTCTTCCAATCGCCACATGTATAAATGTAGCAACAGAAGATTCAATTGTCATCAACAATGAGTCAAAACAGAAGCTCTTCTCAGGAAAGTATTTGATAAATCAGTGTATACAATTATAAAAGTATCAGACAATTTTTTTTAGTTTCTGATGGAAATCACATAATCTGTTAATTAGAATTCCTATATATGCAAAATGCAACTTGTAAAGGCATTTAAAAATATCGAACATATTTGTGTACGAAGTTGCGTGCTTATGCATTCCAACTATCAATAATAAGTTAAAAATTTTAAATCAACTAGGCCAAGAAAGTCTTATTTCTTATTTGGTAACAGCAATGACCAAATTGTTATCATATAAAGAAGTGACCAAAATACACAGCCAAGGAAATGTAGAAGAAAAGTTTCATTTAGGTGTAACAGGCTAGTAAGTAATAAAATAAGACTTTGTGATATTTGTGGAATTTACTGACATTCCAAAGATTGGAATTTGTCATTTCTGTTCTCGTTCCAAATACAAATTCATTTTAAAACCTAACTTTGTATTTTAAAGAAGGTCACGAAATTTCATAAGCTTCAAGCCCCACCTGAGTCCACTACTTGATGGGGTGACCCAAAAATATTAACAACCTAAAAAGACAAAAATAAATAAATAAAACTAAGCAAATGAGGACATGAAGATGTAGAAGAATAAACAAGGAATAAGCCAGAGTTTTAAAAAAGGGCAAGTCAGGAATGGAGATAATATCACGCCTCTCTTCTCAGCAATGCTGTTTTTCTCTTTGTACCCTGTTACTTAGTCATGATCTCAAACTCTGGTAACAAAAAGCCTTACAATGTTAAATAGAGTATGAGATTTTTTTTCCTCCAGAGTTTGGTTCGTAACAAACATTATCTACATAAAATAACTCACTGTGAAGGAAAGTATTCTCCCAGTTTTGGGAAAAGACTCAAACTTGAATACTTTTTGTCTGCTTAAAAATGATTCCAATGGCATCAACAGTGTGAATAATTTAATCTGCTCACAAAATATTGCCTGCCACAGAAAATGCAGGACGGTATGATCAGACTAACTCAATTTAAGAATATGTATACAACAAACTGTCAATTTCAAGTTGAAATGTAGTCATAACTGAAGACTCACTTTCTTTGACCTAGTCCACGGATATCAGAAGTAATCTGCTATGTTGAGCCATTTTGGTGTAACGTTCGCCTTTTGTCATGTATAGATAAGCATTCTGTTTTTTTGTTTTTGTTTTACCTTAACACCATTAATTACATAAATAATATATTGTTGTGATGGTGTAATTTTTTAAAAAGAAAACTCAGAAAATAAATCGAAAATAACCTACATGCTCATTAATAAGGGAACTGATGAGCTTATTATGGAAACATGCAGGATTTTTTCTTCTTTTTAAATTAGGTATGTTTAAACAAAGTGGCACGGAAAATTTTCCTAGATATATTAAGTTATAAATAGAAGGAAATCACAAAAAGGTAGACACAGTATGATTTAAGAACCTATTAATATATGTAAAGAAATACGATATATATAAATATTATCAAATAAATAGAGAAAAGATCTAGAAGAATTTATCTCTAATTTTGAAGTAGTTAACAGGAAAGGGATGTTAAATAGAGGGTGTACAGGTGACAGAAGGTTACTAGAAGTGTCTTGGGGATCATTTTCTAAAGTATATAGATGTCGAATCATTATGTTGTACATCTGAAACTAATATCATATGATATGTCAACTATATTTTAATTAAAAAAGGTGTATGTAAGAGGATTTGTGTTTGAATTTTATAGCAAGTAACCCCCATTTTTAAAACAATGCTTGATAAAAGGTAGATACACAATAATTGTCAAAATGCATTAATGATTAATTAATGAATTAATGGATTCTATAACTTTAGAGCAAAAAAATCAAATGTAAAAGCGAACGGAAACCACCTCCAATCTTCCACCCAAAGAATTGTAATTTACATTTTGGAGTATATTTATATACCAATATCTTTATTTTTCTTGTTAACATACCATATTAAAACAATATACAATATTTAGTAAATTTTTTTAAATAAAAAAATACCGAGGCATCTTTCTATGCCAATAAATATATCTTTAAATAATTTCTAATGGGTGACAATTCTATTCTAGCATTCATAATTTTTTATAATAGAATTACTCTCTTTAATTTAAATGCCAGTAATGTCATTTCATTCAATAAATATTTACTGAGAATCTACAATATTTCAGGCAGGCAGCAACTCAGCCAGGTGCAGGGAATACAACAATTAGTGGGAGAAAAAAGGTACCTGTCCTTATGGCAATTTGAGTCTATGACAGGAAAGTTTTAAATTTTAAAAACCTCTGGAGGAAATAAAAAGATGCTATGTGTACAAACATCACAGGAAAATTAAGTTAAGATAAACAAATCCAGTAAGTTCTCTTTTTGAGTGTGAAATTTCAGCTGAGCTTGCAGGTTGGGTTGACATTAGCTTGGCAGAGAGCAGATGGCAGTGAGCACAAAATCAGTGGAGAGGCCACCCTTAGTGGAACCGAGAGGAAGCCGGAGCTAAGGGAACATTGTAGTTAGGGGAGAGGAGGTGCTCTAGATTAGGCTTCAGGGTAGAATTTTGGGTTTTTATTCTGAGTACAAAGGGGAACCCCAAAAGAGGTTGTGGTTTTCATTTTTGTTTTGCTGCCCCTCCCCCAGCCCCCATGTACAGTTATAGAGCAAGATTTTTCTTTTTTTAAGTTCACTAACCACTGAGAACAGACTGGATTGGAGGCACGAGAGTGAAAGAACATGGGTAAAGAAGAATAAAATGCAGCTTCCCAGGCTTGGAATCGTTAGGGTTATCCATGAATAACTCATGTTGCAGAATGATTTGGCAAAAAGAAGATGGTAGGCAAGAAAAAGGGAAGTGTCTTTTGTAACACTTGAATGCACAAACTGTTTTATATATAATGTCAGGGTCTTTGTAGAACCCCTTAGGTGAAAAACTACAGCTTTAAGACATGTCACCTCCCCATCAACAGTATGGAGGGTTAGGGCCTTGTTTAACAATTTATATATATGTTCATACATATATTTATTGAATTAAACACTTTGAAATAATTGTAGAATCACATGCAGTTTTAAGAAATAACAGAGACTATATATGCCTTACTGTTAAAATGTACAGCTGAAACTTACTGGATTTCGTTAACCAATGTCACTATAAAAAAATAAGTAAGAAAAAAAGAAAAGAAATAACAGAGAAATCCCATGTACCCTTTGCTCATTTACCCCCAATTTTCAAATTACAACAGTTGTGGAACTATAGTATGATATGACAACCAGGATATTGACATTGATACTGTTAAGATACAGAATAGTTTCATCACCACAAGGATCCTCACGATCCTCGATCCTCACGTTGCCCTTTTTAGCCATCCTTCCCTTCTTTCCCTACCCTACTCTTAGCCCCCGGCAACCACCAATCTGTTCTCCCTTTCTATAATTGTCATTTTAAGAATGTTGTATAAATGAGATGATATGCATGTAACATTTGGGGATTGGCTTTTTTGAGTCAGCATAATTCTCTGGAGATGTATCCAAGTTGTTGCATTTATGACTGGAACATTCTTTTTTATTACTGAGTGATATTGGGAGATGGATGTATCAGAGTTTGTATAACCATTCACCCATTGAAGGACATCTGGGCTGTGTTTAGTTTTAGGATATTACAAATAAACAGTAGCTAAAAACATTCTTGCACAGGTTTTTTTGTGAATATAAGTTTTCTCTGGGCTAAAAACCCGAAAGTGCAATTTCTGGGCCGTATGGTAGTTCCATATTTAGTTTTATAAGAAACTGTCAAACTGTTCTCTAGAGTGCTAAAAGCATGTTACACTCTCTCCAGCAATGAATGAGTGGTCCGGTTTCTGTACATCCTTGCCAGCATTTGGTGTTCTCATAATTTTTTATTTTAGCCATTCTGATAGGTGTGTAACAATATCTTGAGGTTTTAATTTGCATCTTTTCATGTGCTTATTTGCTATCTGTATATCCTCTGCAGTAATGTCTGTTCATATCTTTTGCTCGTTTTCTAACTGGATTTTTTATTGTTTGGTTTTGAAAGTTGTTTATTTATTCTAGACACTAGTCCTTTGTCAGATACATGATTTGCAAATATTTTCTCCCAATCTGTAGCTTGTCGTTTTATCTTCTTAATAGAGTCTTTCACAGGGCAAATATTTTAATTTTGATGAAGTCCAATATATCAATTTTTTTTTCTTATGGATTTTGCTTTTGAGGTCAGCTTTAGGAACTCTTTGCATAATCCTAGATTCTAAAGAGTGTTTCCTTTTTTTTTTCTAAAAGATTTTAGTTTTACATTTCCATTTAAACCTTTAAATACATTTTGAGCTAATTTTTGTTTAATGTGTGATGTTCAGGTTGAAGTTAATCTTTTTGGCCCATAGGTGTCCAGTTGCTTTAGTACTATTTTTTGAAAAGGTTATCTTTCCTCTACTGAATTGCTTTTGCATCTCTATCAAAACTAAATTAGACATATTTGCTTGGGTCTATTTCTGGATTCTTCATTCTATTCCATTGAATTATATGTCTGTTTCTCCATGAACACTATAGTCTTGATTACCGAAGCTATGTAATACTTTGAAGTAAAGTACACTTACTTCTCCCACTTTCTTCTTCATGTTCAAAATTGTTTTAGTTCCTTTGCCTTTTCATAATAAATTTTAGAATAATCTGTTTATATTTTCTTATTATCTTGCTGGAATTTTGATAGGAATTGCATTAAACCTGTATTGTAAGAAGTCTGGGATTTAGGATTTAGCTATTTGCAGAACTGATTTTCTTGTGATCCTCTCTCTGTTTATTTTCATAAATATCTATTAAGGCTTCACTCAGAAAATGTTCGTGCATGCATGCGTGTGTGTGTGTGTGTGAAGAAAGTAGGGGGATATATGGTACTTATCTTAATTTAATGACTCTCTGGAGAGAGAGAGAAAGACAAGCAGTTCAGTCGGGGTTTGGGGCCCAGGTGATAAAACTGCCAGATAGAATCTTTGAATACAACCATTTGACATAGTCAATTTGATTGAGGTAATTCGATGTAACCCTTTTAAAAAGTGATATCACCCCTTTATTACCAACTTATATTAGATATTCCTATGTCGTTCCTAATCCCCCTTCTGATCATGGGGAATTTTCAGTTTCAGTTGTGTTTGTTTTTGTATTGACAAACATTTCTGTCCCATCTATGAAATTCTTAAGTTATTTTTAAAAATATTTAAGATGTAATACATTCACATGAGTAAAAATATCAAAACAATATATAAATACACGATATATTCTTATGGCCAGCTACTCATATCCATACAGTCATTCCCCACCCCAACAGGTAACCAACCACTTCTTAATTTCTTATTTATCAGGCCAGAGAAAATCTGCATATATTTTCACATATACTCTTAAGGTATTTGACTTTTTTTTTTTAGGCAAGGCAACCCTTGGTTGACTTCACAGATTGCAAGGATCGTGTTAGCTTACAACCCCTTACTTTTTAAGCCTACAGCACCTGGTCTTCCTAGGTGGTCTCCCATTCAAGTACTAACTAGGCCCAACCCTGTTTAGCCTCCGAGATCGGACAGGAACGGGCTTTTCAGAGTGGCATGGCCGTAGACAAAGTTTGACTTTTTGTTTACTACTTTAACTCTGTCTGACAATGGAAATGATCTATGATCTCAGTTTTTTCCACTGTTTTTTAGATGATGGAAGTTTATAATAACGTATCTTGACAGTTAACGCCTTCCATTTTAAAACTTTGTCATGTTTTTTCCCCTTACTTTCTCATCTTCTATATAAATAAATATAATTCCAAATAAATCTGTTTAATTTCAGGGCTTATAATCATGTAATCTTATTTTTTCATTCTGAAGATGTATTAAGTGAGACCAAAAGAAGGTAAATTGCTCTTTCAAGGTCACGGGGCCAGTTTGTAGCAGAGCTGGGACACCTGTCTTTATAGGCTACCCTCCACCCTTATTCCTGACTGCTTTCATTGCTGTAAGGCGATTCAAATCTATTATTAGTATGGCTGAAATCTATTGGAAAAATGTTTCTGCCATCCATCTCAATCCTCTGCTACTTATGCAGTCCATCCTTTAAAAATGAGGATTTCTTCTTTTTTGCTGACAGTTTCATAATTTTAGTTGTTTCTGCTCTCTTAGCATTTTCCTAGTTCAATGATTAATTCTCTAATCTGAATCCTCTTAGATTGGAGTAATATCTTGCCAACCAGAATGAGCAAGTGAATAATTGAAATTTTAATTAAGGATGAAACTTTTTATTATGTAATATTTATTATCTATGATAGTCTCAACTTTCTGAATCTCTCCTGTCAAATGCATTCTTCCTCATTATCTTCTTTATGTAATGTTTAATTTACATGACCAGTCTTTTGTTCTTATGCAGGAAAATAAGTTGGCACTTTCAAGTAGAGACTGGTTTGTATTAATGTAGTAGTCTGACCCCTAGTGGTTACAAGAAGCATCTGCATGCTAAGTGTAGCAGAACGTTTTGCTTGGACTTTCTTACGAGTATAAAATGATGAATTCCTCTTGGAAATAAATAAAATAAAAATGAGAGAGAAATTATGAGTTCAGAGCAGAAATAATAATAATATGGAAATTCAGGCAAAATTGTTTCTATGAAAATGATTTTTAAATCTGCATTTTTACTTGTTTATAGTCATGCATGATCTGATTTCACTTAGAAACATATGTTCCAGGAATCTATTTTATATTATTTGTTAGAAACCAAAACTGATTTTCCCTCCGAAAATAATGCTTTGCTATCATCCCAGTATTGCCCTTTCTAGTGTATTTGCTATAGAATTGGAATCAAACGTAGAACTGGATGAGACTTTTGAGATCATCTATTAAAGATCAGAGACCCAGAAAGAATGGGTGACTTTTCCAAAGGCACAAAGTGAATTGTCAGCAAATCTAAGCAGACTCTATCACTCATGAGACCCTTAGATCTAGAAGTGCCTGGTCCCACAGCAAGAGAGTTCCAGCCTGATTCTTGGGAGGTGGGGCCAATGTTGTGCTGCGGGGGAGAAGGGGTTTCTGGAGAGTAGTCCCAGGAAGGAACAAACTGTGAAAGATATACATGTACTGTATACTCACTGTGAAATATCCAAACAGAAGGATAGTAAGCAAAAAGTAAAAATTCTCCTTTCTGTACCAGCCTGGGTTCTCCCGAACATATAGCCTACAGGTATCTATTTTGACATGCAACCATTAGATATTTTATACACACACACACACACACACACACACACACACACACACACACACACACACTTTTTTCATGTGGGTTCATATCATATATATATAAGTCAATAAGCTGATGTAGCCACTTAATAAAATATCTTGGACATCTATCCAAGTCAGTACATTTTTATTGTCTGCTTATCTATCATTTTGATGTAAAGATGTGTCCTAATTTATTAACTCCTCTCAAATAATTTGCATATAGGTGTTTTTAAAATTTTCCTGCTACTATGAACAATGCTGTAATGAACAACCTTGTATGTATAACTACAGACATATATCTTATGGGATAAATTTTATTACAGTGAAAGTTTTGGCCAAAATTGATGTGTAATTATAATTTTGACAGTTAATAAAACACATATTTGAAACTAATATTGCCCCATCTCCCTCTCTTCATGTTTCCTTTGTTCCTGGTGCCCCTCCCAGGCCCCAGTGGGAAAGTTTCTCTTCTCCTTTGTCAACCCCGCACTTTGTCCTTTGTGGACTCCTTTCTTTTTTCTTTTCCTTTCTTTTTTCTCTTCTCTTCGCTTCTCTTCTCTTCTCTTTCCTTTTTCTTTTCTGAAAAGAATAAAGCCTTCTGCTATGAACAGTCTCAATTTCCTTTACTCTTGTAAACTTGGCCGACATCTTTTGCTCTCATGTCTCTGACAGCTGAGGAAAGGGCCCCCTTCCTCCTCCGCCTGTTCAGTCTTATCACATTATTTCTTACACTTTCTGGGACCTTCTCTCATCCAATATCCCTTTACTTAATGTTTCCTTAATTTCTCCCTTTTTAACTGCCTGTTTCTCCTTGGCTTATAAGATTGTCTCCTCTCTCCTCGTTTTCCCAAAATCTATCTACCTGACACTAGTTTTGGGAAATACTAAGTGGGAAAAAGAATCATTTTGTCAAATAAGTTTGAGTCATCCTATATACTGTTATCTCTCTTTGAATATTTAGACCTCGCAGTTTGCTAAAGTTTCTGAGATGTTCAGCAATATAGAAAAAAAAAAACCTGTTTAACATTGCTAACTCAATATATCCCAACATTATTTTGTCATCAAACTCATCTTTTCCCTTTTGTTTTCTTCTGTAATTTTTATTAACATCTGTAAACACCTCTTAGGAAATTTTGCTTTAAGCAAACATTTTCCTTGTTTCTGTGACTCTGCCAAACTCTATCTTCTCTCATTACTAAAACTGAAGTTCTTTAAAGACTAGAATCTATCACTTATCTATACTTTTTTTTCCCTTTAAACTACTGGTTCCCAGTTAAGCCATTGCAACATGGTCTTTACCCTGACCATTCTATTGAAGTCTACTGAACTTGTTCTCAGCAATCCTAAATGAATTTCCAATTGCCGAAACCAGGTTTCTCTCAGTTCTCATTCTTTTTGATGTAGGAAGTGGTAACAGCTTTATCCTTCAAATTCTTTTCTCTGTTGCTTACAGAGACTGCATTACTCAGTTTCTTTTGAGTCTCTCCCTCTCTTTAAAACTTTTTTTCTTTTTTAGTTTCACCTATTTATTTGATGGTATTTTTTAAATATCTGTTTGCACTGTGGGAGACATTGGGGACACAGTCTGCCCTCAAGCACTTCTATAGTGTGATAAATGTGTGGAGAATATAATCTTCCTTCTAAGTGTGGGCACGCTCTAGGTTTCGATGCTTAGTGCTCTCTTCCTTTTTCATTTCCTTTTCCTTTTCCCCCTTTTCCCTCTTTCCCCCCTTACCCCTTTTCCCTTTCCCCCATTCCACTCCATTCCCATCTTTCCTTCTCTTTTCTTTTTCTCTATTGTCTCCCCGGTTACTTCATCCATTCACTAGACTTCAACTACACTCTGTATATAGATGCCCCTCCCCACCCTTGACTACCTTTCTCCCAAACTCCAGGTTCACATTTCCAAACCTGCTTAATTTACTTATCTGTATGCCAGGAAACATAACAAAAGTCAACACGTTTAAAAGAAAAGATTCTCTCCATGTTTCTCTTCAGCTCCCTACGATCATGTCCCTCCTGATCCTGCTGGTCCCACAAATGGCACGGCTGGCTCAGCCGTGATCGCCGAGGTCACAGTCCTGAATTCCCCCTTTCTCTTTCCTACACACTCCTTTAGCTGCCATGGCCTGAAGAGTCTGTCTCCTCATCGTCTGGTCTCACTGTAAGAACATCAGCTCCAGTCCTCACTCTCCTCTCTGCATTGTTGCAGTGTCATTCTAACCAGACTTCTAGAGCTTGGTTTCCCCCCAGTCCATGGTTTATGACATTTCCAGATTTATTGCTCTTTGGCAGATAGTTCATTATGTCTCTTATCATCAGAAAATTTTAATGACTTCTTTTTTGGCTTTCATTAAATATAACTTTCATAGTCTGACATCTAAGGGTCTCCATAATGCCCCTCCTGCTTCAGCTCACATTTCTACTGTACCAACACCATGAAGTCCATCCCAGACGCCACCTCCTGCAGAAGCCCTTTTGATTTCCACAGCCAGCTCTGCTTGCTCTGTCCTCAGAAGCCTCTTTGGCACCTCTCCTCTTATGTCTTGTACTAAAGTAATTTGTATACTTGCACTAGCTCCTCTTCTAGATTGTCTTACCCTTTTTCATATCTCAAGTAGCATATTACATGGGATTGGCCTTTAATACACTTTTTCCCCATTACATTTAATAGAAAGTTAGAGCTAGATAGGATCTTTGAGTTAATCTAATCAACTCTAATTTAGCCTCTTATTTCTACTCTATTCCTTTCTTCATTCTTACTTTTAGGTCATAACTCACCTCTTTAGAATACTACAAATAATTGTAAGTTCATTGCTATTCACACCTAAGTGTCAAGGGCCTTAAGAATCCGATATCAATGACCACCTTTTGCTCCGTCAGAGTATGGACTAAAGAAGAGGTCACCCTGTTAAGACAGTCACACTACATGAACTTGATCCAGGACGCTGGTTGAATTTAGTGATGAGGAACTATTTTGAGACAAACACCTCAAAGTACTGGCAGAATCTAACGATAAAACCTGGATCTTTGATGAAATAACTGAGTCGTTGGCTCAACCTTAAGGCCACTTATCTCTGTACTTCATATTAAGAGAGTAACAGCTATCTTTTGTTACTAGGTTTTGGTTTAATTGAAAGT